>NC_140933.1:72099883-72464883 GCF_014529385.1 Adiantum capillus-veneris
TTTCCTACAATGAGGGCTCGCCCCCCCATGAATAGGGATACATGTTCACTTTTGGAACACCTTGAGCCCTTCAAGAACCTTAGACATGGAGCACCCTAGCACCTTAATCATTAAGCACCTCAAGCACCTTAGTCAGCAAGCATGACAAGCACCTCAAGCTTGGGCCGGGTTCCCACCTCAAGCACAACCCTAGATTTCCTAGGTCAAAGGACTTTTGAAACTAACCTTTGGAGGTCTTTAATAAAGCTAACCCTAAGGTCTTTAAGATCCATTAGCTAGCCTTGCTGTTTGATAGACCATCTCTTATTTGGACCCCTTTGACCTTGGCCCCGTGTTGAGATAGATCCATAGGCACATGTCTATATTCTAACCCTTTTCTCCCTTTATTCTCCCACATTAAATGATCAGTTTAATATGAAAAAATCATTTGGGTTGCTTAGATATTAGATTTTATGACAGTTTGAGGACTCTTCATCTTTTAAAGCAAAGTCGTATATCTGCTTACATATCAATTGATAGGCTATCGATCAATATTTGTATTCATTGATATGACATCAATCGATAGATCATTGATCACTCTTCTAATAGTATAAAAAGTCCAATTGTTCACCTTGGGAGTACAGCCTCTCTATTGCATAGTCTGCAAGGCCACTCCCAAGTAAATAGAAGTAGCAGTTGCCATAAAATCACTTTTGAGATTTAAAAAAAAAAACAGATTTGACATATAAATTCATCTTAGAAAAAAACCTACTTTGACATATGAAGTCATCTTAGGAATAAATTAAATTTGAATTTGCCTTCTTTGGGTGGGAGTTATCTCTCAATCCTAGTGAGTGTTGATGCCTTTAAGCTAGGCTTCTAACTTGAAGAAAGCATTCTTTGGAACAATATACCTATGGTTTTTTTTCTGGGTGAAAAAATCACTATGGTGAGTTGATTATATTAGTGAAACCAATAAACTAACAATTCTAGTCATGCTCGTGATGATCCATGACTTCTCCTAGCTACAGAGATACATCAATTGATAGGGAGGCCACCCCAGGACACTAGTAGAGGTTTCAATGAAAATCAAAGCTACTACTGAATAGGACTCGTCACCTAACTAGTAATTACGACATCAATCATCCTATTCCACTCCTCAAAGTTCCTTCTTTTGCCAATGGCAATGATTGCTTCCTTGATTTCTTGAATAATCTCTACAAACCTAGCTGTTTTTAGAGCTTTCTCAAGGATCTAATAGTTTATGGCCTTCCACACATGTTTGAATTAGTAATACCCAGGAATAGATTGTTCTTCTAAAAGCCTAGCTATCTTCCAATACTTTTGAACCCACTTGCATACTTTACTTGCCAAGCTACAGAGAGCCAAGCACTCTTTGAACAAGTGAGATAGATCCTCTCTGGCTGTTCTGCATTGGGTGAAATTATTTGGACCAATACCCTTGGTTAGGATCTTCAAGACAATAGGTAGGGCTCCCCATAGGAACTTTCATTGAAATACCTCCATCCACATCAATCATGGAGGGTACCACATCCTGACCTCCATCTTGATTCTAGCCATTTGTTATTGAACTCTTTTCTTAGGGGCCTAAACCAATTTGGTGACACCATGAGGGTGTTGCATACGACCTTGGTTTTCTGCTTTAGGAAATACCTGTTCATGGACCACCGCCATGCCTTCCACACAAAACTTGAATGAGAGGTTAGGTAGCCAACAACTGTCTATCCTTTTTAAAACTCAATTAGCCAGCAATCTTTCCATTCCATTGGGGTGGAACTATAAGGCTAGTTGTCCAACAATCTTTTCATTTTGTTGAGGTGGAACTGTAAGGCTACTTGCTCTGTTCCTTTCCAACTTCTTCTACTATTGTCCCAAAACTTACAAAGTCATTGTAATCCTTTGTTATTGATCTTTCTGGACACTCCCTCCAAAAAGGGTTTGAAATAATTTTTCCTACCTCAGATAGCCAAGGGGACCAATAAGTCATTGCATTGTGAAAGTATCTTGGAACTTCTCCCTATTCCAAAGAGTAAACTGCTATGTTACATCTCCGAACTAGCTCGCTTGCTAAGCGTCCAAGCTTTAGGTTAGCCCACCATGGGGCAAGGATCTTTTCATGCATTTCCAACCCTTTCCATTGGCCACCTTGCAAGTGTAGTTTGACACTGTCCACAAGATCCTTTGTCATGATAGTCCAAGACTCGACTTGCTCCAAAATTTTCACCAAAAACTTAGCACATTGGTCTTCTACATGAGTACTAGGGCTACTGGAATTCCTAAACGGTATTGCTCAAGAGGCCTAGTCATAGAGCCCCATCTTGCCCACTGCTAGGGCATCGAGTCTTTAGTGTTGTTGTTCCAAAAGAGATGTTCATTGGTTTCCAGAACTAATGAGTTCATTACTTTCACCCTACTTAGGAATGGCTGTAGCAAAAACTCGGACCTTTGCAGTTTTCTTCTTATCTTATCCATGAACCAAAGGAATATTTGCTTATAGGTGACATCTACTCCTAGAGGAGCCACCAAGTGTCTGAAAATATTCCCTTTTGTTAATATCTCCCTAATACACAATGACCGGTCGAATGAGTCGTTCTCTAAATGTGAGATTATCCTTGACTTTTCAATATTGCACTTTGACTCGAATGAAATACCAAATGTATTCACAATCTCTAGAGCTTTCCTAATCACTTGAGGGCAAGCTTTATAGATTAAGAGGAAATCCTTCATAAATAGCTTCAGAATAAGTTGGCCATTGTTAGGTAGAGACAACCCTTGAATCTCCCCTCTTGCAACATTCTCTGCCAATAATGTCACCAAGGGATGACAAAAAATGGCAAACAATAGAGGGGTTAAAGGGTAGCTCTCTTTGGTAGATACTTTGACTTCAAATTATCCCACAACTCTTCATTGAATAGGATCTCAGATTGGCTTCCTACACCAAAGGTGATAATCAATCATCACACACATGGCTCAAAGCCTAGTTCTTCATTACATCTTCAATGAATGACCATGTGGTCCTGTCATAATCCTTGTCTAGATCCATTTGTAAAAACAAACATTGTTGTGTAGTGCATGAAGCGTATTCTATATAATGACCATTGCCGCTAGTATATTATCATATATTTACCTCCCCTTGATAAATTCATGTTGGTGGGCGTTGAAAACATTGTGGAGGAGGGCAGTAGGCCTAAGAGAAACAATTTTGGCAATTATCGTATTGTCCATTGACATCATAGTGCACCAGTGTTTCAAGTGAGAGAAATAGATTTTTGTGGGGATAGGCTTAATGAGACCCTGTTTAATTCTTAAGTCCATGAATGGTTAGCCATTGTGTAATTAGAACACTTGAGAATATCTTTGCCTGAAGCTATGGAAAATTCAGTAGTCATACTTTCCCAACTAGGGGACTTCTCTTTGCCTAAAGCTTATAGCATACCTCAACATTCCTCCTTGACAAAGGTTCTAGGCAATTTAACAAAGATACATTAAAATAAGGGGTTTCTATATTCAATTTTGGGGAAAAAATCCTAAAATAAGGGGTCATTTTATTCATTTAGACATGTTAAAAGAGTGGTTTTTTTAATACCCCATGAACGCACGTTATATAGGGAGGTACTGAATGGTGAACCCCCTGAGGAAATGACTAAGAGGCATTTTAGAGTGTTCTATGGCCAACTTTATGAAAAATGTGGAAAAGTAGCACACATTTTTTTAGCACAATAAAGGTTGGAAAATGCTTATGAAAGAAAAATTTAGGGTTGGAATCCCTATGCGGGGGAGAATTTAATAGTTATGTGACTATCATGTATGTGTAGCAGAAGGGGTTATATAAGTTTTTTTTCACATTTTTACATACAAGGGTATTGTAAAATGGAATTGGGGAAAAAAATACAAATTGAATAGGAAAAGGGTGTATTTTTTTAGTAAAATATTCACAGATAAGGAGTTTTAAAAATGGTCCTTGAACTCATGTGATATACACAATTTATACCCGATAATTTATAGCCCAAAAATAATCCAAGTTTTTCTCAGCCCATAAGCTATCTTCGTGGATATCAAACATTGTAAGACCTCATTGGTATCCCTTGTAATATTTCTAGGAAATTTCTTGTTTAAGAGTTGAGACAAGTTTACATGGACATAAAAATGTCCTTTTACCAATCTAGTGTTAAATTAAGGGCCCTGAAGAAGTGAGTTTGATTAGCCTCCTCTAACTTGACGTAGGTTTCCCTAGATAATATTTTGGCCTTCCTTACCTCCTCGACTTACTTCTTAGTCAATGCACACTTAGTCTCATCTTTTATGCTCTGCCTTGTACGCCAACGTTTGACTTTTTAGAGTTTAAGCTCTCTAATTCATTAGCGAGCTTCTTCAATCGCTCCTCATGGTATTTCTTCATTCTAGGGCCTGCAAAGTTTAATTTTTTCTAGATATTTTTGGAAAAATGGCCATTCAAGGCTTGTCAGCTGTAGCCTCAAAAAAAAAACTACAAAGAAAATTGGTTGGCTTAGATATGTGTACATTCAATATGAAAAATTTTCGTAAATCCAAAGTGCACCAAAGATCCAGTCTATGTCTTTTGTAGCATGCAATTGATCAATGTCCCATCGAAGATTGTGAAAGGACCGTTGAATTTCACTTTAACCTATTTCACAATATCAAAGCATCGATTGAACTCAAATGGGAGGTTGCTTTCCAAAACTCTAATGTGGTGGAGATACATGACTTAAATGATTGAGAGTCTTGAGTGGCCTTCATGACGTATGCCACATCTTAATCTCCGTCGACATCTACTAACTCTAGCATGCAAAAATTGACAATTTTTTGGATTACAAAAAGAGTGTCCATCTTCAGAAAAATAGAGTAATTATAGTAAGGTATTGATTACAAAAAGAGTGTTGTCTTCATTAGAAAAGTGACGAGAGAGCGAGAGAGCGAGAGAGAGAGAGAGAGAGAGAGAGAGAGAGAGAGAGAGAGAGAGAGAGAGAGAGAGAGAGAGAGAGAGAGAGAGAGAGAGAGAGAGAGAGAGAGAGAGAGAGAGATGCATCCACAAAAAGTTTCTTTCACTCATATCATTCATAACAAAAAAAAAGGGGCCTCATATTCCATCATCTCTATATTCTCTCTCCAAAAGTTTCTCAATTCCAAAGAGATGAGGATCTTCCATCATTGGTAATAGAGGTGCATACTTTGCATGGTACCTTGTTAGCTCTACCTCTAGCTATTTAATATGCACGTCCCTCTCCTCTAGGTTATATGCTATGCTGACAGCACTCTCACCTTGAGATACTAGTGTGACCCCCTTGCAAGACCGCCTTCACAATTTGATTTTGCTCACATGAGGTAAATGTTTAAAGAAAGATAGGCTTCTTCCGTAATGGAGGATTAGTCTCTCTACATCTAGCATGTTACCTTTCCTTTGCCTGATGCTTACATTGTGTGGATGCTCGTCCCAGTTCACCCTCCCCTTTAGTATATCCTAAAACAACCCTTGTTGATTGCAACACATTGCAATTTGCAAGTTTTTGTTGTGAATGCCACTCTACTTTTGGATAAAGCACATGTAGAAAACATGAGCCAAGCCTGTGTGTTGGAAGTCTAAAACCTTCAATGGGGCCGTTTCATTGGCCTTTCTAGTTATGCTTTAGAGAGTATCTCAAATGAAGTAGTTCAACAAAACTTTTCAATCTCCTAGAGGATGAGAGGATCTCCCTCAAGGCCATCATGTTTGGCATCCTATGCAGAAAAGGTAGAGAGGTCTTGTTGACAAGTTCTCTCATTCTCCACTCAAAGAATGCATTGTGCCTCGGCGTGATCAATACATCCATTTGCATTTGTCAAGATTGGTTGATTTGTGTTCTCCATTTTGAATCTAAGAAGCAAGGCAAGGGTTAGAACTAAGTGATACCCAAATTTAAAGATCAACCAATAAAAACACTTATTTAACAAAGAATTTAGTAACACGCATTATTCAATATTGTTTTCCTCTTAAATTGATTGGCACTTTGTGAAGCAAAAAGACAACTGTATTGATAAACATTAACATGTCTAAAAAGATATAACTATCAAAAGGCTACATGTCAAGACATAAAAGGGTACATTTGTCCCTCAAAGGCTTAGTTATTTCTTGGGTTTTAGCCTGCATATTCAAACAAGACATTACCAAGGCGATTTAGGCCATTTAGGTCACTCAAGACATCCCAAGCCGTTAGGATTTTGGTGGTATCTTCCAAAAATCATGTACGTAGAAATTGAGCTTTTTATTTATTTATCAAAAGCAAGAGAATTTATAAGGGGTGTGGTACGACCAGGCTCATTAACATCTATGTACATGTTCTTTTCCCTATACTTGAAGTACAACATTCTCTCAGGGAACTTTACATGAACATCCATACGGTCAAACCATGGTGCCCCTAAGATGACATATTCATGCTTGAGAGGAGAGATGAAGAAATAATATTTGTCAACATAGCCTTGGACATGAACCCTCAATTTCCCAGTCAAGGGAGTAAGTACAGCTTCTTGCCCCTTCAACGCTCCATCGGCTACAACACTATTTCCCATCTCATGAGCTCGAATGCCTAATTTGGTGGCAAACTCCATGGATATGAAATTGCGAGTAGAGCTAGGGTCAAAAAAGATGAAGGCAACATGATCTCTTACCTTTCCCCAAGCATAGGAGAGAGGTGATCCTTTGCAATGAGCATCCTCTTTTGGAGCTTCGATCGTTGAAGCTCTAGGAGTCTCATTGCAGGCATTTCTTTTGGGGCAAGAATGGTAGCCATGTCCTTGCTCCCCACACTTGAAGCATTTGTGGTCCTTACGAAAAGCTTCTAGATCTTCAAGAGAGAGTTTATTTTTACCTTTGTAAAATCTCTTCTCCTTGAACTGATTGTTGTTGTTATTGTTGTTGTTGTTGGAATTGACTAGGGCCATTTCTTCAAGTAATCCCATACAAAATTGTTGCTTTTTCTCGATGAAGTCTAATAGATACTGTTTCCTCCGTCTTTGAATTTCTTGAGCTGTTGGGACCTTCGCCACACATGGTAGGATTTTCCATGTCCTCTCCTTTTGTATTCTCTAGGAGAATATCCGCTACTTTCATCAGAAGAGGAGGAAGGTGAAGAAGAAGAAGAGGGTGACCTCTTTCTTGCCTTTTTCTTCCTTTATTTCATCTCTTCCCTTTTGAAGTGACGAGGAGAAGGACTATTGGTTGTTTGACCGTTTCCTCTTGGGAGGAGTTGGCAATCGTCTAGGCCGTCGTCTTCATGGAACCACATCTTCAAAGGATCTTAGGGATTAGCTTCTTTTTCGTTCTTTGGATTCCTCCTCTCTTATGAGAGAGATCCTTCTTTTGGGAGTCTCTTCAAGAGGCCTCCTAAGCTCTCTCTCCTCTCCGAGAGGAAGGCAAATCCCATAACCACGATGTTGTTGAGTAACTTTGGCCTCCAAAGCAGGGTTTCCCATAGCTTGTTGCAACCTAGTAACAAGATAATTAACAAACATGGGGGCATCATCATTAGAACCTTCATGTTCAAAATCATAGTTATCAATGTTCATTATTCTCTCTTGGTTATTGTTAGCCATGGTAATTAAACTTATTTATAGATTATTTTGTGCTTTGGTACCCTTGAAAACCTTAGTCGCTACTCTTCTTTATCGTTGAAAATTAGTCCTCAAGCAGCCATACCCGTGGTTAAGAGTCTCTTGATTGCAAATACTAGTGGAGAGGGTCTAACATTGGTCGGTTGATTATGGTTCCTGTTGAGCTTGCTCATAGCTCAATAATGGTTAAGACAAAGGCAAGCCCCAAGAGACTTCATTAGTAAGATTGTAGTTCCCGACATTGAACCTCGAATTAAGTCCTTCTCAACCAAGATACTAGATCCCTGTCCCACCTACCCTATTGCAATGAACAGGTCCAACCTTTCATGGAAAAATTAAGGACCTCTCTTCTTAAGCAAGAAAAGAGAACCCAATAGCTCTGATACCAATGTAATGGAAATGGCCTAAGAACTTTGAGAATAACAGAATTAAGAGAATTAAAGTGAGCCTTTTCATGAGACTACTTTGCGAACATAGAGGGTGAACTTAATAAGCGGTAGGAACATAACCATATACTTAACTAACTTGGCATGAAAAATACTTCTGCAAGAGACAGATTTAGAGAACTTGACCACACTTGAGGACCGGATTTATCTTGAGATGGTCGCCCCTCCAACAGGCTTTTGTATTATAGATTCTCCCATCAAGAGAGACTTGGTACAATACAGTCTTTGTGTTCCTTGTGACCTAGGTGATGCAATGAAGATGGAAAGCTTCATGCATGACAAGCATAACATAATCTTGTAAAAGAATTAACCATGCCTGGCATGATTCCCAAGGCCTCAAACATCTTGCAAGGTGGAAAGAGCTAGCGGGGAATGAGGGTAGGGAAGAGGAAGAAAAAGTAACATATGATAAAGAGATAGGTCCTCACTTATCATCACTCTTCTTTCATATCAAGTCATAATAGGTAAGAATGATGATGAAGAAGATGGAAAGCTTAAGCATTGAAGCATGGCTCTTGGTTGGATTTACATTCCATAGCCAAGATTGGTGGTGTAGACTCTCCACTTCTCAACAAGCCTGAAGAAGGAGATAGAACTCTTTACTTTGCACTTCACACAATGAGAGAGTGTATGTGTGTGTGGGGGGGGGGGATAGCCCCTAGCTTCCTTGGCGGACCCCCCCTTGTAGCTCATGTTGGGAGTTGATTGGACCTCTACAATCCTAGCCAATCACATGTAGCGTGCATATCAACCAACCATGCTACCCTTGGGAAAGAGCAGACTTGATAAATGCATAATCAATTAAATAAATTAGCTAAATTATCATTGGACCCCTTGAGAGTCCAACCAATAGGCTTTAGGCACACTATGAAGGCAACCTACTAGCTAGGGGCTTGACATGTGTCCCTGTTGGTTCATTACGCAAGGCTTGACTTGTGTCAGGGTGTGTGCGTTCTCTCATGCTCCTACAATGAGGGCTCTCACCCCCCGATGAGTAGGGATACATGTTCACTTTTGGAACACCTTGAGCCCCTCAAGAACCTTAGACATGGAGCACCTTAGAACCTTAGTCATTAAGCACCTTAAGCACCTTGGTAAATAAGCATCTCAAGCACCTTAGTCAGCAAGCATGCCAAGCACCTCAAGCTTGGGCTGGGTTCCCACCTCAAGCACAACCCTAGATTTCCTAAGGTCATAGGACTTTTGACACTAAACTTTGGAGCTCTTTAATGAAGCTAACACTAAGGTATTTAAGCTCCATTAGCTAGCCATGTTTTTTGACAGACCATCTCTCATTTGGACCCCTTTGACCTTGGCCCCGTGTTGAGATAGATCCATAGGCACATTTCTATATTCTAACCCTTTTCCCCCTTTATTCTCTCACATTAAATGATCAGTTTAATATGAAAAAATCATTTGCTTTGGTTAGATATTAGATTTTATGACAGTTTGAGGACTCATCATCTTTTAAAGCATAGTCGTATATTTGCTTACATGTCAATTGATAGGCTACCGATCAATATTTGTATTGATTGATATGATATCAATCGATAGCTCATCGATCACTCTTCTAATAGTATAAAGATTCCAATTGTTCACCTTGGGAGTACAGCCTCTCTATTGCATAGTCTGGAAGACCACTCCCAAGTGAATAGAAGTAGTAGTTGCCACAAAATCACTTTGGAGATTAAAAAACAAAAAAGAGATTTGACATATAAATTCATCTAAGAAAAGAACTAATTTGACATATAAAGTCATCTTAGGAAGAGATTAAATTCGAATTTACCTTCTTTGGGTGGGAGTTATCTCTCAATCCTAGTGATGAGTGTTGATGCCTTTAAGCTAGGATTCTAACTTGAAGAAAGCATTCTTTGGAACAATATACCTAAGCTGTTTTGGGGGTGAAAAAATCACTATGGTGAGTGGATTATATTAGTGAAACCAATAAACTAACAATTCTAGTCATGCTCGTGATGAGCCATGACTTCTCCTAGCTACACAGATACATCAAATGATAGAGGGGCCACTCTAGGACACTAGTAAAGGTTTCAATGAAAATAAAAGCTACTACATAATAGGAATCATCACCTAACCAGTCATTACGACATCAATCATCCTATTCCACTCCTCAAAGTTCCTTCTTTTCACAATGGCAATGATCGCTTCCTTGGTTTCTTGAATAATCTCTACAAACCTAGTTTTTTTTAAAGCTTTCTCAAGCATCTAATAGTTTATGGAACACATGTTTGAAGTAGTAATATCTAACAATTTGTGTTCTAATAAGTAGCACTTGGCTCTTGCAAATCTTCTCACCCAGGAATAGATTGTTCTTCTAAAAGCCTAGCTATCTTCCAATACTATTGAACCCACTTGCATACTTTACTTGCCAAGCTACAGAGAGACAAGCACTCTTTGAACAAGTGAGATAGATCCTCTCTGGATGTTCTTCATTCAGTGCTTTTATTTGGACCAATACCCCTTGTTAGGATCCTCAAGACAATAGGTAGGGCTCCCCATAGGAACTTTCATAGAAATACCTCCATCCACAACAATCATGGAGGGTACCATATCCTCTTCACAAATGACCTCCATCTTGATTCTAGCCATTTCTTATTGAAGTTTTTCTCAGGATACTAAACCAATTTGCTGAGACCATGAGGGTGTTGTATATGGACTTGGTTTGCTACTTTAGGAAATGCCTGTTCATGGGCAACCGCCATGCCTTCCACACAAAACTTGAATCACAGGTTAGGTAGCCAACAATTGTGTAGCCTTTTGAAAACTCAATCATCCAACAATATTTCCATTCCATTGAGGTGGAACTATAAGGCTAGTTGCTTTGTTCCTTTCCAACTTCTTCTACTATTGTCCCAAAACTTGCAATGTCATTGTAATCCTTTGTTATTGATATTTCTGGACACTCCCTCCAAAAAGGTTTAAAATAATTTTTCCTAACTTAGATATCCAAGGGGACCAGAAAGTCATAACATTGTGAAAGTATCTTGGAACCTCTCCCCATTCCAAAGCCTTAATTGCTATGTTACATCGTCGAACCAGCTCGCTCGCTAAGCCTCTAGCCCACCCTGGGGCAAGGATCTTGTCATGCATTTCCAACCCTTTCCACTGGCCACCTTGCAAGTGTAGTTTGACATTGTCCACGAGAGCCTTTTTCATGATAGTCCAAGATTGGACTTGCTCCAAATTTCCACCACAAACTTGCCAAATTGGTCTTCTGCATGAGTACTAGGGCTAGGAATTCTTATAACGTCTTGCTTAAGAGGTCTAGTCATAGAGCCCCATCTTGTCCACTGCTAGGGCATTGAGTCTTTAGTGTTGTTGTTCCAGAAGAAAAATTTCATTGGTTTCAAGAACTCTTTCCAATTGCATCTGTCTAAATTAAGCAAGATACCGTCAAAGGCAATGACAAGAATCATAAATGAGTTCATTACTTTCACCCTACTCAGGAATGGATGTAGCAAAAACTCGGACCTTATCTTATCCTTTTATGAGTTCATTACTTTCACCCTACTTAGGAATGGCTCCAACAAAAACTCAGACCTTTGCAGTTTTTTCCTTATCTTATCCATGAACCAAAGGAATATTTGCTTATAGGTGACATCTACTCCTAGAGGAGCCACCAAGTGTCTGAAAATCTTCCCTTTTGATACTATCTCCCTAATACACAATGACGGGTCGAATGAGTCGTTCCATAAATGTGAGATTATCCTTGACTGTTCAATATTAAACTTTGACCCGGATGCAATAGCAAATGTATTCACAATCTCTAGAGCTTTCCTAATCACTTGAGGGCAAGCTTTACAGATTAAGATGGAATCCTTTGTAAATAGCTTCAGAATAAGTTGGCCATTGTTAGGTAGAGACAACCCTTGAATCTCCCCTCTTGCAACATTATCTTCCAATAATGTCACCAAGGGATGACAACAAATGGCGAACAATAGAGGGGCTATAGGGTAGCTCTCTTTGGTAGATATTTTGACTTCAAATTCTCCCACAACTCTTCATTGAATAGGAGCTTAGATTGGCTTCCCACACCAAAGGTGATAATAATTCGTCAGACACATGGCTCAAATCCTAGTACTTCATTACATCTTCAATGAATGACCATGTGGTCCTGTCATAAGCCTTGTCTAAATCCATTTGTAAAAACAAACATTGCTGCTTAGTACGTGTAGCGTATTCTATATAATGAGCATTGCCACTAGTAATTTGTCATATATTTACCTCCCCTTGATAAATTCATGTTGGTGGGGGTTGAAAACATTGTGCAACAAGAGCTAAGATAAACAATTTTGGCAATTCTCGTATAGTCCACTGACATCATAGTGATGGGGCACCAGTGTTTCAAGTGAGAGAAATAGATTTGTTTGGGGATAGGCTTAATGAGACCCTCTTTAATTCTTAGGTCCATGAATGGTTAGCCATTGCCTAAAGCTATTGAAAATTTGGTAGTCATACCATCCCAACCAGGGGACTTCTCTTTGCCTAAAGCTTATAGCATACCTCAACATTCCTCCTTGAAAAAAATCTAGGCAATTTAACAAAGATATATTGAAATAGGGGGTTTTTATATTAAATTTTGGGGAAAAAGTCCTAAAATAGGGGGTCATTTTATTCATTTAGACATGTTAAAAGAGTGGTTTTTTTAATACCCCATGAACGCACACTATATAGGAAGTATTGAATGATGAACTCCCCGAGGAAATGACTAAGAGAAATTTTAGAGTGTTCTATGGCCAACTTTATGAAAAATGTGGAAAATTAGCACACATTTTTTTAGCACAATAAAGGTTGGAAAATGCTTATGAAAGACAATTTTTAGCGTTGGAATCCATATGCGGGAGAGAATTCAATAGTTATGTGACTATCATATGAGTGTAGCAGAAGGGGTTATATAATTTTTTTTTCACATTTTTGCATACAAGGGTATTGTAAAATGGAATTGGGGAAACAAGATACAAATTGAATAGGAAAAGGGTGTATTTTTTTAGTAAAATATTCACAGATAAGGAGTTTTAAAAATGGTCCTTGAATTCATGTGATATACATAATTTATACCTTATAATTTATAGCCCAAAAATAATCCAAGTTTTTCTCGGCGCATAAGCTATCTTCGTGGATATCAAACACTATAAGACCTCATTGGTATCCCTTGTAATATTTCTAGGAAATTGCTTGTTTAAGGGGACACACAAGTTTACATGGACATAAAAGTGTCCCTTTACCAATCTAGTGTTAATTAAGGGCCCTGAAGAAGTGAGTTTGATTAGCCTCCTCTGACTTGACGTAGGTTTCCCTAGATGATATTTTGGCCTTCCTTACCTCCTCGACTTGCTTCTTAGTCAATTCACACCTAGTCTCATATTTATGCTCTAGTTCAGAGGCCAACCCTTTGACTTTTCAGAGCTTAAGAGCTCTAATTCATTAGCGAGCTTCTTCAATTGCTCCTCATGTTATTTCTTCATTCTAGGGCCTGCAAATTTTAATGCTTTCTAGATATTCTTGGAAAATTGGCCATTCAAGGCTTGTCAATTGTAGCCTAAAAAAAAAACTACAAACAAAATTGATTAGCTTACATAGGTGTACATTCAACATGAAAAATTTTCCTAAATCCAAAGCGCACCAAAGATCTAGTCTATGTCTTTTTAAGCATGCAATTGATCAATGTCCCATCAAAGATTGTGACAGCGTCGTTCAAGTTCAGTTTCCCCTATTTCAAACAATCAAAGCATCAAAGACAGAGCCTAAAAAAATGAACTCATATGGGAGGTTGCTTTCTAAAACTCTAATGCGGTGGAGATACGTGACTTAAATGATTGAGAGTCTTCAGTGGCCTTCATGACGTATGCCACATGTTAATCTCCATCGACATCTACTAACTCTAGCATGCAAAAATTAACAATTTTTTGGATTACAAAAAGAGTGTCCATCTTTAGACAAAGAGAATAATTATAGTGAGGCATTGATTACAAAACCAGTGTTGTCTTCATTAGAAAAAGGACTACAAAGAGAGAGAGAGAGAGAGAGAGAGAGAGAGAGAGAGAGAGAGAGAGAGAGAGATCCATCCACAAAAAGTGTCTTTCACTCATAACATCCATAACAAATAAAAGTGGGCCTCATACTCCATCATCTCTATATTCTCTCTCCAAAAGTTTCTCGATTCTAAAGAGATGAGAATCTGCCGTCATTGGTAATAGAGGTCCATACTTTGCATGGTACCTTGCTAGCTCTACCTCTAGCTATTTAATGTGATCGTCCCTCTCCTCTAGGTTCTATGCTATGCTGACAGCACTCTCACCTTGAGATACTAGTGTGACCCCCTTGCAAGGCCACCTTCACAATTTGATTTTGCTCACATGAGGTAAAAGTTTAGAGAAAATAGTCTTCTTCCGTAATGGGGGCTCAGTCTCTCTACATCTAGCATGTTCCCTTTCCTTTGCCCGATGCTTACATTGTGTGGATGCTCGTCCCAGTTCACCCACCACTTTAGTATATCCAAAAACAACCCTTGTTGATTGCAACACATTGCAATTTTCAAGTTGTTGTTGTGAATGCCACACTGCTTTTGGATAAAACACATGTACAAAACATGAGTCAAGCATGTGTGTTGGAAGTCTAAAACCTTCAATGGGGCCGTTTCATTGGCCTTTCTAGTCATGCTTTAAAGAGTATCTCAAATGAAGTAGTTCAAAAAAAATTCCCAATCTCGTAGAGGCTGAGAGAAGGTAGAAAAGGTAGAGAGGTCTTGTTGACAATTTCTCTCATTCTCCACTCAAAAAATGCATTGTGCCTCGGTGTGATCAATACATCCATTTGCATTTGTCAAGATTGGTTGATTTGTGTTCTCGGGACAACCGTGCCTTGTAGTTTGTGCTATCTACCTTGAGCATCTTGAATCTTCTAGTGATGAATCCTTTTGGGAGGAATCAGCCTACTGATTTTGAACCTTTTGCATCCCTAGATTTGATTATCAGCCTCAACCAGGTCTATCTCGACCTGCCAGATTTCCTTCTCTAATCGCTCCTGTCAACATTTTGTTGGTTCTTCAGATTCCGTCCCAAAATCTACCATACCAAATTCATCCTTTGAGATTTCTTTCTCTACAACCTCTTTAGCCTTTGGCAAAATCTTTTGGATGGTTCTAGCCTTTGAGCATGCAGGCTTCTCTTCCATGTTCTTTGTTGGATCCTCTGCAATATTTTCTACAATGTCCTCTACTTATAGCATTCATCCAACTCCTTGGCCTTTCCCATATGCTTCTAGATATCTCTTTGATTCTCCCACGTCTTCAGTTTTCTTTCTTTCGTCAAGTTAACTCCTCAATGACAAACCTACCACTCTTGGTAATCACTCGTATCAAAACTTGAGCTACCATTTTACCTTTAGGAACTTCAAATGCAAAGTGTCCATACTTGCTACACGTATAACAACTAACACGACATCGGAAACATTCATCAGTCTTGTGCTCTTTTGTTTCACACTTAGTACAGTAAGCCTCCACTTTTTACCAGAGTTTTTGTCTTTGAGATTTTAAATATTTGTTTCAAGATTGATTCTATCTTCTTGTTCTAGTATGTTGGAAATAGAACTTGCCTCCTCATTTAATGATTCACTATCACTCAAATTCCTTATGCCATGATGGTCCTTCTTCTTCTTCACCTACCACTCCAATTTTAGAGCTCTTTGTACTAGGTCATTCAATTTCCAAATTGGTGTTGGTATGTCTTGCTCCATGAGTTTCTTACTTTTGAACCCACTTAAAAAAAATACACATATCCTCTTCTCCAAAGGAGGTCCATTTAGTTATCTGGTGAGCTCCTTGATCTATTTGACATAGATTCTAATCGACAATATTCCCTACTTGATCTTGTCCAACTCCCACAACATATCATTATCCCCACCATATCCTATAAGAAATACCCTTTTGAAATGGCTATAGGTCCAGCGTACGTTTGCATCCTAGATAGTGGAAATACCACTTCACTACTATGTCCTTTAGAGTTTGTGAGAATTACTCACCCCACTCACGTTCATCGATATCCTTTAGGTCGGCATACTATTCAAAGGCCCTTTCTACCACCTTTGTGTTGAGGAGAAAGAGGAAGATGTAGAGAGTGCAACCCCAAAGTGTGTATGAACTCTACCATGGGGACTTTTTATTTATATGAACTCTATTCAATGTAATATAAAAAAACAAATAATAAATCATCATTAAACAATAATCATGGAGCAACACAATGGAATAATAATCATGTTAGTCATAATAAATGATAAAAAATCATCATGGAGTAACATTATAACATCATGGAGCACACCCCTGAAATAATAAATATCTCAAACACAATATATGATGAAACAATTCCATGATATCATGTAACAAATATCTGAATCATTGCAAATAGTATCATGACATAATGAAGAAACTTCATAGAGCAATAGCTCTTTCCATCATAACAAATGATCAATGAAGAATATCATGTCATCATCAAATAGTTGTGTAGAAAAAAATCCATGACATCAAGATAAATAAAAAATCATCATGAATAACACCATAGCATCATGGAACAACATCATGAAATAAAAGTTTTCTTGACCATAAATGAATCACCATGCCGGAATGGCATCATGGAGAAAACCTATGAAGAAACAAACATCTCAAACATAGAAAAATATCATGAAACAAGATAATGAAACAATATCATGACATCATGAAATGATCATCTCAATCATTACAAATTCCTTAAGCTTCCTTCATATTCTCCAAGTTGTATGTGTTTTTCTGCAACCCTAATTCCAAAAGATGATCCAAAGCTCAGGAAAGAGATATAGAATTGTGTTGCATCACTTGATTTTCATGCTGGCATTGTTAGAGGGGACTTTAACATGGTCTGTAACAGTAGAGATGCTACATCAACTGGTACTGTAATTTCTAGCTTTGAGTCCCAAGCTTGGGCAGATTTAACTGATGGAAAATGGACTAATTCTTGGTTGGTGACTAGTAAGGTACACCCCGGTTTTACTTCCGATTCTCAATCTCATACTTCATCATGGCCAAGGTTGACAGAATATAAATTATTGGTTTGACTGGTTGCCTGCATCCGCTCAACTGCATTTTGATATTCAAATGTCTTTATTTGATCACTTTTGTTTAACTTTGTGTTTGGATAATGTGTATGTTCAAGAATTAAAACATTATGGTATATACATGCCATTAATGGTTAATAACACCTTACTACAGCATGATTTCTTTAGAAATGTAGTGCTTGATGTATTGGCTGATTCTCTATCTCAGTTTGGCCTTGAAAATCATATGAAAACTTGGATTCACTTTTGTTCAGAAATGCAACAATGTATCCAACAGATTGGCAAGGGTGTAGCGAGTGAAAGAAAAAAGGAAAATATCATAGGCACTTGAGTATAGCATGCATATTATGTCTCAAAACATATCACAATTGAATGAGGTTGATATAGATGGGCTTAAAGCAACTAGACATGTGGTGAGACACCATGAAGCAGAGTTGGCATTAAGGGCAAGACTCCTATATAGACAACATGAGCTCAAAGATCACTATAAGAGGAAAGATTGAGAACCGCTTCTACTACAGCCAAATAACACATGGAAATGGAGAGAGAAAAAAATGCATGAGCAGTAATAGAAGCGAGAATTTCTACGGTAATGGTTTAACAGCAATATTAGCGGTAATAGATACGGATATATTTTAGTGAGTGTTATCGCACGTTGTCATGTCATGGCACGTGCATAATGTAAAAATAAAAATATCTACCTCACTCTTAATGTTTTTGATGTGTGGGACCAAATCCTACACTGTACATAGTGTGATATATACGAAAACGGATACCATGATTACAGGCGTGTACATACCTTGTCGAGCATGCAAGGCCAGGGACGTGGAACCATTGCATGTTTTTTACCACATTAAATCATGCCTAATTTTATTTACAAATGTAAAAATTTCAAGTGTTTCGAAGTGGAATGCTCGTTTTGCCTAGAAAGTTCAATACGCCTGATCTTGGTTAAAAATAGCAGGTTTTGTACGCGGGTATAAAAGACGTGTCCAAAGTGCTTACCAAGTGGGAAAATGAGGTTCATCATTAAGTTTGAGAAAAAAGGGAAATTTCCACAAAACATGGATTTTTTCCAACTTGTTTGATCATTTTAAGGACAAAAGGGGACTAAAAATGGCCATAAAATGGTCAAAAATGGCTGAAAATAGCACAAAATGGCTCAAAATTCCACATCAACGAAGTTTCCATTGTTTTCCAAGTTGAGAAGGAACTTATAGAGACAGGAATGAGCTCATTTGGTCATATAAACAAGGAGATACAACCATTCCAATCTAGGGTGCTAGTGTAGTCCCGTGCTGCTTCCACTACATGTTCGAGGTTGTGAGGCCTCCAATTAGGGATTCCACTCCTCAAATGACTACTTGGGCTTCTCCAATGAAGTTATGAAGCTTCCATGAAATGGTCACGAAGAAGAATCAAAGTGTTAATTTATAATTTTTAATAGGTCGAAAGAGCACTGCATCCGTGCAATTGGGAGCGAGGCTGCACCTAATCTTCACACACACTAGAGTTTTGAGTTAATATTGGTTATTTTTCAAAGTTGAGCTTTCATGGCTGGAGTTTTGTTCTCTTTGAGTGTGTTTTTAGCTTCAAATCATCTACGCCTTGATTGCTTTTGCTACAAAGCCTCACAGTTAGAGGCCTGATGCTTTCCTAGCCACATTGCGCACTTTTTGACACATTTTTGGTGAACCCAACGTGAAGTAGGCTAGGGTGAGGGTTCAAAATCTTCATTGAAATTATCAAATCAAATCTCTAAATATATGGATGAACAAGAGCAACATGGAGTGCGGTTTGATCTTGTCACAATGCAAATGTTTCAAGCCTTTGTAGTGTTTATGCAGGAGCAACAAGCTGCTGAAAGGAGGGATCTTTCCTCAACCAAAGCACTTCAATGAGTGATGGAGAAATTTGACCAATTTAATGGTAAAGATGTAACAAAGTATCTTTGTGGGTATGTTAAGGAGCTACATTGAGTGCCCGAAATAGAGATGGTACAAAGTTTTGAGCTAGTTGTGGTTCCTGAAATTGGAGAGCATATAAGGGGAATTAGAAATGAGCATGGGGAAACTTGGGAAGCATTCCAATTAGCCTTAAAAGAAGAGTATTTCTTGGAAGACTCCAAAACGATGACAAAGAGGACTTTTAGAGAGTGGGTAGGTAGATGAAAAGAGGGTATTTCTTTACCTTCGCGGTAGCTCCTATCTAGATTTACGACCTGGTTGGCCACTATGTGCCATACGCTTGATTGCTTGTTTTTCAAAAACTTTCTAATGTAGCCCTTCAACCACTGTGCCAAAAAACGCTCATGGAGGGCATTTGGGAATCGAGCATGCAATGCTTCCTAGATGTAGGGTGCATGATCAGGCAGCTGGTCTTTGAACTTTACGAAAAATTATTATACGTCGAATGTATAAGAATATAAAGATAACGTCCAAACGCCTTGCCCTATGTAGTACCAAAATTCACTTCACCACCATAGTTTACTCTGTAGTAGCACCCATGCATGTCTTGCACTTGTGCATAGGCTGCAAGTTGTTGTGGAGTGTAGCGGCCAAACAATCCCTCAGTTGTATAGAGGTACTCATTTCGTAAAGAGAGAGCATGTTGGAGGTCTAGATCTACCACGAACGGAGGAACCTGGGTAGATAGATCGCACCTCCGTAGGTGTAGGAGGTCCATGCCTGCAAATACACTCATGCTCGCAAAAATCTACTTAAAAATAAGCTTATTTTCATTGTTTGGACTGATTTCCTCAAGACTCAGGTCCACCGGAGACGATCTCCACCCTGGCTCTACATCGACAACTTCTCCACACGTGTCTCAGGGATACTTTGAGCTTGAGGATGAGCCCATGTTTGGCATGGTTGATGAGATATTGGCTCATTAGCGCAACATGCGCGAGGAAGATTGTCGACCATCCACTCAAGAGGTAGCCGCAATGGAGGACAGAGTACTTAGGAGTGCCCAAACACCCATCTACGATAGTACAAGGTGGTGAATATTGATGTCTACCTCGAGCCCCTCATTGAGGAGTTGGAGGATCTATGGAGAGGCATCCTCATTGTAGATCTCCAAAGGAGAGGAGCGAATCCATTGTGAGGGAAATTCTTATTTGGACTACACAGGACTATGCTAGGCTTGGAGAGATTTCTGGTATGTTATTTCCATACTCCCCTCTAGTCACCATTTATAATTTGAAGCTCATATCCAATGATGTGAAATGTGTGCAGGGTTGTCCACATTGGGTCAGAATGCCTGTTCTACTTGTGGGCCATCATTGGTGATGGAGAGGCCAAATGCCTTGTGCAAGGTAATCTATCCAAACATTCATTGATTCTTACCCCAAGGTCATAGCAAATACAAGGCTCCAACAAATGGGGATACGCCTCTAAAGTGCACAATGGCAGATTGGGCAACTATTTGGGATGAGCACTACAACAGTGATCTGGCCCCGACTACTCCACCAAAAGGTATGTCAAAGTATTCCATATTCTTAAGGCTTCCATATTGGAAGGACTTAAAAAATGCAACACCTGTTGGATCCCATGCACATATTCAAGAATGTAGCTCAAACCTTGTGGAACCACATTACGAGCAAAAAGGACTCATTGGGGATGAGGGAGGATTTGAGGGTCTTGAAACGTCTCCCCACCTCTACCACTCCACGTCCAGCCCCCAATCGGAAGATTGTGCTTCCTAAAGCACCATGGATGCTAGCCAAAGAAAAGATAGATCAAGTGAAAGGCACCATTGTGTCTATTCGCACACCAGCATGATACACCAGGTGGAAGTGTTCAATTGTATAGGTTGAAGTCCCAAGATTGGCACAAGATGCTGCTGGTAAATCTTTCTCTCTATTCTCTCCCTCTCCGTCATCTTGACTGAAAATTTATTTGTGTATATGAATTTATCTCACTTTCTTGTTTAATATTTTGACATTGTAGTTCATTTTTTCGAGCCAAGCTATTTTCAACCTTGGAGGGTTAGTAAGGTACACCACTGAACTAAAATTTTCTATATGCAAAATACCCTCAATTAGCACTTAGTGTATGTTGAGATGTAGAGAGAAAGAGAGAGAGACGAGACAAGAGACACACCATATACGCTCCCAAAGACTGATTCATATTGAGGACAAGATACAAATATATAGGTGAGACCAAGTTGAGTAGAGTGAGCCATATATAGCTCCAACACCCCCACTCAAACAAAGGTCTCTAGCTTTGGATGAAAAAAACCCTTGGGGAGTTCAAGGGAAAAACCCAAGCCCCTATACAATGTGAAAATATGAACCAGCGATGATGATGTGAAAGTGAATTGTGCATCTATGTACAAATATTCAAGTGACTTAGAGATCACAATGTGCAAATGTGGAGTGTGCATAGTGCATGGTACCTAAAAGATTACAATGTCATATGTACAAAGCTATTACAATAGCAAAGAAGCTAATCCAGAAAGAGTGAGGTCGAAGCAACTCCAAGCTCCGAGCGCAAGAGGATGAAACGTGACTCGTTGAGGCCTTTGGTCAAAATGTCTGCAATCATCTGGTCACTTGGACAGTGTTCAACCATAATGGTTCCTTTGCGTACTTCATACCTGACATAATGATAATGGACAGCAATGTGCTTTGACTTATTATGTTGAACATAGTCTTTTGCAAGACTAATAGCACTTTGGTTGTCACACCGCAAGGGTGTGCTAGAAAGAGGAGAGTGACCAATATCAACCAGCATTTGTCGAAGCCAAATCAACTCACGAGCTGCAAGTGATGCCGCAACATATTCTGACTCAGTCGTAGAAACTGCAACACAATGATGTTTCTTGCTAGTCCAAGAAACAAGACAACCATTTATAAAGAAGCAATTTCCACTAGTAGATCGCATAGATAAATGTGAGCTTGCCCAGTCTGCATCTGTGTAACCCAAAAGAGAAAGAGATTGCATAGAATCCGATGTGAGTTGTCGTCGATAGACTAAACCAAAATCTGTAGTGCCTTTCAAGTATTTCAACACACGCTTTGCAGTAGACCAATGCTTAAGAGAAGGACATGCAAGATGTTGTCCAAGATAATTAGCAGCAAATAGAATATCAGGACGAGTGTTCATGCCAACAAACTGAAGACATCCAATCAAGTTAGCATAAGGTTGATTTGTGACAAGTTGACCGCCATTGTCAGAAGTGTTCTTCGTAGAGCTTGCAAGACAAGGTGTGCTGGCTGAATGTGCAGATTCCATACCAAATTTTTGAATAGTATCTGCAATAAACTTTGACTGTCGAAGGAATAAAATACCTTTTGTACGGTTCCGTTGGATTTGAATGCCAAGACACGAGTGAATCTCTCCAAGATCCACCATATCAAATGCAGAAGACAATAACTTTTCTACTTGCTGAAGAAATCCCAAATCATTGGAAACAAGGATGGTATCATCCACATAAAGAGCAAGAATCACAAAACTGCTACCTTGGCTTTTTATGGATAAGTTGGGGTCTGACGAGCAAGAGATGAATCCTTTAGAGGTGAGAAAAAGATCAAATTTTGTATACCAGGCTCGCGAAGCTTGTTTGAGACCATATAGTGCCTTATGGAGTTGAGCAACAAGGTCTTCTTTACCTGGAATAACAAACCCTTCTGGTTGTTCCATATAAATTTCCTCTTCCAAGTCACCATTAAGAAAAGCAGTTCGCACATCCATTTGATGAGCTTCTAAATCAAATTGAACAGCAAATGCCAATAAAACTCGAACACTTGTAATGCGAACAACTGGTGAAAAAGTCTCTTGATAATCAACACCAGCAACTTGGGAATAACCTTTTGCAACTAAACGCGCCTTGAACTTGTCAAAAGATCCATCTGCTTTTACTTTTGTCTTATACACCCACTTACATTTAATAGCTGTACGACCAGGAGGTAATTCAGTTAGTATCCATGTACCTTTAGAGATAAGAGAATCGTACTCTGCTTCCATAGCCTCTTGCCATTGATCCTTTTGTGGTGAAGAGATAGCTTCATCATAAGTAATGGGATCTTCGGAAGTAGAAAAAGCATTATCAGCAATATCGTCATCATAAACATGACATGAGCCATGTTCAAAATCAATAGGCAGATCAACAAAAATATCAATATCATCATTGGCGACATTCAGAATGGATGGTTGTGAAGAGGAAAGTTGCTCTATAGGAAGAGTTTCATCTTCTGAAAGAAATGGAAAAGCTTGAAGCAATGATTTAGTATCATCAGAATCATCCATGGACCATGAGCCTCCCATAAGCTGTTCGTTAAAAGTAGCATCACGATTCACAATTACTTTCTTGGAGGAAGTGTCATAGAATTTGTAGCCTTTGGAAGTGTCAGAATATCCAATAAAAATAACTTTAAGACCAGGAGCATCAAGCTTTGTTCATGTTTCTTTGGGAACATGAATATAAGCAATACATCCAAAGGTTCGAAAATGAGATACAGAAGGAATGTCACCTGTCCATGCTGTGATGGGTATCTTACCAAAGGGTGCAGTAGTAGGAAGATGATTCTGAATAAATACTGCTGTCAAAGTAGCTTCAGCCCAAAAAACACGAGATAAGCCAGAATGAATCAGCATACATCTTACAGCATTGAGAATAGTGCGATTCTTTCGTTCAGCAACACCGTTCTGTTGAGGCGAATATGGAATAGTGTGTTCATGATGAATTCCACTGTCAGCACAGTAACTCACAAACTCTCGAGAAACATATTCGCCTCCATTGTCACTACGAAGCTTCTTAAGGCGACGACCAGTTTGAAGTTCCGCAGCCTTGTGGAATTGTTTGAAAACAAATAAGGCTTCACAAATTCACAAATTCCCATATGAGGATGGGCTTTAAGATCCATGCCATGAACAAGATCACGACGTTGAAGATCAAGGAGTTTTGAGAAATCAGCATGAACAAAACGGTGATGCCATACTTTGCAATCATGATCACCTGGAGCAGTGACAACATTTGCTACAGCATCGTTGAGAGAGAGTTCAAACAAATTACCATTTCGAGGAGCAGTGGCTATAGTTTGTCCATCTTTCTCAATTCGGCATTTGGTATGATCAAATCCAACAAACAGACCAAGATCAACAAGTCTAGCAACTGAAAGAAGATTACGTTGAAGATCTGGTACATGTAATACTCCTCGCAAAATTCGAGTGGAAGAAGATAAGGTACCAAGATATAAGTCTCCAATACCCTTTACTTGACAAGTAGTATCATCAGCAAGATAAACAACACGTTGAACTGGCAGTGGATGATAGTTATGGAGCCACTTAGACTGATATGTCATATTTCTTGTAGCACCAGAATCGACAATAAAAAGTGATCCATCGCGTACATGAAGTATTCTGTCTGGAGCACCTGAACATAGGACGCAGCTTGTTTCTGGTACAATGTTGTTTCGATGCTCAGTAGCATATGCTCTATTCCGATCTATGTCGAATCGACGCTTATAGCACATATGAGTGGGATGATCAGATCGTCCACAATATTCATAAGAAGAAGAAGAAGAGTCTCTAGATAAACGTGGTTGTTTTGTGGTAATATTGTGCTCTTCATCATATTGACGTGCCCAACAATCATCTTCAGTATGGCCATTTCTGTTGCAGTAAGAACATTGCTTATTAGGAAATTTGAGACGAGAGAAAATATTACCGCGACGGCCACCTCTGCGGTTTCCTCGTTGAAATGGACGCCTTCGAGCATAAAAAGCCCGTTCCATCTGTTGTGACTCAGTCTCCTCGTGTGAAATCATAGCTGTATCATGACTAGCATTACGACGTTCTTGACGTTGAGAGTATTCAATTAAAGACATGCAGGCTTGGTCGAAATCAAGACCATCTTTATTAGAGAGAATAGTAACAATGTTATCATAAGAAGAGTCCTTCACCGTATCAAGGAGAAGTGTAATCAGTTGCTTTTGTGGAACAGGATCACCGGCAGCAGCAAGTTGATTAATAATAGATTTGAAAGATTCAATATGTCCCGTCATGGCAGTACCAACTTCATATTGTAACTTGTTAAGCAACCCTCTCAAATAAAGTATTTCTGTGACAGATTTCTTCTGAAAGTTTGCAATAAGGTACTTCCATACGTCGTGGGAAGTAGGCACTTCGTACATATCAAGCAAGAGGGAATCAGTAAGAGCAGAAAGAATATACCGACGAGCTGCTTTATCACGTCGTTGCCAATCCGTATAGGCAACATTCCAATCTTCAAATATAGGTCCTTCAGTGATAAGCATGTTATCATTATCCGTATCAACAGGCTGAGGCGGACAAACACGAATTCCAAGAACAACATCGGAGAGTTCATCGCCTTCAAGAATTAACAACATCTTTGCTTTCCAGCCTGGAAAACCTTGACCTTGGAAAGGAGGAACAGAACGCTGGCCAGAAGGAAAGCCGTTGACGAGAATATTCATAGCCATATCTTGTTGCGAGAAGATGTATAAGATAAGATCGCAGAATTTGCACACCATATATGGTGAAGGCCGCAATTGAGAATGAGAGAGATATGAGGACTGCGTTCTGTCAACGATAAACGTAAGAAGGATGCTCAAGGAACTTCCAAAGATGTGAGAGACGTCAGCCAAAAACGGCAGGGTAAAGGAGACGTTAATAATAAAAGAGTCCTCAAAATAGAGTGGCGTGACACACAAGATTGACGGCCACAATATGAATAGCAAAAAGCTAAATCTTCTCAAAAAAGTTAACGCCAAAATAAGAAAAACGATCGCGGACGCTTCACGAAGAAGTAGGACGAAGAAAGCTGCGTCAAGCTTTTCCCGTTTCTCCAAATTTTGAGCAGAACAGCAAGAAAAATTGAGATGAAGTTCAGGGTGTCATCAACAAGAAAACGTAATCAACGATTAGATTGATTAGCAATAAACGTCACACAAAACACTAATCATATTCTTCTTAACACTAAACAACCACAATTAACAAGAATCAATGCTCAAAAATAAAATTTGTAGCAATTTTTGAATCTTACATGCAAATCGCATACACATACTGTTTTGTCACCATGAGTTGAATCGGCGCATGATCGTTACTGCTCTGATACCATGTTGAGATGTAGAGAGAAAGAGAGAGAGACGAGACAAGAGACACACCATATACGCTCCCAAAGACTGATTCATATTGAGGACAAGATACAAATATATAGGTGAGACCAAGTTGAGTAGAGTGAGCCATATATAGCTCCAACAGTGTACTCTTGTGTGTTTCCTTGTAGATGTGTAAGCTCCAAGGAAATAGAAATAGATGCCATCCCTACTGCTCAAACACTTGCAATGGAAGCCGTGTGTGCCATTGTGGATCATGTCTTTCCTCGATCGGTTCTTCTTAGCCAAATCTACCTCTTAGTTCATGTGGTTGATGAGATCGCTATATGTGGAGTAGTGCATGCATGATGGATGTTCTTTTTAGAGAGGTTTTTAAAGGATCTCAAGGATTTTGTATGGCTACGGTCCCAGCCAGAGGCATGTATGGCCGAAAGGTGGATCATGCAAGAGGCATTTGTTTATATCTCCAAGTATTTGGCACACACTACAAGAGGTACATCACATTAGTGATGCTCGTAGTGTGAAGCTCAAAATTGAAAATCCACGGCGTCGCTATTTTCTTTGTTACATAGCGACGTCCATAGCGACGCCACCAGGGGTAGGAAATAAACCGAGAGTGCCAAAAAATCAGATCTCATATTTGAGTTCGGCGCTCAAGCAAAAGAGGTAAACGCGTGCTCTCCCTCTCTCTCTCTCTTGCTTCCACACACACACACACACACACACACACACACACACACGAGGAGAGAAGGGAGAGCTAAGTATGCTCCTTTTCTCTCCTCTCTCTCATGTTTTCTTCCGATCTTTCTCTCTCTCTCTCTCTCTCTCACACACACACACACACACGCACACACATTGTGTCTTTGAAAGAGAGAGAGAGAGAGAGAGAGAGAGAGAGAGAGAGAGAGAGAGAGAGAGTACACACATGCATAAACAAAAAACACATACACACACATGCATAAGCATACACACACACATTGAGAGAGGAAAAGTGTGTGTGTGTGTGTGAGAGAGAGAGAGAGAAAGTAAAGAGAGAGAATAAGAGAGAGAGAGAGAGAGAGAGAGAGAGAGAGAGAGAGAGAGAAACCAAAGAAAAAGAGAGGGGGAGAAGAGGGAAAGAGAGAGGTAAGGGGAGAAAACAAAGAGAGAGAGAGAGATAGATTTAAAAAGTAGAGAAAATATGAAATGAAATGTTATATTAAGATTTAGGGTTAGGTTAGATTTAAAATTACATTTAATTAAAATTAGGTTAGATTAAGATCTAAGTTTAAGTTAGATTGCATTTAACTTATATTTAAAATTTATGCTAGATCTAAGATTAGGTTAGATTACATTTAGGTTTAGGTTAGATTTATGCTTATGTTGAGTTTAAGATTAGGTTAGATTTAGATTTACGTTAGATTTAAAATTAGGGCAAGATTTAAGATTAGCTAGGTTAGATTTAAGTTAGATTACATTTAGGCTTAGGATTTATGATTGGATTAGATTTAGGTTTATGTTGAGTTTAAGATCGATTATATTAGATATAGATTTATGTTAGATTTAAGGTTAGATTAGATTTAGGTTAGATTTTAGGGCATGTCAATGAAGGCTTTTCCCAAAGAGCAAACAATAGTTAAACAACAATATGTATATTCCCATCAGAATCTGACACCTATTAACTCACCCACTCACCATGTTCAATTAGCTCAAAATCACCATATGTTCAATTACATTAGATTTAAGATTAGATTTTGGATTTAGTTTTTATATTAAACCCTACCTTCGAGATTACGGAAAAAAATTAGAGTTAGGCGAACGATGATCCCTCTCTTCCTCTATACGGATGCAACCTTAAGTTGGAAAGCTTTCAATGGCATGATACTCATATTGGAGGCCAACATGTAATGTGCGAAGTAATCCCTCGAACAAGGATCTGTTGTGAAGAGATGTTAAGATGCTGTGAATTGCTACAGCTAGAGAAGAGGCAAAGGGGTTTTGTCCGCTACATGCACTATCATGTAGACGTGGGTGTGTAGATTTATCATACCCACAAGTATAGGCATTGACCAATAAAGATGATATTATAACCCGGTGGTTCTGATCTCGGTGCACCTCTAAACCAAGGTGTGTGGGGATCAGACATGACTAGAGAATGTGAGGTAGTTTACAGTGTGAACAAAGAGAGAGAGAGAGAGAGAGAGAGAGAGAGAGAGAGAGAGAGAGAGATAAAAGACGGAGGATGCCCATAGAAGATTAAATTTATGGCCAGGTTATAAGGTTTTTACATTCATTATGAGTAGTGACAAGGATGTGGGTCCGTCCAACCTAAACACCTATCTCTCAACAAGGATCTTATGTCCTTGTAATCATATCAATGCAAACATGCTATGCGACGGACAAGACGCGTTTCTTTGCAGCACGTTCGCGAATTTGGCGAATTTGATCCATCTGTATAAATTCAGTTTTTGCCAATTATAACTCGTCAGACTCTGACATTGGCCAACAAGCAGAAATCTACACTATGAAATGTGTGTAGAAATGGCCTCCTTTTATAGGCCAAAAGGGCTGCCCTCTCTTATGAGAGACAGCCATGTGTAGCCGCCCTTGTGCGAATAAGTCCAAATCGGACCCTCCAATCCGCCCATGTGTGGCCGCCCTTGAGAAGACAAGTCCGCTTTTGAATTTGGCCACCGGCCACCAGCCATTGACTTCCGACCACCGGCCATCGGCCATTGACTACCGGCCACCGGCCAACCGACCGGTTGTTTTCTGACCACTTTCCGGCCGCCGTCCGGCCATAATATTCCGGCGAAAAAAGAATATTCCGGCGAAAAAAAAGTTGCCCCTGATTCTTGTCCGTGAAAATTTTGGTTTCCGGTGAGTGATTTTCCTTCACGCACGATGGCTTCTCCTCATAATGGGGGCCTTACAAATGTGCACTTTTACCACAAAAAATTACAAGGGTAAATCAGGCTCCATACTTAACAATCTCCCACTTGGAGACTGATCTCCAAACCAAACCTGTGACTGCTTTCCATTTTGGCTTCTTATCCTTGAATGCCGATTGAAGATGAGCAAAAGCTCAACTTCTCCTTGTTGACCACCTTTGTAAACATGTCTGCAGGATTTTCACTTGTATGCACCTTTCCTAGCTTTAGTTGTCCCTCTTCCAAAAGAGTGCGTATGAAGTGATATCTCACCTCAATGTGCTTTGTCCTTGAATGAAAGGTTGAGTTCTTCGCAAGATGGATAGCGCTTTGGCTATCACTGTACAAGACACAATTGTCTTGTTTGAATCCAAGCTCTTCTAAGAATCTGTGAAGCCATAGAATTTCTTTGCTTGCCTCCGTCATTGCTACATACTCTGCTTCCGTGGTAGAAAGTGAAACCACTTTCTACAGCTTTGAAGCCCAGCTTACTGCTGTGCCTCCAACCGTGAACACATAGCCAGTAGTGCTCCTTCGAGTATCTTTGTCACCTGCCATATCTGCATCAGCATACCCTTCTAGAAAAATATCAGCTCCTCCAAAATACAAAGCATTTGTTGTTGTCCCTTTTAGATACCTAAGTATCCACTTCACAACTTTCCAATGCTCTTTACCTGGGTTGTCCATGAACCTACTCACAACTCCCACTGCAGGTGCAATGTCTGGCCTTGTCCAGACCATATCATACATTAGAGAACCTACTGCTGCAGCATATGATACTTTAGACATATAGGCTATCTCCTCTTGTGTCTTTGGACACATATCCTTCGTTAGCTTAAAATGACCAGCCAAAGGTGTAGAAAATGGTTTTTCATTTTGCATTGCAAACCTTTCTAGTACCTTCTTGATGTAATCTTCTTGAGATAGATTTATTGTCTTCTTCGTCCTGTCGCTTGATATTTTCATACCAAGTATCCTCTTTGGAGCACCTAAATCTTTCATTGAAAAAGATTTGGACAGCTCCTCTTTTAGGTCTTTGATGTCCTGCATGTTAGCACTTGCAATCAACATGTCATCAACATACAACATTAGGATGATGAATTTCCCATCTCCCAAATTCTCCATGTAGACACAGTGATCCGAGTTGCATCTTGTGAATCCATGATCCAACATCCATCGATCAAACTTCAAGTACCATTGTCTTGATGCTTGCTTTAAACCATACAAGCTCTTCTTTAATCTGCAAACCATTTTCTCCTTACCTTTTACTTCATACCCCTTTGGTTGAAGCATGTAGATTTCCTCCTCTAAGTCACCGTGAGGGAATGCCGTATTTACATCCATTTGCTCGAGATTTAGATCATGAGCAGCCACAAGGCTTAAGACAAGCCTAATTGAGTTCATTTTTACAACAGGAGAAAATATTTCATTGAAGTCAATACCTTTCTTTTCAGAAAAACCTTTTACCACAAGCCTAGACTTGTACCTTTTCTTCCCACCTTCTTCTTCCTTTAGCTTGTACATCCATTTGTTTTGAAGTGTCCGCTTACCTTTAGGCAACTCAACCAACTCCCATGTTTGGTTGCGATGTAGTGAGTCCATCTCCACTTGCATGCTCTTCGTCCATTCTTCTTTGGATTCATGTTGCATAGCTTCTTCATATGATTCCGGCTCTCCAGAATCTGAGATCAAGAGATGGTTGAAGGAAGGAACAAACCTTTCTGGAGGTCTACTTGCTCTTGTAGATCTTCGGGGAATAGGTTGAGGCTCCTCATTTGGTTGACGTTGTTGCACATTGTCACCGTTTGCAGTCCTTGAGTCTTCACCGTCCTCAAGCTCCATGTACTCATCACCTGTTTCTTTTGTTTGTTTTCTTTCCAAGTAATCTTTGTACATATTTTGTTCGTTAAAAATTACATCCCTACTCCTTAAGATTTTACCATCTTCAGGATTCCATAGGCGATACCCAAAGTCTCCTTCTCCATAGCCAATGAAGAAACACTTTTTGGACTTTGCATCTAACTTTGATCTTAGGCTTCTATCTATGTGCATGAAAGCCTCACACCCAAACACTTTGAGAAATGCATAATTCACCGGTTTACCTGTCCATGCCTCTTCTGGAACTCCCCCATCCAATGCCATTGAGGGTGACCAATTGATTAAGTACACGGACGTACTTACAGCTTCCGCCCAAAGCTGAAGCGGTAGGCCTGCATGTAGCCGCATGCTTCGTGCTCGTTTCATGATTGTCCTGTTCATCCTTTCCAAAATCCCATTTTGTTGAGGTGTCCTCGGGGTTGTCCTTTGCCTCCGAATGCCATTTCTAGCACAAAAGCTTTCAAAAGCTTGCCTGCAATATTCGCCTCCATTGTCGGACCTGAGGCATTTAACCTTGGTACCTGTTTCATTCTCCAGAAAGGCTTTCCACCTTTGAAATATGGAAAATACATCGGATTTATTCTTCATGACATAAACCCATGTTTTTCTAGTCGCATCTTCTATGAATGTTACATAGTACAATGAGTCACCAAGTGATGGTGTACTTGCAGGACCCCAAACATCAGAATGAACCAACTCAAGTTTTTAATTTTTTCTTTCATTTCTTGATTTTTGAAATTTTACCCTCTTTTGTTTACCGTAAACACAATCTTCACAGAACTCTAAGTCCACTTCTTTCAAACCTGGTAGAAGCTTCTTTGTTTGAAGGATTTGCATTCCTTTGGCACTCATATGCCCAAGTCGGTAGTGCCACACCGCACTGTCAACTTCTGTAGTTGCTGCACAAGCTGAAGGTTGCGTGCTAACAGTACACAAGTAAAGTCTACCGACTTTTTCACCCTTGGCAACCACCAAAGATCCCTTTGAGATCTTCCACCGTTTGTTTCCGAATGCAATGTTGTGACCTTCATCGTCCAATTGTCCTGTAGAGATCAAATTTTTGCGAAGAGAAGGAACATGCCTAACATCTTTAAGCTTCCATTCATTTCCGTTAGCAGTTTTGACAGAAACTGTACCTTTGCCGACAATCTCACAAGCTTCATCATCTCCCAAGTATACATACCCAAAATTACCTTTGGTGTAGTCTTGGAAATGTTGCTTGTGTGGTGTCGCATGGAATGAAGCCCCGGAATCTACTATCCACGAATTAGACACATTGTCTAATGAGAGAATTAGAGCATCTTGCTCTACTTTACTTGCCACATTGGCCTCCGATGTTGGCTTGTTGTCTTGAGACTCTGTCTCCGTCTTCTTCTTGGACCAGCAATCCTTCTTGACGTGGCCCTTCTTGCCGCAGTTCCAACATTCAAGAACTGACTTTGTGCGTGACTTGCTCCGCCTTGAGCGATCACGACCCTTTTGGTTTTTGAACCTCTCCTTAAGCCTTCCTCTTGCTTCCACTGATAGTGAAGCACTTGATGATTCTCCTGTGCTTCTCCTTCGCATTTCCTCGCTTAGGAGAACACCCACAACATCATCAAACTTAAGAGTATTTGTGCCAGAGATAGAATTAGTTACAGCCATCACAAGGCTGTCCCAACTATCCAGTAGAGATGATAGTATAAGGAGAGCTCGCACTTCGTCATCGAAATTGATTTTCACTGATCGAAGTTGACTTATGTTTGTGTTAAAGTCATTTAGGTGTTCTGCAACTGAACCATTCTCTGCCATCTTTAGATTGAACCAGCGCTTCATAAGAAATACCTTATTGGATGCCGATGGTTTCTCGTAGAAGTCGTCAAGTGACTTCATCAAGTCCTCCGTGGTCTTCATCTCCGAAACATTGAAGGCCACCGTTGACGCCAAGCTTAACCGAATTGTTCCCAGTGCCTTTCGATCAAGGACAATCCATGCTTCATCTGCCATTGTTGCGGGCTTCTTTGCAAGAACGCCTAGTGGCAAATAGAGGTCCTTCTGGTAGAGATAGTCGTCAATCTGCATCTTCCAATGTTGGTAGTTTTTGCCATTGAACTTCTCAATCTTGAGCTTCCCTTCCTCCGCCATAACTCCCACTCAATTCAAGGAATCCTTTCCTTGAGATAATTTAGCTACGAGCAAACCTTGCTCTGATACCAGTTGTTAGGAAATAAGACGTAGCTAAATAGATAATTGAGTAGATTACTTAATGGAGAGAGACAGATTTGTATACACGAGATTATGGAGTAGAGAGAGAGAGAGAGAGAGTACACACGATATACGTGGTTCACCCAATGTGGGCTACGTCCACGGGAAAGCAGCCACTCAATGGCTTTAGTACTTCAAAACAAGAAGTAGTTTACAAAGGGATTATACCCTTAATGGAGCTCCCGCCTTGCTTCACTCTCACCATCTCACACTCACCTTGTTGCATCAACTTCACACTATGAAATGTGTGTAGAAATGGCCTCCTTTTATAGTCCAAAAGGGCTGCCCTCTCTTATGAGAGACAGCCATGTGTAGCCGCCCTGGTGCGAATAAGTCCAAATCGGACCCTCCAATCCGCCCATGTGTGGCCGCCCTTGAGAAGACAAGTCCGCTTTTGAATTTGGCCACCGGCCACCGGCCATTGACTTCCGACCACCGGCCACTGGCCATTGACTTCCGACCACTGTCCACCGGCCAACCGACCGGTTGTTTTCCGACCACTTTTTCGGCCACCGTCCGGCCATAATATTCCAGCGAAAAAGAATATTCCGGCGAAAAAATAGTTGCCCCTGATTCTTGTCCGTGAAAATTTTGGTTTCCGGTGAGTGATTTTCCTTCACGCACGATGGCTTCTCCTCATAATGGGAGCCTTACAAATGTGCGCTTTTACCACAGAAAAATACAAGGGTAAATCAAGCTCCATACTTAACATCTAGATTGAAGGCACTCCTAGTTCTTCCGTCACAACGCTTTTTTCAGGTATTACAACGTGTTCACTTCAATAAAAAACTCTAGATGTATAATGATCTGATAGATTACTTACACAAGTGTACCACATTTTTTTCGTTGTGTAGATTGCTCAAAGAGCACATACTGCCAGCTGATAATGTGATGCCAGATTCCAAAGAGGAAGCAATAAAGATATTGCAAAAATTGGGGATGGACTACAATTTGATTCATGCTTGTCCTAACGACTACATTCTTTCAGAGGGGAATACATAGACATGGAGAAGTGTCCGAAATATGATTCCGAGAGATATCGAGTAGATCTCGACGGAACAAAAATTCCACAAAATGTTTTGCAACATTTTCCTCTGCTTCCTCGCATCAAGCATTTCTTCAAATGTAAGTCCATGGACTCCCTAGCATCATGGCACGAAGAGAATAGATCTTTGGATGGTGTGTTACGAACGGGTTTTTGCAGATTGTGCAGCTTGGAAACATATAGACGATACATGGCTAGATTTTTCTAGGAAAGATCAAAATTTTCACATAGGTCTGCCTATGGATGGTGTTAATCCATTTGGTCAGAGATCAACATCTTAATGTGTATGGCCCGTTGTCATTGTCAACTACAACATTCCCCCGTGGTTGACTACCAAGAAGGGGCAGTGGCTAAGGCTGATTGTGCCGGGGTGGTATAAAGTGAAGAATATGGATGTGTATCTTCATACACTATTGGAAGAGCTACAAAAATTGTGGATTGGCATAGAAGTGGTGGATATGAGCCGACACACGGGTCGACGGAATGCTTTGATCAGAGGCATTCTAATCTGGACCATGCATGACTATCCCGGACTAAGAGAATGCTCAGGTGATTTCTAGGGTGAGAAGATGATCTTCACATGCTTCTTCTTCTCCTTGTGCCACCTTTCCATGAAGTCGCATCATTGGAATGTTGAGCTCGATGGGTTGCAAAGATTCTTGGCCATAAACTAGGTGGAAGGGTGTGAACTCTGTCGCTTCATTGTTACTTCATTGTAGGTAGTCTGATAGGCCCACAATGCTCCCTCCAAGAAGTCATCCCATAGATTTGTCTTATTCTTTACCATCTTCCGGATGATTCTTGCAATGATGCCATTAGCCTTCTTAACCAAACCATTTGACTGAGGATAGTAGGGTGTGCTATGCCAATGTAGAATGTGAAGCTCATCACAAACTTCTGTGAGCAAGCCCTTCCTAAATCATGGACCATTACCAAGAACAATCTCCAAAGGTGTGCCAAATATGCAACAAATGTGAGATTACACAAACTTGCTAACTATCCTCTTATTTAATCTTGCCACACTTTGAGATTCTACCCACCTATTCATGTAGTCTATGGCCACCGAGATATACAATTCTCCATTTTTAGTCCTAGGAAATGGACCCATAGCATCAATGCCCCATTTTTTAAACGGACCATTTGCAAGGACTAACTAATGTGGACTAACTTGTTTCCATTAATCTGACAATTGTGGTGGCTTTTACACCATTGTTGAACATCAATGTGCAAGCTTGGCCAAACATACCCGGAAAACAAAATATTTTTCGTAGTGAGTTCCTGTGCAAAATGACCACCACACGCTTTCTCATGCAAACCTTCCAGAATCGCTGGAAGCTCCTTGGTCGTCGGTATTTTCCTACAAACTTGATCTTTTCCTCTTTGGTAGAGGGAACCTTCCAAAAACAAATATGAACTCGCCTTCTTAATAAACCTCCGCTTTTGAGCCTTTGTGAAGCCCTCTGGAAACTCACCCTCTAAAATGTAGCTCACAATGGCAGCCAATGAATCCATCCCCTAGTAACTTGGTTGCTTTATCATTGCTGCTACCATGATGACCTGCACTTCACTCTCAACACATGCAACTGCTTTTTGGGCAAGGAAATCAACATCTTCATTTTGTTTCCTAGGAATATGATACAATTGTACTTGTTCAAATTGATTGAAGAGTCTACGGATTGCATGAACCTTTTGCCTTAGCCTTTCATTCTTACAAGCCCAAATACCTAGAATTTTCTTCACAATGAGAAGTGCATCCCCTTTTACCATGAGACTCCATATCTTTTGAGCAACACATATCTGCAAAACATGGATTAGTATGTCGTATTCTGCTTCATTGTCGCTTGTGGAACCGATGCTCTTTCATAACAACCTCACCATTTGAATCAAGAAACACAAGCCCTCCCCCTGCTTTTCTTGTAGCCTTCTTAAATGCTCCATCAAAGAACAAGGTGAATGCATTAGGTAAATGCCTAGGTGGTGGTAGGGGTAGGGTTTCCACTTCAGGCACCTTGATGTCCCTTTCATACACTCATAGGTGAGAATCCCTACTAATTGTGCAAGCACACTATCTTCTACTCTGAAAGAGTATTGGAACTATTGTAATTCCATGATCCATTTTGAAATCTTGGGACTTAGTGTCATTTGAGATGACACCCAAGGAAACAACTTTTCAACAATGATTATGATAAAGGGTTTTGGTAGGAGGTAGGATCTTAACTTTCTCACTCCAAGGACAAGAGAAAGCATCATAGATTCTGCTTCTGTGTAATTCTTTTCAAGTGCATTCATGACCCAGCTAGAAAAGTAGACATGCCGCATCCTAGTGCTATGCGGATCTTACTGCAACAATATTGCACCCAATATCTCCTTACCCACACTTGAGATAACAAAGAATATAAACTCCCAACGTGGCGGCATGAGCATCGGTAGTTCCGACAAAACCATTTTTATACAAAAAAAGTACTCTTCAAGCTCATCAGACCACGCAAACTCTACATGTTGTGTCAACTTTTGGAGGGGGTGAAGTAACTCTAATGCCATGTGAATGAAGCGTGACATGTACTTCACCTTTTGAATAAATGAAACTACCTCCTTAAGACTCTTTGTTGATGGTAGCTCAATGAGAGCTTTTGCCTTTGCTGGATCCACCTCAATGAGTTTGAAAGAAAACTTGTGACCAAGCAAGATCACTTCATCCTCACCTATGTGGCACTTGTCGAGATTGAGTTGACCTCCCATATCATATAGATTCTTCAAGCCTTCTTCTACCTTCTATAGATGCAATGATTTAGAGCTATAGATGCAAAAATCATCCATGAATACTCTAATAGACTTCCCAAAGAATGCTTGAAACACCATGTTCATGAATCATTGAAACGTTGCTGGAGCATTTGTCAAACAAAACGGCATGACTCTAAAAGCATAACATTCCGAAGGGGTGATGAAGGTTGTTTTTAATTGATCCTCCAATCCAATACCTATTTGAAAGTAACCACAGGAGACATCACATACCGTGTACTTTTCTTTACCTGCTACCTCATTAAGAATCTCATCTTGAAATGGGAGGGGAAAGTTATCTCTTTTTGTTGCCTCCTTGAGTGGACGATAATCCACACATACCCTCCACTTGCCATTATTTTTTGGAGTGACCACAACTGGAGAGACCCACTCAGAATTCTCTATAGGGTAGATGAACCCTGCTGCGAGAAGCTTCATCACCTCTTTCAGTAGTGCTTGCTCCTTCATGACTCCTAACCTTCGTAGCTTTTATGCTTTAGGTTTGGCCTCTAGCTTTAGCTCGATCTTGTGTTGAATGGCATCCACTCCACGTACATCTGTGTAATCTTTAGCAAAAAGCCTAGGAAACTTTCTTAGGACACTTTTGAACTCCTCTCTTTCCTCCCAAGTAAGAGTCTTTGACAACATACCATCTAGCATTTCCTCATCATGCACACTTTGGTTCTCATGGGGGCCTACCTCTTTTGAACCTTGCCAAGATGTCTCTTTGTTATTTAGACTAAAACTTACACCCATGATTTCAATGGATGACTCCTCCTCCATAGTGCTACCACTGTTTTCTTCTTCCGAGGTGTCATCGATCCAATCATCCCCGCTTTCACTTTGAGAAGATTCCTCATGGAGCTCCTCTTGACATTGCTCCTTCATATCGAAGAAAACCTTCTTGTGATTGTCATTCCTGGAAATCAACTATCCACTTCCCCAATCCTACAAAGCTCGCATTTTAGCCACGGTGTACCTAGGATAAATGGATAGCCATTTCCCTTTGTAGACATAACATAGAAATCAACAGCCTTCTTAATGCCAAAAGTTTCCACAGAAACATTCTTACAAAACTCCCAAAATCCTAGCATTGCTATTATTTGACATTTTCACTTTGATTTTAGGTGTCTCATGAATGTGCATGCCTAGTCTCTGCATAAGGTCCTCTGTCACGATGCAAATTTGTGTGCCCCCATCCACTAGACCCTTCCTAACTGATTTTCCTTTGATATAGAAATCTAGCACATGTGTAATATCCTCATTCATTTGGGCATGTGTAGTTTTAACAATATGAACATTTTCTTCGGTCCTTCTCCAAGTGCTAACTGCCTTTGTAACTCCCTTCTAACTTGTGGGCACAATGCAAAAAATTGACGCCATGATATGCTTGGACCTTTACCTCTCATGGCCTCCATAAGGTTGTAGGGAGCCATACCATATCCAAGAGGGAAGTCTTGAAGGTTGATGCGGCGCTGGGTCCTCTTGGCTTCCTTGGTTTCCTTTGCTTTATTTCCTTCTCGATGGTCACTTTGTGATGTTACTCCTTCCTTTTCCTTACGTTTTCCCCACCCACGTTTGATGCCATTTGCTTCAATGCCACCCTCTTTGGATTGTCGGACTTCTACAGCATTGAAATTTGGGTCACGCAAAGGTGGTATTCCCTCTACTTTCCACTGTGGAGGTTGATCAACATTTGATCTTTGTAAAAGCACCGGTTGTTGAATAGTGCCTTCACCTGCATTCATCACTGGGTAATTCAAGTTAGGTCTCCCTCGCTCCCCCCGAGGCCAGGGACAATTATACATCCCATGTCCAGACTCTCCGCAATTCCAACATTGCAAGACTCTCCTAGGTCATGGCTCTTGCTCTTTTGACTTCTTTGCTTGTCCCTTTGGACCTACAGTTTGTGCAAGGTGAATTGAAAGGTTGCACAAAGACTCATTTAACTTCTCGATGACTTCAGTCATTACCTTGGGAAGCTCTCTAGAAATTGATGTTTGTAACTTACCTTTGGGTCTAAGACCTTCTATTGGAACCTCTCCCCGTAGGCACTTGAGTTTCCTATACTTCTTGGAAGCTCTAGTTTTAGCTGCATCATAGGTGGCACTGAAGCGACCAGCTATCAACCTCTCCTTCTTTAAAAACTCTGCACCATCACCTGGGTTAGCAACATTTCGTACCCATAAAGCCCAAAGATGAAGAAACTATTACTTATAGAAGTAGTAGTCATCTAAGTCTTTTTGTTTATGAGAGATAATTTCTTTCCATAGTTTTTGAGTGTTTTGTGGATCAAGGAAGTATCCCTTGAAATGAGTCACAACTTCCGTATAATTTTCCTTAACTTCGTTAGGCAAAGAGTCAAAGCAAGTGCTAGCATCTTTTCTAAGGACTACCTCAAACATTTCTACACATTCTTGATCAGTTGCTATCCTCTTGATACAGCAAGACATTTTGAAATTTGATAAGAATAATTATGCATCCTCTCTAGGCTCTCCAAAGAACAATGGGTAGCCACTCATTTGCCTAGTTCTATCCATGTTCCTAAAAATAAGAAGACAAGGCTGATTTCACTCAAAAATTTCTTTTTCTTTTAATTTTTTTCTTTTGCAAAATCAAATTTCAAAGTAAAATGAAAATGTAAACATTAAAGCTTAGATCGTAGCGAATCAATGGCAAAATGAACGGATTAACTGAGGCATTGATAGCTGCTACTTGCCTAGGTCCACACATATGATGGAAAGCACGTTGAAATTGTAACTTTGTGCCAACTATTACATGCACATCTTGTCTAGACAAAGGAATGAATGTATGATACAAGTCCTCTCGATTCATTAACCTAGCTGAAACAAGATAAAAACATGCACATCAAAGGAGACATCATAGTCTACAATTGGGAGATTAGTAGGATTTGGGGATTGTAAAATATCTTCTAATGCCAAAGAGGAATACAATACGTTGTTGAAAAAATATTTTCCTATCGATGCGAACATTTATCCTAATCCCTTGCACCCAATAAAACTAATGAAATCGAATTGCATGAGAAGGATTAGGAGGTGGTGGATTGTTCTTGTAAAGACAACTAGTTTCTGGAGACTTACCTTGTGTTTCATAATACAACCGCCTCATCCTCAGTGGGGGCACCACAATTGAGGAGATCCGGGGCGGGAAACAAGAAGAGCGGCCTCTAGACACCCTTCACGGCTACCGTGTTGCTCAATGAAGCTAGGGTACAACACAAACACAACCAAGAAAAACCCCCTAGCCAAACTCAGCTTGAAAAGGGCACCACCTAGGTATGGATGCAAACTAGGACGCAAGAGAGTGTCCTCCACACCTAAGGGAGACACGCAAAGCACACACAAACAAGTAACACTTTTCTATAAAAGGAGGAGAGAAGGAGACATTGAGAGAATGGAGAGTAAGGTTGCTCAAACAATTGTCTTGCACTTCGAGAGGTGAAAGCACACCTTGCTACACTGTCAAAGAGCCTACATGGAGATTACACCAACATGTGTTGAACACTTTCCCAACACACACATCGTCTTAGGTTATGAAAGACCTCTCACCATTCAAACCTCTTACAATGAACTAGTATTAGTCAATGAAATACACCCAAAACACTTAATCTAACAAGATCAAATGAGAAATTGCGGCATACACATCACCTCAAATATTTGACTGGCATCGCACAACCGGCTCGCATATGAATTGGAGACAAAATCACGCCTTTGGAACACCAAGACCTCAAATTAATTGATGGCTATAAGAATATGTACAATGGTGGCTTGTGATGTTAAACTCTCACACTCTCTCACTTGAAAAATGTAGCATCAACGCTATAGTGGAGTAAAGTGTGAATCTCACACTATAGTGTCTAAAACCAAGTCTCTCCTCATGCCTCTAGTGGTAGAATATTATCTATGTCTGTTTACAATGAAGTGAAGGGGTGTATTTATAGGTTGGAGATCACTTATTTGGATTATGGATGATCTAAATTACAAGCTAACAAATTGAGCTTAGCATTTTTTCATTTCCAAAATGGAGTGGGCCTATCTTATCTCCTTGAGTCACATGCATGTGGGCTCAAGAGAGAGAGCATTATTGATGATGGTAAGTGAAAAAGGAGAGGGAAAAATAAGGGGGAGAAAGAGAGTTCTACCACCACTTATCCATACTTACTTGAGGTGAGGTGCTTTTATCATTAGGATTAGTGCTAGTAGGTTTGTGATTATGATTACAATGAGGTGGACACAAGGTGCATGAAAATGGTAAAACAGGTTAAGAAAGTATTGAAAATTAGGGGGATAGATGGAATCGGAGAGTAAGTTCCCCTAGTGACATCAGTGAATGAAATGTCAATGTGAGAGACTCATGGATGATGGTGACATTGCGTCGATTTGAAGACTTCAAGGTCCTCTACTGAAAATCCTTCATTTGCAGAGATACATCATATCCAAGTTGCTGTTTTTTTTGTAATTTTCATGATGGTGAAGAGGAAATGTGAATATGGGAGTAGGTGTAGAGATATATGAGAGTATATGTGTATATCATGGAAGCTATGGTGAAGAGAGGGAATGAGGATGGTGAAGAAGGTGAGATCAATCATGGAATGTGCAGGTTTGAGTGTGGAAAGGAGAGGGATGAGTGTGTATGAGTGAGTAAGTGTGTGGAAGGGTGAGAGAAATAGGAAGACTTTTGGGTGCATGAAGTGGCACTTTTGAAGTCGGCCATAAAATTCATGTAAAATCGCACTTGACTCCAAAAATTTTGAAAATTTTATAAAAAATACTTCAGCTGATGAGCTACATTTTCTCTTTTGGACATATCCTCAGATACGGATCAAAAGAGGGTGCCAAAATTCAAGGAAAAAGTTGTCCCTGTAGCACCTCATAAGGCTTGAAGTGGGCCACTATTTGATTCTTTTTCCTTTGTAGCTTCCAAGTGAGCCTCCCCATACATCAACCATGAACTAATATTGCCAAGGAGCTTGCACACATGTATGGTATAGGATAAGTATCAAATGTGATATATACTTGTGGGACAAGAAGATATATTCACATGGGATGCATGGTGGCAAAACATATATATGTGAAACAATAAAAGGAGGAAACTCATGAGGGAAGCAACCCTCAGTTATTCTCTACTTTGAATGATTCATGGAATTTATTTGAAGATGAAACATATGTACTTGTGAATATATATCTGGGAGGGATGGAAAAAAATATAACGGAGCCGATAAGGTTATTGGTGATTTTTACAGTGAAGTCACACAAAGTTTTTTCAATGCTTGGGTCAGTAGAGCTTAAGGGATAGAATGATAGTAAAAACATGTATAAGGAATGACAGGCAATGGAAGCTAGCATACGCACACTTAAGAATATATATTTATATAAATACAAAAAAATTAAAAAAACCCTTTATACTTAGGTCCTTTATTTGATAGAAAATATTTACATGTAAAGAGGACCGTAATATTATAATATATATATATGTATATAAATTTATTTATTTTCACCTCCTAGCCCAATGACTCGCTCAATGATTTAATAATAAATGTGATAAAAACTCTAATCACACACACACTTATTTACAATGAAAAAGCGAGCCCAATCATTGTGCTAGGGTGTTTTTGTGGGGTGAAGTGGCTTCTTAAAATATTTTATGAGAGCCAAAAATATGGCTATCAGCACCATGGATTTTGACAGGAGCCCAAGAAGTAAAAGAGACCATTTGATCTGTGCGAGCCCCCACTGGCGTAATGAAATCGCTCCGAACGTGTTTCACTAAAGAAGGGAAGCTTACCGGTTTGAGATGTCAGGTATGTTTGAAGTGGAATATATCATAGTGAGAATTGTGTAACAAATTCGTGTGTGGAATTTAATATCATTGCTAGAAGTGTTTTTCAATTTATTTTACCCTGGCCATTGAGGGATGTTTTTCTCCTGATGTTCGTAACACAATCTACAAACTTGCGAAGTTGGTGCAATGGATCTCACAAAAGGAGATCAATGTAGACTCCATTCCATTTGCGAAACTAAACGTGTGGAGGTTGTGGGCATTTTGAGAAACATTTCCCTACTACCATGCTAACCATTCAGGTGCATCTTCTTGTTCACATAGTTGATGAGGTGGAAATAGCTGGCACAGTACATTCCAGATGGATGTTCTTTTTAGAACGTTCCATGGCAGCTTTTACACCATTGTTGAACATCAATGTGCAAGCTTGGCCAAACATACCCGGAAAACAAAATATTTTTCGTTGTGAGTTCCTCTGCAAAATGACCACCACACGCTTCCTCATGCAAATTATTAGGGCCAATTTGGATGAAAAAAGGGCTGTGTAAGGATCTAAAAAGGGGAAACCTAAAAAAGACCATGAATATCTTACCAAGACTATTCAACATGGGTACTCATTGGATAGAGCTCATCACGTGCCTCCCATGGACCATTTGAGCGCTAAATTTGGAGTTCATATGCAAAAGTTATGGCTAAAATAGTGCAAAATATTTAAAAATCAAGTGAAGGAGATCTTGACACGTGTACAAAAGTGCCATACTTTTGGAACTGTGGCTCCTCCTTGACCCTTAGATCAAGAAAAGAGAAACCCTAAACAGCCCTTATTTCATCCAAATTGGCCCTAATGCCTTCCAGAATCGTTGGAAGCTCCTTGGTCATCGGTATTCTCCTACAAACTTGATCTTTTCCTCTTTGGTAGAGGGCACCTTCCAAAAACAAATATGAACTCGCCTTCTTAATGAGCCTCCGCTTTTGAGCCTTTGTGAAGCCCTCTGGAAACTCGCCCTCTAAAATGTAGCTCACAATGGCAGCCAATGAATCCATCCCCTGGTACCTTGGTTGCTTTATCACTGCTACTGCCATGATGACCTGCACTTCACTCTCAACACATGCAACTGCTTTTTGGGCAAGCAATTCAACATCTTCATTTTGTTTCCTAGGAATATGATACAATTGTACTTGTTCAAATTGATTGAAGAGTCTACGGATTGCATGAACCTTTTGCCTTAGCCTTTCATTCTTACAAGCCCAAATACCTAGAATTTTCTTCACAATGAGAAGTGCATCCCCTTTTACCATGAGACTCCATATCTTTTGAGCAACACATATCTGCAAAACATGGATTAGTATGTCGTATTCTGCTTCATTGTCGCTTGTGGAACCGATGCTCTTTCATAACAACCTCACCATTTGAATCAAGAAACACAAGCCCTCCCCCTGCTTTTCTTGTAGCCTTCTTAAATGCTCCATCAAAGAACAAGGTGAATGCATTAGGTAAATGCCTAGGTGGTGGTAGGGGTAGGGTTTCCACTTCAGGCACCTTGATGTCCCTTTCATACACTCATAGGTGAGAATCCCTACTAATTGTGCAAGCACACTATCTTCTACTGTGAAAGAGTATTGGAACTATTGTAATTCCATGATCCATTTTGAAATATTGGGACTTAGTGTCATTTGAGATGACACCCAAGGAAACAACTTTTCAACAATTATTATGATAAAGGGTTTTGGTAGGAGGTAGGATCTAAACTTTCTCACTCCAAGGACAAGAGAAAGCATCATAGATTCTGCTTCTGTGTAATTCTTTTCAAGTGCATTCATGACCCAGCTAGAAAAGTAGACATGCCGCATCCTAGTGCTATGCGGATCTTACTGCAACAATATTGCACCCAATGTCTCCTTACCCACACTTGAGATAACAAAGAATATAAACTCCCAATGTGGCGGCATGAGCATCGGTAGTTCCGACAAAACCATTTTTATACAAAAAAAGTAGTCTTCAAGCTCATCAGACCACGCAAACTCTACATGTTGTGTCAACTTTTGGAGGGGGTGAAGTAACTCTAATGCCATGTGAATGAAGCGTGACATGTACTTCACCTTTTGAATAAATGAAACTACCTCCTTAAGATTCTTTGGTTATGGTATCTCAATGAGAGCTTTTGGCTTTGCTGGATCCACCTCAATGACTTTGAAAGAAAACTTGTGACCAAGCAAGATCAATTCATCCTCACCTATGTGGCACTTATCGAGATTGAGTACTTGACCTCCCATATCATATAGATTCTTCAAGCCTTCTTCTACCTTCTATAGATGCAATGATTTAGAGCTTTAGATGCAAAACTCATCCATGAATACTCTAATAGACTTCCCAAAGAATGCTTGAAACACCATGTTCATGAATCATTGAAGCATTGCTGGAGCATTTGACAAACAAAACGGCATGACTCTAAAAGCATAACAATCCCAAAGGGTGATGAAGGTTTTTTTAAATTCATCCTCCAATCCAATACCTATTTGATAGTAACCAGAGTAGCCATAACATACCGTGTACTTTTCTTTACCTGCTACCTCATTAACAATCTCATCTTGAAATGGGAGGGAAAAGTGATCCCTTTTTGTTGCCTCGTTGAGTGGACCATAATCCACACATACCCTCCACTTTCCATTCTTTTCTGGAGTGACCACAACTGGAGAGACCCACTCAGAATTCTCTACAGGGTAGATGAACCCTGCTGCTAGAAGCTTCCTCACCTCTTTGAGTAGTGCTTGCTCCTTCACGACTCCTAACCTTCGTAGCTTTTGTTCTTTAGGTTTGGCCTCTAGTTTTAGCTCGATCTTGTGTTGAATGGCATCCACTCCATGTACATCTGTGTAATCTTTAGAAAAAAGCCTAGGAAACTTTCTTAGCACACTTTTGAACTCCTCTCTTTCCTCCCAAGTAAGAGTCTTTGACAACATACCATCTAGCATTTCCTCATCATGCAAACTTTGGTTCTCATGGGGGACTACCTCTTCTGAACCTTGCCAGGATGTCTCTTTGTTATTTGGACTAAAACTTACACCCATGATTTCAATGGATGACTCCTCCTCCGTAGTGCTACCACTCCTTTCTTCTTCCGAGGTGTCATCGCTCCAATCATCCCCGCTTTCACTTTGAGAAGATTCCTCATGGAGCTCCTCTTGACGTTGCTCCTTCATATCAAAGACAACCTTCTTGTGATTGTCATTACTGCAAATCAATTATCAACTTCCTCAATCCTACAAAGCTCGCATTTTAGCCATGGTCTATCTAGGATAAATGGATAGCCGTTTCCCTTTGTAGACATAACATAGAAATCAACAGCCTTCTTAATGCCAAAAGCTTCCACAGAAACAGTCTTACAAAACTCCCAAACACCTAGCACTGCTATTATTTGACATTTTCACTTTGATTTTAGGTGTCTCATGAATGTGCATGCCTAGTCTCTGCCTAAGGTCCTCTGTCATGATGCAAATTTGTGTGCCCACATCCACTAGACCCTTCCTAACTAGTTTTCCTTTGATATACAAATCTAGCACATGTGTAATATCCTCATTCATTTGGGCATGTGTAGTTTTAACAATATGAACATTTTCTTCGGTCCTTCTCCTAGTGCTAACTGCCTTTGTAACTCCCTCCTAACTTGTGGGCACAATGAAAAAAATTGACGCCATGATATGCTTGGACCCTTACCTCTCATGGCCTCCATAAGGTTGTAGGGAGCCATACCATATCCAAGAGGGAAGTCTTGAAGGTTGATGCGGCACTGGGTCCTCTTGGCTTCCTTTGTTTCCTTTGCTTTATTTCCTCATCCATGGTCACTTTGTCATTTTCACCTCCTAGCCCAATGACTCGCTCAATGATTTAATAATAAATGTGATAAAAACTCTAATCACACACACACTTATTTACAATGAAAAGGCGAGCCCAATCATTGTGCTAGGGTGTTTTTGTGGGGTGAAGTGGCTTCTTAAAATATTTTATGAGAGCCAAAAATATGGCTATCAGCACCATGGATTTTGACAGGAGCCCAAGAAGTAAAAGAGACCATTTGATCTGTGCGAGCCCCCACTGGCGTAATGAAATCTCTCCGAACGTGTTTCACTAAAGAAGGGAAGCTTACCGGTTTGAGATGTCAGGTATGTTTGAAGTGGAATATATCATAGTGAGAATTGTGTAACAAATTCGTGTGTGGAATTTAATATCATTGCTAGAAGTGTTTTTCAATTTATTTTACCCTGGCCATTGAGGGATTGTTTTCTCCTGATGTTCGTAACACAATCTACAAACTTGCGAAGTTGGTGCAATGGATCTCACAAAAGGAGATCAATGTAGACTCCATTCCATTTGCGAAACTAAACGTGTGGAGGTTGTGGGCATTTTGAGAAACATTTCCCTACTACCATGCTAACCATTCAGGTGCATCTTCTTGTTCACATAGTTGATGAGGTGGAAATAGCTGGCACAGTACATTCCAGATGGATGTTCTTTTTAGAACGTTCCATGGCAGCTTTTACACCATTGTTGAACATCAATGGGCAAGCTTGGCCAAACATACCCGGAAAACAAAATATTTTTCGTTGTGAGTTCCTCTGCAAAATGACCACCACACGCTTCCTCATGCAAATTATTAGGGCCAATTTGGATGAAAAAAGGGCTGTGTAAGGATCTAAAAAGGGGAAACCTAAAAAAGACCATGAATATCTTACCAAGACTATTCAACATGGGTACTCATTGGATAGAGCTCATCAAGTGCCACCCATGGACCATTTGAGTGCTAAATTGGGAGTTCATATGCAAAAGTTATGGCTAAAATAGTGCAAAATATTCAAAAAGCAAGTGAAGGAGATCTTGACACTTGTACAAAACTGCCATGCTTTTGGAAATGTGGCTCCTCCTTGACCCTTAGATCAAGAAAAGAGAAACCCTAAACAGCCCTTATTTCATCCTAATTGGCCCTAATGCCTTCCACAATCGTTGGAAGCTCCTTGGTCGTCGGTATTCTCCTACAAACTTGATCTTTTCCTCTTTGGTAGAGGGCACCTTCCAAAAACAAATATGAACTCGCCTTCTTAATGAGCCTCCGCTTTTGAGCCTTTGTGAAGCCCTCTGGAAACTCGCCCTCTAAAATGTAGCTCACAATGGCAGCCAATGAATCCATCCCCTGGTACCTTGGTTGCTTTATCACCGCTGCTGCCATGATGACCTGCACTTCACTCTCAACACATGCAACTGCTTTTTGGGCAAGCAAATCAACATCTTCATTTTTTTTCCTAGGAATATGATACAATTGTACTTGTTCAAATTGATTGAAGAGTCTACGGATTGCATGAACCTTTTGCCTTAGCCTTTCATTCTTACAAGCCCAAATACCTAGAATTTGCTTCACAATGAGAAGTGCATCCGCTTTTACCATGAAAATCCATATGTTTTGAGCAACACATATCTGCAAAACATGGATTATTATGTCGTATTCTGATTCATTGTCGCTCTCCCCCTGATTTTCTTGTAGCCTTCTTAAATGCTCCATCAAAGAACAAGGTGAATGCATTAGGTAAATGCCTAAGTGGTGGTAGGGGTAGGGTTTCCACTTCAGGCACCTTGATGTCCCTTTCATACACTCATAGGTGAGAATCCCTACTAATTGTGCAAGCACACTATCTTCTACTCTGAAAGAGTATTGGAACTATTGTAATTCCATGATCCATTTTGAAATCTTGGGACTTAGTGTCATTTGAGATGACACCTAAGGAAACAAATTTTCAACAATGATTATGATAAAGGGTTTTGGTAGGAGGTAGGATCTAAACTTTCTCACTCCAAGGACAAGAGAAAGCATCATAGATTCTGCTTCTGTGTAATTCTTTTCAAGTGCATTCATGACCCAGCTAGAAAAGTAGACATGCCGCATCCTAGTGCTATGAGGATCTTATTGCAACAATACTGCACCCAATGTCTCCCTACCCACACTTGAGCTAACAAAGAATATAAACTCCCACCGTGGCGGCATGAGCATCGGTAGTTCTGACAAAACCATTTTTATACAAAAAAAGGTACTCTTCAAGCTCATCAGACCACGCAAACTCTACATGTTGTGTCAACTTTTGGAGGGGGTGACGTAACTCTACTGCCATGTGAATGAAGTGTGACATGTACTTCACCTTTTCAATAAATGAAACTACCTCCTTAAGATTCTTTGGTGATGGTAGCTCAATGAGATCTTTTGCCTTTGCTCGATCCACCTCAATGACTTTGAAAGAAAACTTGTGACCAAGCAAGATCACTTCATCCTCACCTATGTGGCACTTGTCGAGATTGAGTTGACCTCCCATATCATATAGATTCTTCAAGCCTTCTTCTACCTTCTATAGATGCAATGATTTAGAGCTATAGATGCAAAACTCATCCATGAATACTCTAATAGACTTCCCAAAGAATGCTTGAAACACCATGTTCATGAATCATTGAAACGTTGCTGGAGCATTTGTCAAACAAAACGGCATGACTCTAAAAGCATAACAATCGCAAAGGCTGATGAAGGTTGTTTTTAATTGATCATCCAATCCAATACCTATTTGAAAGTAACAAGAGTAGCCATAACATACCGTGTACTTTTCTTTACCTGCTACCTCATTAACAATCTCATCTTGAAATGGGAGGGGAAAGTGATCCCTTTTTGTTGCCTCGTTGAGTGGACGATAATCCACACATACCCTCCACTTTCCATTCTTTTTTGGAGTGACCACAACTGGAGAGACCCACTCAGAATTCTCTACAGGGTAGATGAACCCTGCTGCTAGAAGCTTCCTCACCTCTTTGAGTAGTGCTTGCTCCTTCATGACTCCTAACCTTCGTAGCTTTTGTGCTTTAGGTTTGGCCTCTAGTTTTAGCTCGATCTTGTGTTGAATGGAAGCCACTCCACGTACATCTGTGTAATCTTTAGCAAAAAGCCTAGGAAACTTTCTTAGCACACTTTTGAACTCCTCTCTTTCCTCCCAAGTAAGAGTCTTTGACAACATACCATATAGCATTTCCTCATCATGCACACTTTGGTTCTCATGGGGGCCTACCTCTTCTGAACCTTTCCACGATGTCTCTGTGTTATTTGGACTAAAACTTACACCCATGATTTCAATGGATGACTCCTCCTCCGTAGTGCTACCACTCCTTTCTTCTTCCGAGGTGTCATCGCTCCAATCATCCCCGCTTTCACTTTGAGAAGATTCCTCATGGAGCTCCTCTTGACGTTGCTCCTTCAAAGACAACCTTCTTGTGATTGTCATTCCTGCAAATCAACTATCAACTTCCTCAATCCTACAAAGCTCGCATTTTAGCCATGGTCTATCTAGGATAAATGGATAGCCGTTTCCCTTTGTAAACATAACATAGAAATCAACAGCCTTCTTAATGCCAAAAGCTTCCACAGAAACATTCTTACAAAACTCCCAAACACCTAGCACTGCTATTATTTGACATTTTCACTTTGATTTTAGGTGTCTCATGAATGTGCATGCCTAGTCTCTGCATAAGGTCTTCTGTCATGATGCAAATTTGTGTGCCCCCATCCACTAGACCCTTCCTAACTAGTTTTCCTTTGATGTAGAAATCTAGCAAATGTGTAATATCCTCATTCATTTGGGCATGTGTAGTTTTAACAATATGAACATTTTCTTCGGTCCTTCTCCTAGTGCTAACTGCCTTTGTAACTCCCTCCTAACTTGTGGGCACAATGAAAAAAATTGACGCCATGATATGCTTGGACCCTTACCTCTCATGGCCTCCATAAGGTTGTAGGGAGCCATACCATATCCAAGAGGAAAGTCTTGAAGGTTGATGCGGCACTAGGTCCTCTTGGCTTCCTTTGTTTCCTTTGCTTTATTTCCTCGTCCATGCACACTTTGTGATGTTACTCCTTCCTTTTCCTTACCTTTTCCCCACCCACGTTTGATGCCATTTGCTTCAATGTCACCCTCTTTGGATTGTGTGACTCCTACAGTATTGAAATTTGGTTCATGCAAAGGTGGTATTCTCTCTACTTGCCACTGTGGAGCTTGAGCAACATTTGATCTTTGCAAACGCACTGGTTGTTGAATAGTGCCTTCACCTGCATTCATCACTGTGTAATTCAAGTTAGGTCTCCCTCGCTCCCCCCGAGGCCAGGGACAATTATACATCCCATGTCCAGACTCTCCGCAATTCCAACATTGCAAGACTCTCCTAGGTCATGGCTCTTGCTCTTTTGACTTCTTTGCTTGTCCCTTTGGACCTACAATTTGTGCAAGGTGAATTGAAAGGTTGCACAAAGACTCATTTAACTTCTCAATGACTTCAGTCATTACCTTGGGAAGCTCCCTAGACATTGATGTTTGTAACTTACCTTTGGGTCTAAGACCTTCTATTGGAACCTCTCCCCGTAGGCACTTGAGTTTCCTATACTTATTGGAAGCTCTAGTTTTAGCTGCATCATAGGTGGCAGATGCACCCACCTCCACCTTTACCTGAAGATCAGTGAAGAGACCAGCTATGAACCTCTCCTTCTTTAAAAGCTCTGCACCATCATCTGGGTTAGCAACATTTCGTACCCATAAAGCCCAAAGATGAAGAAACTCTTGCTTATAGAAGTAGTAGTCATCTAAGTCTTTTTGTTTATGAGAGACAATGTCTTGCCATAAATTTTGAGTGTTTTGTGGATCAAGGAAGTATCCCTTGAAATAAGTCACAACGTCCGTATAATATTCCTTAACTTCCTTAGGCAAAGAGTCAAAGCAAGTGCTAGCATCTTTTCTAAGGACTACCTCAAACATTTCTACACATTCTTGATCAGTTGCTATCCTCTTGATACATTCTGCATCCTCTCTAGGCTCTCCAAAGAACAAGGGGTAGCCACTCATTGGCCTAGTTCTATCCATGTTCCTAAAAATAAGAAGACAAGGCTGATTTCACTCAAAAATTTCTTTTTCTTTTATTTTCTTTCTTTTGCAAAATCAAATTTCAAAGTAAAATTAAAATGTAAACATGAAAGCATAGATCATAGCGAATCAATGGCAAAATGAACGGATTAACTGCTGCATTGATAGCTGCTACTTGCCTAGGTCCACACATATGATGGAAAACACGTTGAAATTGTAACTTCTTGCCAACTATTACATGCACATCTTGTCTAGACAAAGGAATGAATGTATGATACAAGTCCTCTCGATTCATTAACCTAGCTGAAACAAGATAAAAACATGCACATCAAAAGATACATCATAGTCTACAATTGGGAGTATAATAGGATTTGGGGATTGCAGAATATCTCCTAAAGCCAAAGAGGAATACAATACGTTGTTGAAAAAATATTTTCCTATCAATGCGAACATTTATCCTAATCCACTACACCCAATAAAACTAATGAAATCGAATTGCATGAGAAGGATTAGGAGATGGTGGATTGTTCTTGTAAAGACAACTAGTTTCTGGAGACTTACCTTGTGTTTGATAATACAACCGCCTCATCCTCAGTGGGGGAACCACAATTGAGGACATCCGCGGCGGGAAACAAGAAGAGCGGCCTCTAGACACCCTTCACGGCTCCCGTGTTGCTCAATGAAGCTAGGGTACAACACAAACACAACCAAGAAAAACCCCCTAGCCAAACTCAGCTTGAAAAGGGCACCACCTAGGTATGGATGCGAACTAGGACGCAAGAGAGTTTCCTCCACACCTAAGGAAGACACGCAAAGCACACACAAACAAGCAACACTTTTCTATAGAAGGAGGAGAGAAGGAGACATTGAGAGAATGGAGAGTAAGGTTGCTCAAACATTTGTATTGCAATTCGAGAGGTGAAAGCACACCTTGCTACACTGTCGAAGAGCCTGCATGGAGATTACACCAACACGTGCTCAACACTTTCCAACACACACATCGTCTTAGGTTGTGAAAGACCTCTCACCATTCAAACCTCTTACAATGAACTAGTATTAGTCAATGAAATACACCCAAAGCACTTAATCTAACAATCTCAAATGAGAAATTGCGGCATACACATCACCTCAAATCTTTGACTGGCATCGCACAACCGGCTCGCATATGAATTGGAGACAAAATCACGCCTTTGGAACACCAAGACCTCAAATTAATTGATGGCTATAAGAATATGTGCAATGGTGGCTTGAGATTTTAAACTCTCACACTCTCTCACTTGAAAAATGTATCATCAACGCTATAGTGCAGTAAAGTGTGAATCTCACACTATAGTGTCTACAACCAAGTCTCTCCTCACGCCTCTAGTGCTAGAATGTTATCTATGTCTGTTTACAATGAAGTGAAGGGGTCTATTTAAAGGTCGGAGATCACTTTTTTGGATTATGGATGATCTAAATTACAAGCTAACAAAGTTTTCATTTTCAAAATGGAGTGGGCCTATCTTATCTCCTTGAGTCACATGCATGTGGGCTCAAGAGAGAGAGCATTATTGATGATGGTAAGTGAAAAAAGAGAGGGAAAAAAAAGGGGGAGAAAGAGATTTCTACCACCACTTATCCATACTTACTTGAGGTGAGGTGCTTTTATCATTAGGATTACTGCTAGTAGGTTAGTGATTATGATTACAATGAGGTGGACACAAGGTGCATGAAAATGGTAAAACACCTTACGAAAGTATTGAAAATTAGGGGGATGAAGGAATCGGAGAGGAAGTTCCCCCAGTGACATCAGTGAATAAAACGTCAATGTGAGAGACTCACGGATGATGGTGAGGTTGCGTCGATTTGAAGACTTCAATGTCCTCTTGCTGAAAATCCTTCATTTGCAGAGATACATCATATCCAATTTTCTGTTTTTTTTGTAATTTTCATGATGGTGAAGAGGAAATGTGAATATGGGAGTAGGTGTAGAGATATATGAGAGTATATGTGTATATCATGGAAGCTATGGTGAAGAGAGGGAATGAGGATGGTGAAGAAGGTGAGAAGAGTCATGGAATATGCAGGTTTGAGTGTGGGAAGGAGAGGGATGAGTGTGTATGAGTGAGTAAGTGTGTGGAAGGGTGAGAGAAATAGGAAGACTTTTGGGTGCATGAAGTGGCACTTTTGATGTCAGCCATAAAATTCATGTAAAATTGCCCTTGACTCCAAAAATTTTGAAAATTTTATAAAAAATACTTCAGCTGACGAGCTACATTTTCTCTTCTGGACATATCCTTAGATACGGATGAAAAGAGGGTCCCAAAATTTGAGGAAAAAGTTATCCCTGTAGCACCTCATAAGGCTTGAAGTGGGCCACTATTTGATTCTTTTTCCTTTGTAGCTTCCAAGTGAGCCTCCCCATACATCAACCATGAACTAATATTGCCAAGGAGCTTGCACACATGTATGGTATAGGATAAGTATCAAATGTGATATATACTTGTGGGACAAGAAGATATATTCACATGGGATGCATGGTGGCGACCCTCAGTTATTCTCTACTTTGAATGATTCATGGAATTTATTTGAAGATGAAACATATATACTTGTGAATATATATCTGGGAGGGATGGAAAAAAATATAATGGAGCCGATAAGGTTATTGGTGATTTTTACTGTGAAGTCACACAAAGTTTTTTCAAAGCTTGTGTGAGTAGAGCTTAAGGGATAGAATGATAGTAAAAACATGTATAAGGAATGAGAGGCAATGGAAGCTAGCATACACACACTTAAGAATATATATTTATATAAATACAAAAAAATTAAAAAAACCGTTTATACTTAGGTCCTTTATTTGATAGAAAATATTTACGTGTAAAGAGGACCGTAATATTATAAATATATATATGTGTATATAAATTTATTTTTTTTCACCTCCTGGCCCAATGACTCGCTCAATGATTTAATAATAAATGTGATAAAAACTCTAATCACACACACGCTTATTTACAATGAAAAAGAGAGCCCAATCATTGTGCTAGGGTGTTTTGGTGGGGTGAAGTGGCTTCTTAAAATATTTTATGAGAGCCAAAAAAATGGCTATCAGCACCATGGATTTTGACAGGAGCCCAAGAAGTAAAAGAGACCATTTGATCTGTGCGGGCCCCCACTAGCGTAATGCACTCGCTTCGAACGTGTTTCACTAAAGAAGGGAAGCTTACCGGTTTGAGATGTCAGGTATGTTTGAAGTGTAATCTATCATAGTGAGAATTGTGTAACAAATTCGTGTGTGGAATTTAATATCATTGCTAGACGTGTTTTGCAATTTATTTTATCGTGGCCATTGAGGGATGTTTGTCTCCTGATGTCCGTAACACAATCTACAAACTTGCGAAGTTGGTGCAATGGATGTCACAAAAGGAGATCAATGTAGACTCCATTCCATTTGCCAAACTAAACGTGTGGAGGTTGTGGGCATTTTGAGAAACACTTTCCTACTACCATGCTAACCATTCAGGTGCATCTTCTTGTTCACATAGTTGATGAGGTGGAAATGGCTGGCACAGTACATTCCAGATGGATGTTCTTTTTAGAACGTTTCATGGAAACGCTCAAGGGATATGTGCGTCCGAAGGCACGTCCGGAGGTTAGCATGGCAGAAGGTTGGCTGGTATCACAGTCCCTAGTTTACATTGGAGAGTGGCTAGACAGATTTGATAAAGCCTAGAACACGCTATGGCAAACCATAGATGATGAGTGCATATTTGGAATTGTCATGAGCAATCTCGGTGTTGAGAAGAAGATGACGAAAGATCTAGAGGCTAAAAGCAGCTGATTTGGCATGCCTCACAATCCAATGATGCAAAAGTGGATTTCAAAATATGAGGATGCAAAGCAAGAGTGACAAAGGGCACAAATCGAGTGGAGATGGGGAAGACAACCACCAATAAATTATCTGGCGGGTCTGGAGAGACTACCAACATTCATGAGCTTAAGATGGTTGCAGATCCTGTGGTGGCGGAACTCACTTACTTCATCGTGCTACAAGAGATTTTAAGGATCGTTTATAGAGGATTTTTTATTGACTTGTTTGACATGCAATGGTTCAAGATAAACATGGAGGGTCGCAACGCTACTGTGCGCAGAGGAGAGTCTGGTTTCCTTGAGGTGGATTCAACTAAAAAATGGACCGACCTAAGAGACACTTTCGTACTACCTGAGCATCGTGAACAAGTAAGTCTGTATATAGTTAACATCCAATTTTAGAAGTTATGTGCTTGGACGAGATCAAAGAAGATGCTCAGTCAGAAGTCGTTGAAGTGGTGCCAGATGAGCATCAAGATGCTACTCTCTATGGGGTGCATGCAAAGGATCTACCAAATGAAACGACAGAAATTTGCCAAAATGGAGAGCTCTATATAGACATAGGGAGTTATGATGAGCTATGCGAGGATGAGAGAGAGACCTCTTAAAGCCATAAACATTGTATTTGAACAATTTTTCTTTGTTTTATAATATATATTGTATTCATGTGGCTTTTTGTCCATTCGTGTCTATATGCTATACTTGAGAAATTTAAATTGTGTTTAATCATCATTTGCTACCACTCCAGGTATGCCCCAGGTATATTCTCACAAGCAGGGACACTCACCGGTGTGTCGAGAAAGTCTGATACACCGATGCAACACTGTGCTCCGAGTGCGATGGAGATTGAGGTTGCAATTGTGAAGGAGGTGATCCGTCTCTGCTTATGGATGCTGCTCGTCCCTCCACTAGATCTACTGGAGGGACGAGTAGCATCTATGAGCAGAGACGGATCACCTCCTTTTACAAGATACGTAGAATGCACATGGGAGACAAATTCACAAGAACTTCATAGGAATCTTTCTACACAAGAATCCCTCTCCCTATTATCTATAGTATAGATTATAATTTGTCCATGTTTTCTTCTCCATTCAATATTAAGATTAAATATTCGTGTGTTTAATGCAGATATCGATGATGATGAGTTTCTTTCTTCTTTTGTCACCCCAGCAGAGGAGGTGGTACGAGGATCGTCATCACTCTGGAGCACCATCACGTCGTTCCACTCCTTTAGCGTCTCCCTCTTTTTCGGAGCATTCAGCGCACTCCAAAGCTTTGGTGTCGACGAGACAATCTTCACACTCGTCTAGGTACGGACGCTCTAGTGGTGGTGGCGGCGGTTGTTGTGGGATGCTGCCACCAATGCCTTGATACCGTCCTGACACCAGCCACAGCATCGCTATCTACGCTAGGTTTTGTGTGGTTATCGGTTGTTCCTGGCTACACACCACTAGCTACTCCTCTGGGAGTCACCCAGTCGACACTCCTCGATTTGGGGCCTAGACTCCAGTGGAGACACCAGACATCCGTACCCCCATCCAACCGTCGCTAGTACCCCTACCAAGATATCTAGGTTCACGTATTAGAGGCGAGAGGGCTTTTCGTACTCGATCGACATCAGCGGCGGCATCATCTTGGATGATGAAGGCAAGAAGGTGACCTTGCGCATGCGCGGTCTTTGCTCTCAGGTGTTTAGACTCTACATACTAAACACCTGGAGTGAACTGCCAAGTGAATTAAAGACAGAGTCAGAAGCATGCTGCATGAAGAGTATCTCGTGTCAAGTCGGGATGAGCGCTTCAATGAAGACTTGATGAAGGTTCGAATGTGCGAATACTGCAAGCACAAGCGTTCTAAACTACAAAAAGCAATAAAGCATGGGTGGAACATACCAGATTGACTGGCCAAAGAATATTGAAAGAATGGAAAGCGAGCAGCACGCGAGAATCTTGACAAGTGGAAGCAACAAAAGGAGGAAGACAAAGCGCGAGTAGAGGCAGGGAGCTCGCACCACTTGGGGAGCGGCGGGTGGGCATCATTTGAGGCCGATTTTGTAAGTGTTTTTTCATTTCTCTTTAGGGTTGATAGTTACGTCTATTTGTACTATTAAATTCTAACATAATGGATTCTTTGTATGTTTTGAACAGTGGTCGATGACAGGTCGTGACCCCACACCGTACGAGCGCAAGTACGCAGGCAGAAACGGCTTAAACGCCCTAGTGGACATTCTGAGTTCTCATGGCGGCATGGTTAGTATTTCACTTTACTCTTCTACATTTATTGTATTTTAATGGTAAGCTAAGAAAATAAATTGTTTTGTTATTATATGTTTGTACTTACAAAAAGTACGTCTTATTGTTTTTTTCTGCAGAATCCGACAGATATGCCGCTTGGACATGATGAGACGTAATTAGACGACGTCAGTCTAGCCGTAGTTGTAGCCAGATAGCATTAGTTTCCTTTTGTCATAGATTGTATATTGAGATGACATGTATACGTCTTTTTGTAACTATTGAAAAACCATGTATTTTCTCAATAATGACAATTGTGTTGTGACTATTACATTTGCAAAGCTTAACAATCAAGTTATTTTTCCTATGATGTGTATAATTGTGATTGATTTACTTTCGTCCAATTACTTTTGTCAGTTTTGTATGTTTATTATGCAAACAATACTATGCATGATGGAGTTAATGGTTATATTGTCTTGTGGGTGTCTACTTTGGGTCTATACCTTGCACTTTCTTTCAAAGGTGCATCTGGTCTTATCTTGGATTCATTTAGGTTTACTCTATTATTGAAACATTCAATATGGTTTCTTACAAAGGCATTGAAGTGGATCCTTCGAAGGCAAAGGCTCTTATTGAGCTACCATCACCCAAGAGTCTTAAGGAGGTCATCTCATTCATTCAAAAGGTGAAGTATATGTCACGCTTCATTCACTTAGCCTCGGAGTTACTTCACCCTTTGCAAAAGTTGACACAACAAGTAGAATTTGCATGGTCTGATGAGCTTGAAGAGTACTTTTGTAACATTAAAGTCATTTTGTCAGAGCTACCAACACTCATGCATCCTTGTTGGGAGTACACATTCTTTGTTAGCTCTAGTGCTGGGAAAGAAACAATTGGTGCTGTGTTGCTACAACAAGATCCCCACAGTACAAGGATGCGACCCATCTACTTTGCTAATAGGGTCATGAATGCTTTGGAGAGAGACTACACAGAAGCAGAACTCATGATGCTTTCTCTCATGTTTGCGGTGAGAAAGTTTAGATCCTACCTGCTACCAAAACCTTTTGTAATTCTCACTGCAGAAAATTTGTTCCCTTGGGTGTCATCTCAAATGAATCTTAGTACTAGGATCTCAAAGTGGATTATGGAGTTGCAAGAGTTTCAATACTCTTTCAAGGTAGAAGATAGTGTGCGTGCACAATTGGCAGGGATTCTCACTTATAGGGTGCATGAAAAGGAGATTAAGGTGCCTGAAGTAAAGACCCTACCATTGCCACCACCAAAAAGTATTCCTAATGCTTTTACCTTGTTCTTTGATGGAGCTTTTCGTCGAGCCACAGGAAAGGCAGGGGGAGGGCTAGTGTTGCTCAACCCAAGTGGAGAGGTGGTCATGAAAGAGAAGTTCAATCTACCAAGTTCAGCTAGCAACAATGAAGCCAAATACGACACACTAATTCATGGTTTGAAGATGTGCATTGGCCAAGGGATACAACGCCTCATGGTAAAGGGAGATGCACTTCTCATTGTTAAACAGATTTTAGGCATTTGGGCATGCAAGAATGAAAGCTTACGGACAAAAGTTCATGCCATTCGTAGATTGTTTAATCAATTTGAAGAAGTGCAACTATATCATATTCCTAGGAAACAAAATGAAGATGCCGATTTACTTGCACAGCAAGTAGTTACATGCGTTGAGAAAGAAGTGCAGGTCATCATGGTGGCAGCAACTGTCAAGCAACCGAGATACCAAGGATTGGAGTCATTGACTCCCATTATTAGCTACATTTTGGAGGGCGAGTTTCCACAAGACTTCACGAAGGCTCAGAAGAGGAGACTCATGAAGAAGGCAAGCGCATATCTCTTCCTAGAAGGCTCCCTCTATCAAAGAGGGAAGGATCAAGTGTGCAGAAGAGTACCAACTATCGCGGAGATTCCAGCCATTCTAAAAGGTTTGCATGAAGAGGCATGTGGTGGTCATTTTTCCCAAGAATTAACTGTGAAGAAGATTTTGCTTGCGGGGTATGTTTGGCCAAGTCTACATGTGGATGTCCAACATTGGTGTAAAAGTTGTCATAATTGTCAGATGAATGGAAATAGAAGGTTGGTGCATGGCCCGAGGCAAATAGTGCTTGCAAATGGACCCTTTGAAAAGTGGGGCATTGATGCTATGGGTCCTCTGCCTAGGACAAAGAATGGTAAACTCTACATTCTAGTGGCTGTAGACTACATGACTAGGTGGGTGGAAGCACAAAGTGTGGCAAAGGTAAATGAGAGGACAGTGAGCAAATTCGTCTACACTCACATTTGTTGTAGATTTGGTACACCTTTGGAGATTGTTTCCGATAATGGTCCACGGTTTAGAAAAGGATTGCTCACAGAAGTTTGTGAAGAGCTTCACATTCTACATCGTCATAGCACACCATACTACCCACAGTCAAATGGTTTGGTGGAGAAGGCTAATGGTGTCATTGCAGGAATCATTAGAAAGATGGTGCAAAACAAGACAAAATTATGGGATGACTTCTTGGATGGTGCCTTGTGGGCATATCGAACCACATACAGGGAAGCCACGGAGTTCACACCATTTCACTTGGTCTATGGTCAAGAGGCTTTGCAGCCTATCGAGCTCAACATTCCAACAATGCGACTTCATGGCAAAGGAGCACAAGATGATCAAGAGGTATGGATGGATCGACTTCTTACGTTAGTGGAGCTTGAGTGGAAAAGAGAAGCAGCATATGAGTGCTACAAGAGGAAAGCCACACAAGCGAAAGAAACGCACGACAAGAAACTGAAGGACAAAGGCATCAAGGAAGGAGAGCTTGTGCTAAGGTATGACAATCGACTTGACAATCGTTTTGATGCCAAGTTTGAAACAAGATGGCAAGGGTCATACATAGTCAAGAAGGCTTTCAATTCAAGTTACTATTAGCTTATGGACTTGAATGGTAAAGAGCACTCCAGGAAAGTAAACGGGTATAGCTTGAAGCCCTATTTGAGTCGCCTTCTACCAAAGGATCTACCAAAGATCTGTCCAAAGGCCGCTGTCTCATGTAAGTATTGTTACATGAAGCATGAGTGTAACTCCAGCCAAAATTCTAAGGGGCCAAACAATAAAGATCTCGTCAAGGACTCTGAAGCACTCTCTTTGGAAAAGATGCTCTATGATGGTACATGAATATACCATCATCCAGGGGGAGGGCTAATGATAGCCGTTTTTTGGCTCTTTGTAATTGCCACAGTGAGTTACCTCACCCTACCAAAATCACCCAAACACTATGGCTATCCTTACCATTTCACTGTACATAGGCGTGCGTGAGTCACGGGACTTTTCCTATATCTTCTTAAAAAAACCCTCAATTAGCTAGTCATTGGGCTAGTTGAGCCAAAATAAAAAATAAATAAAATAAGTATATTATGGCCCATGCGTATGTAAATATTTCTTTGTAGATAGGGCCTAAATAAAAGATTTTTTCATAATTATTTTGATATTTATTTAAATATTTCTACCTAGGTGTGTGTTATTTATGCTCTGTACATTGCCTCACCATTACCACAATTTTTCTTACCATTTTTCATACTCTTTATTCCATATAGAAATATTTTCATGTAAGCTTCTCTTATATTTGGTGTAACTCCACCCCAACAAAAATCCAAAAAAACTAGTTCTATTTATGTGTATATTTTTTTCACTATTGTGATTTTTTCCTTCCTACATATATTCTCTATTACTCTCATAAATTAGACCACCAAAAATATTCATCTTTTTATGGTAGACTTATAATGAGAGAGATTTATTTTGACCCCTTTATATTTTTCCACCTATATTATTTATATTTGACATGTACATATTTTTTAGACCCCTCAATATTTGATTTTCTTAGTTGTACTATTCACTTATATCATGATCTCAACAATATCTTCAATTATAGACCTACCAAATAAGGTCAAGGGTAGGTGGCATGCATACATGCACTATGGAGGGCTCACTCTTGGAGGTATTCAAAAGAATCATCCAAAGAAGGACCCCACAAGGACCTTTGCAGTGGAAAAAAACGATCGGTTTTGTTGAATTTTTAAAGTTCACTTGCTCTCCGAATTTGAAAAGGTAATACAAACAAAAGTTGTAGCTCGTGGGCTGAACTTTTGCCTCAAATTTTTTCATATTTTTTTGAGCTACGAGCTGTGAGCTATGATTTTTTTAGTGGACCCCATTTTTCCCATGCTATGCAGCCACACTCTCTCTTCCACTTTATCATTTTCCTCTTTCACACACACTTCTCCACTCATCATCCCCATCTCTCTCACCACTCCTCTCTGCACCCTACTCACCTTCTCCTCAACCTTGAAAAATAAGAGAAACCATGGTGAACTCATACCTCCCACACACAATTCCATTCCAAAATTGACCACCTAGTCTCATTTTTCCTCCTCCAATTTACCCATATCTATCAGAAAAACCACAAAATTCAGCCTCTTCTCTTAAAAGACAGCATCATGGTGGTTGATTACTCAGCTTCAATTAATTTTTCTCTCAAGGAAGGTCAAGAGTGGAGAAAAAATGTATCGTCAAAGCTAGTGGACCGTCAACAAGCGTCAAAATTGGCCCTACTCAAGACACTTGGAGCATCAACCTTGTAAGAAATCCACCTTTTCTTACCTCTTAAGAGTTTTTCTTCCTTATTTGTATCCTACATGGATACTCCCATTGTAAATATCCAATTCCATTTGTAAATTAATACTAACTCTACTAACACTAACCCACTATGAAAAGTCCTATCACCTCCATTTCTCTCCTCTCTCTTTCCCACCAACTTCTTGATAATTCCAAGCAAAAGAAATTAGATAAATTGCTGAAAATCTAACCCAACCATGGTTAGAGGAGTAACCCTAGCCTTCAAAATTGCTATAAAAGGAGGGTGTAGCTAGCACAAAAGGGGGGAGCCATAAGCAAGAGCACTATGCTATAGCTTGAGAAGCCAAGCTCAACCTCTCTAGAAGGAGCTCTTGAGTGGAAGCTCATTGTCTTATGCATGTGCATGTGTTGTAATAGGGGATTAGCAAGGGAACTCTATGCCATTGTAAGAGAGAGAGTGATCATTCAATTGAGAGTAGGAAATCTATCATTTCTCCTACTAGTGTAAGCCCAACATTTGCTGAATCAAGGAGGGTGGATTTGGACTAAGCTTGGATACTTTGTCTCCCTTCCAACGTGAAGTAATGGACAACAATGATGCGTAAGTGTCTTGGTGTTTTTTTGTTAAGTTCTTGATAGCTTGTCTCTGGTGTTGTCATCAATCTAGCCATAAATCCCACATACTGTAAGAGGGCGACAGGGTGGAGAGGACTCCCCTGGCCTTAAGACAGTGATTGGGGTGGCTTTTCTTGTGATGTGTTGTGGTGAAATTTACGCAAGCTATGTTGAACAAGTACTAATCTCACTTTGATTTGTCATGACAGATTTGTAAGAAGGTATTAATGCAACAAGCACCCCCTCCCCCTTTCTCTCTCTTTCTTAAATATATAGTTGTGTTTGCTTGATCATTGCCGATACGTTTCAAAGCAGCCCGAGCACTATCTCTCTCCCTCTCTCTCTCTCTCTCTCTCTCTCTCTCTCTCTCTCTCTCTCTCTCTCTCTCTCTCTCTCGTGTCTTAGTGTGTGAGAGTGTTCCATTGGTGTTAGGGTTAGTGTAAATTCCTTGCTTGTTTGTGGGTTGCTCTAACGATTCTCCTCTTTTGCGTCCTAGTTCGCTCTTAAACTAGGTGGTGCCCCTTGTGTAGTTGGGATTTGGATGTGGGTTTGTTGTTTTGGTTTGTGTTGTGTTGTGCCCCAGCCCCATTGAGCAGCACGGGAGCCTTGAAGGGTGTCTAGAGGCCACTCTTCTTGTTGCCCGCCCCGGACCACCTCAAATTGGTGCCCCCACTGAGGACAGGCTTGTGTATGTTTTGTGAAGGCTCAACCTTTAGCATAATCAAGTAGCTTGCATGAATCACAAGAATTTGTATGATCCCTTCATTCCCATTGCAAGGCAAAAGGTACACATAATTGTTAGTACTAAGTTGCAATTTCAGCGAGTAATTCGTAGAATTTTAGGTCCTCTTAGGTTAGCCGAGATAAACACTTCGGTAAATCCTTTTATTTTGCCTCTCATTAGGTACGATATTAGCTTGGACGTCTATATTTTTGTGTTATTTTAAGCATTAGGACATGCATAGGCCATGGATAATGGCCCAAGAATAGAGGTTTTTCCCTTTCATTTTACTCCACACATTAGAATAAACGTTGCAATTAGTAGAAAGATCTATTTTCAACAACGAATGGTGTTCATGTTTGGTGCCCAAAGAGCAAGAGAAATTCTTGCGTCACCAAACCCTGTCATTCTACCTTTCATCAACTACCACTCTTCTTTTGATGTACATGTGTTCATTTTATTTTAAAATGAAGTGCGGCCCGGAAAAATAGTGTGTGTTTGTTTTTTCTTTGTCCAAGTTGTTACAAGAAACAACAAAAACGATCATTTGTTCTAACTGGGAATGTGTGTGCAGTGAAAGTTCAATCCTTAGAGATCTAGCTCTATTACCAATTGAGTTGCAGGAGCAAGTAGTAAGGCGTCTCCCTCATAACAAGAGGGTGATGAAGTTAAGACGGAAGGTCCTACGTGTGGATTCCATTTTCCTCTTGTTGTTGGGCACTAAGGAAGACCACGCATTCATCCAACTAGTGTGTGCCCTAAGATTGGTAAATAGAGTGAATTTGGCGAGTGCATTTCACCATTGAGGAAGACTCTTCAGGAAACTTGCGGCCAGAGTTCATGCTTCATAGACTCACATTTGGTGAATTTTTCCCTCATTTGCGTCTTATTAATAGTCTTCCTTCCGCTTTCAACAAAGGAGATAGGGAGCTATTCAGAGCTTGTCTTAATAAAGAGAGCATAGAGAAGATTGCAAATTTGTATAAATTCTCATCCTTCTCTACCTTCTATGACACTTTGTTCATAGAGACATTATAAATCTCTTTATGCTTTTGAATGATTTAACCATAATCCTAAGGAGTTTTTGTCCAGGAATTTTGTAGCACAAGTGGAGTCTTTAAATCTTGCAAACTTGATTGGACTTGATGAGGATGTTCTTTATGAAATTGTGAGAAGGTTGCCTCACTCCGACTGTGTGGAACTCGAAGGAAAGGAGCTCCTAGTCAATTGCTACTTTCTCACGGCCTTCGACGAGCATGAAGATCTAGTTTTTATACAAACCGCTTGTGCATTGGGAATTGTAGAGCAAGTGCAATTTATCACTTGGGACGTGGTTGCTCTTTTGGATCCAGAAAATGAAGTTCTAGAGATTTCTGTTTATCGCCTTAGCTTTGAAGAATTTCAACCCTTCTTAGAGCTCATCTATAGTCTACCCTTTTGTTTTGATCAAACAAATCGAGACCTTATTGAAGCTTGGATAGCTGAAGATGAAAACCTAGAGTGGTATTTTCTCACTTCTTCATTTGCAGGCGAGTGGTTCTAAATCTCTATTGTATCCCTTATTGTAACTCGTGTTGTAATCTTTCATAATAATGGAGAGCCAACGCCAAATGTCTGGATATCCTCTTTTCTTTGGAGAGCCTGGAGAGGATGCAGAATTATTTTTAGAAAATTTCAAGATGTCTTGCCGTATCAAGAGGATAGTAACCGATCAAGAACGTGTAGAAATGTTTGAGGTGGTCCTTAGGAAAGATGCTAGTACTTGGTTTGACTCTTTGCCTGAGGAAGTTAAGGGGAATTACACAGAAGTTTTGAATCGATTTAAGAGATACTTCTTTGATCCCAAAACACTCAAAAACTATGGCAAGACATTGTTTCTCATAAGCAAAAAGACTTAGATGACTACTACTTGTACAAGCAAGAGTTTCTACGTCTTTGGGCTCTATGGATACGAAATGTTGCTAACCCTGGTGATGGTGCAGAATTTTTAAAGAAGGAGAGGTTCATAGCCGGACTCTTTCCTGACCTTAAGGTAAAAGTTGAGGCGGGTGCACCTGCTACTTTTGATGCAGCTGAAACTAGGGCTGCTGAGAAGTATAGGAAACTTAAGTGCTTAAGGGGAGAGGTTCCAATAGAAGTTCTTAGACCCAAAGGTAAGTCACAAGCATCAACATCTAGGGAGCTTCTTGAGGTAACAGCTGAAGTGATTGAGAAGTTAAACGAATCTTTAAGCAGCCTGTCAATTCACCTTGCACAAGCTGTAGGTACAAAGGGACAAGCAAAGAAGTCAGAACAGAGAGAGCCACGAACTAGGAGAGTCTTGCAATGTTGGAATTGCGGAGAGTCTGGACATGGGATGTATAATTGTCCTTGGCCCCGTGGGGAGCCAGGGAGACCTAACTTGAATTACCCAGTGATGAATGCAGGTGAAGTAATTGGTCAACAACCAAGGCTTCTACAAAGACCAAATGGACCAAGACCACCTCCACAAGGGGTAGAAGGAGTTCCACCTTTGCCAGATCCAAATGTGCATGTGGTAGAGGTGACAAACTCAAATGAGGTTGACATGGAAGAAAATGGCATTAAGCGTGGCCGAGGAAAAGGTAAAGACAAAGAGGGTCCATGCGTATATTATGGCCCATGCGTATGTAAATATTTCTTTGTATATAGGGCCTAAATAAAAGATTTTTTCATAATTATTTTGATATTTATTTAAATATTTCTACATAGGTGTGTGTTATTTATGCTCTGTACATTGCCTCACCATTACCACAATTTTTCTTACCATTTTTCATACTCTTTATTCCATATAGAAATATTTTCATGTAAGCTTCTCTTATATTTGGTGTAACTCCACCCCAACAAAAATCCAAAAAAACTAGTTCTATTTATGTGTATATTTTTTTCACTATTGTGATTTTTTCCTTCCTACATATATTCTCTATTACTCTCATAAATTAGACCACCAAAAATATTCATCTTTTTATGGTAGACTTATAATGAGAGAGATTTATTTTGACCCCTTTATATTTTTCCACCTATATATATTTTTTTGACATGTACATATTTTTTAGAACCCTCAATATTTGATTTTCTTAGTTGTACTATTCACTTATATCATGATCTCAACAATATCTTCAATTATAGACCTACCAAATAAGGTCAAGGGTAGGTGGCATGCATACATGCACTATGGAGGGCTCACTCTTGGAGGTATTCAAAAGAATCATCCAAAGAAGGACCCCACAAGGACCTTTGCAGTGGAAAAAAACGATCGGTTTTGTTGAATTTTTAAAGTTCACTTGCTCTCCGAATTTGAAAAGGTAATACAAACAAAAGTTGTAGCTCGTGGGCTGAACTTCTGCCTCAAATTTTTTCATATTTTTTTGAGCTACGAGCTGTGAGCTATGATTTTTTTAGTGGACCCCAGTTTTCCCATGCTATGCAGCCACACTCTCTCTTCCACTTTATCATTTTCCTCTTTCACACACACTTCTCCACTCATCATCCCCATCTCTCTCACCACTCCTCTCTGCACCCTACTCACCTTCTCCTCAACCTTGAAAAATAAGAGAAACCATGGTGAACTCATACCTCCCACACACAATTCCATTCCAAAATTGACCACCTAGTCTCATTTTTCCTCCTCCAATTTACCCATATCTATCAGAAAAACCACAAAATTCAGCCTCTTCTCTTAAAAGACAGCATCATGGTGGTTGATTACTCAGCTTCAATTACTTTGTATCTCAAGGAAGGTCAAGAGTGGAGAAAAAATGTACCGTCAAAGCTAGTGGACCGTCAACAAACGTCAAAATTGGCCCTACTCAAGACACTTGGAGCATCAACCTTGTAAGAAATCCACCTTTTCTTACCTCTTAAGAGTTTTTCTTCCTTATTTGTATCCTACATGGATACTCCCATTGTAAATATCCAATTCCATTTGTAAATTAATACTAACTCTACTAACACTAACCCACTATGAAAAGTCCTATTACCTCCATTTCTCTCCTCTCTCTTTCCCCACCAACTTCTTGATAATTCCAAGCAAAAGAAATTAGATAAATTGCTGAAAATCTAACCCAACCATGGTTAGAGGAGTAACCCTAGCCTTCAAAATTGCTATAAAAGGAGGGTGTAGCTAGCACTAAAGGGGGGGAGCCATAAGCAAGAGCACTATGCTATAGCTTGAGAATCCAAGCTCAACCTCTCTAGAAGGAGCTCTTGAGTGGAAGCTCATTGTCTTATGCATGTGCATGTGTTGTAATAGGGGATTAGCAAGGGAACTCTATGCCATTGTAAGAGAGAGAGTGATCATTCAATTGAGAGTAGGAAATCTATCATTTCTCCTACTAGTGTAAGCCCAACATTTGCTGAATCAAGGAGGGTGGATTTGGACTAAGCTTGGATACTTTGTCTCCCTTCCAACGTGAAGTAATGGACAACAATGATGCGTAAGTGTCTTGGTGTTTTTTTTGTTAAGTTCTTGATAGCTTGTCTCTGGTGTTGTCATCAATCTAGCCATAAATCCCACATACTGTAAGAGGGCGACAGGGTGGAGAGGACTCCCCTGGCCTTAAGACAGTGATTGGGGTGGCTTTTCTTGTGATGTGTTGTGGTGAAATTTACGCAAGCTATGTTGAACAAGTACTAATCTCACTTTGATTTGTCATGACAGATTTGTAAGAAGGTATTAATGCAACAAGCACCCCCTCCCCCTTTCTCTCTCTTTCTTAAATATATAGTTGTGTTTGCTTGATCATTGCCGATACGTTTCAAAGCAGCCCGAGCACTATCTCTCTCCCTCTCCCTCTCTCTCTCTCTCTCTCTCTCTCTCTCTCTCTCTCTCTCTCTCTCTCTCTCTTCTCTCTCTCTCTCTCTCTCTCTCTCGTGTCTTAGTGTGTGAGAGTGTTCCATTGGTGTTAGGGTTAGTGTAAATTCCTTGCTTGTTTGTGGGTTGCTCTAACGATTCTCCTCTTTTGCGTCCTAGTTCGCTCTTAAACTAGGTGGTGCCCCTTGTGTAGTTGGGATTTGGCTGTGGGTTTGTTGTTTTGGTTTGTGTTGTGTTGTGCCCCAGCCCCATTGAGCAGCACGGGAGCCTTGAAGGGTGTCTAGAGGCCATTCTTCTTGTTGCCCGCCCCGGACCGCCTCAGTAGCTATCTGCGTCGTTATATGTGTCACAATATAGAGACAGAGATAGCGACGCATACAACAACATTCTCGTAGCGATACTGTTAGCGATGGTCTTAGCAACGCCGGGGAGTATAAAAACCCAATGTATTTCCGTCGCTAAAAGTGTCACGAGTGCACATAACCTCTTGTAGTGACAAGTTGATCCCTCAATGCCTCGCATGTGGTCAGATGAGCAAGATGCAAGAATGCCCTCACACTTGACAAGTGCTTGTATATGGATCTATCCCGAGTAGTCAATAACTTTTCTATCCTTAATGCAAAGGTTATGACCAACTGGGTGGACTTGTGGACAATGGAAAATTTTGCTGGAGAGGGAAGCATGGAAGCAACCGCATGGAGGCAGAAGACCACCCCCAATACCTAGACACCTTGCATGTTTCCAAGATCTCATTAGTGTCGAGTGGATTCATGAGAGAATGACCGAAGCAAAAGCATGTGGAGAAGACATCACCGACAAAGAGTGGGAGTATGCATGAGGTTGCGTACCCAATGTAGAGTACTCATTTACTTAAACCATATTGTATAGTTTTTTCTTAACTTATCTTTGAAATTAATAAAATATATTTTCTTGCTTTGTAGTGCCTTTCCTTTAACTCTATGTGGTGAAAGGGTCGACACTTTTGTACATGTCACATTGGCGAGCATCACAGACCACCATGGATTGTGGCATCATGTTTCAACAAAAGATGTCGTCCTTGTTTAACTTCTCATCTCTGACAATGCTTGTTTTACATGGAGGCCATGCATAACTTTAAGATGGAGCAATGTTTTTGTAGTTTCATGTTAGCTATTGTTTTATGTTTAAATATTATTTTTCTCATATTATTGAATTTTTATATAGTATTTTTTATTTTTTTAAAGAAGCAAATTAGAGGAAAACATCAAAATTTGAATGTTTAAGTGAGTAATCTGGGTTATTGAAATTTTATATTGTGTCCTTTATTTTTTTTTCACAAGCAAAGTAGAGGGAAACACCAAAATTTGAATGTTTAAGCACCTAATTTGGGTTAAGTAATCGACATGGTAATATCCAAGGCTATAATAGTGGTAATAGATGCGGTAATAAACGACATAATAGATGTGCATTCATAAGTTTATGAGGGATGATGTGCAAGTCGTCTCAGGTCCACATGCAATACTTGATGAATGTAAGCAAATATACTTTGAAAACATTTGAAATAAGGAAGTGGATGAGTCTCTTGAGAGGCAGCATGCTATTGAGTTGTTGTTATCAATGGTGGGTCCATGCATAGGAAAAAGTAATGCCAAGTGATTGGAAGTATCATTCAAGGAAAAAGAGATTTTATGGGCTCTCAAGAAATTGGGCAATGAAAATATCCCAGGTGCATGTGGTTTGACTAAGGAATTTATTTTGGCCATACTGGGGGCAGCGGAGACCTCACATCTTAGCAGTGATATATCACATTTGGTAGACACAATGCATGGAGCCACTGTTGAAATAGGGACTCATCAAAATGCTACCCAAGAAGACTTTTCTAGTCTGCTTATCAGATTGGAGACCAATAACAATGATGGGCATATTGTACAAATTGTTGGATAAGGCAATAGCTATTAGAATTTTAGCATTTTTGAGAAAACATCTACATGAGGATCAAACGAGGTTCATTAGGGGGAGATCTATACTAGAAAATATCTTAACAATGATGATGGGCATTGAGGCATGTAGGAAAACAAAACAAGAAGGTAGTGATGTTGCAACTTGATTTTGATAAGGCCTTTGATTCTATTATCTGGGATTTTATTGTACAAGTTATGAGAAAGCTTGAAACTAAAATCTCTTCATGTATTATGTTGTTGGGGTTGAAGGCATCCTCTAGAATTTTGGTAAATCAGAGATTCCTTGATGCTATTTCAATAGGCAAATCTATAAGGCAAGAATGTCCACTGAACCATCTATTGTTTGTTGTAGCTACTTATCCTCTGTTTTGTTTTTTGAATGCTCAAGCTAAGGGGGTTAAATTGAAGGGGCTGCAAGTAGGCCAGGAGCAGTTAGTGTCCTTGGGATTTGTTGATAATAACATTACATTTCTGCAGGCTCATAATGCAAACATTGGGAAATGCATGAACTATTTGAATATATACTCTAGCTGTAGGTCTGGAGATTAACTTGGGTAAATCTAGTTTGATAGATGTCTCAACTGAAGAGTTTAATAATCTCATCTCGAGGGGAAAAAGAATCTGTTGGGGCATAGTATTCAGGCATCTAGGCTATATAATTGGGGCCCATGTTTTTGTATTCAGGCATCTGGGTTATCTAATTGGGGTAGATGTTTCCTCTACCCCAATAACTGACTACCTGGGTAGAGGACAGAGTATGCACTAAAACTGCTAGTTGAAATTGTGATGAGTGGCCTTTTCATGTGAGGGTTAGGATTTTACAATCTATTATGGTACCTTACTTGCTTCACTTGTTACCTCTGCTGGACTGGTTCGATACTGCCTTGAATAGAATCAGGTCTATGTATTTGAAGTTTTTGTTGGGCTCATGTAATAAAGCATGGTTGACATGGGATTTTGTTGCAATGCCTGTTGACATGGGAGGATTGGGAATTGTAACTTGAAAATTCACATGCGGGCTAGAAGAGCCACTCTTCTCAAACACATATGAACTCATATAATTTTTGGTCTAGATTGCGTTGGATTTTTATTGATAAGGAAATCGTCTATTTTCATGGTATATGGGACATGGGTTCTTGGGATAAGTTGTCTTTTGTTGCTCGTCTCAAGCTCTGTGGGTCAACTAGGAATATGTTAGTGAAGTCATGGAAAAATGTTTCTGCAAAGCTTGGTAGAGAGAGATGCATAAATAACCCATTAGGTGTGGATTTGTTTTTTCGGAGTTTTGTGTTTTAAAAACCTCATGCCTTGCTTATGGGGAAGAAAGCCCTTGCCCTCATTAAAAGAGGGGTCAATTTAATTGAACAAGTTGTGGACTCTAACAACAGGTTGGTTCCATTTCTGGTTTCCAAGAGGATCTTCATATTGGGCAATGGTCTCAGGGTGCCATGGGTTTATTATCTGCATGTGTGTTTAGCATTGAAATACCTTGCAACTAGGATAGCACTCATAGGTTCAAAGATTGGGAGTTACCTAACTCTTGAGCTAATTGGTGGACATCTCCTACTAGTGTTTTCTACAAGATGTTGTTGCCTGATAGTTCAATACATGACATATGTAACATGATTTGGGACTTCTCCAATAGTAGCCAATGGTGGATGCAGAGGATTCAACTTGTTTGGAGTGTGCACTATGCCCACAAACACAAAGTTTTTATGTGAAGAGTCATGAGAGGTGCTTTACCATCGAGGAATTATAATTGACCAGGAAAAAGAAGATGTACAAACATAAAGTAATGTAATATAGACAAAAGCTTAGAGAGAGAGAGAGAGAAGCCGACATTCCATCTCGTGTCAATGGCCCTTAGTGACGATCTATTTAAGTTTCTTTCTAGAGTGCCAATAAATATCATTGGGTTCCCCCCACTACAAGAGGCTATTCATATTAGCGACGCTCACACAGCGACGCTCAAAAAAAAAATTCCCAGCGTCGCTATGAGCGTCGCAAATTTACAAAGAAATTTGCGACGCTCATAGCGACGCCGGCTGGGCTAAAAAAATAACAGAGCACGCCCAAAAACTCAGATCTCAGATCTGAGTTTTTCGGCACCCTCAAGCAAGGAGCAGGTAACGCTCTTCCTCTCTCTCTCTCTCTTTCTCTCTCTCTCTCTTTCTCTCTCTCTCTCTCTCTTTTTCTTCTCCACACACACACACACACACACACGAGGAGAGGAAGGAGAGCCAGGTATGCTCCTTCCCTCTCCTCATACTCATGTTCCCTTCCCCTCTTTCTCTCTCCCTCTCTCTCTCTCTCACACACACATACACACACACACACATAGTGTTTTTGAGAGAGAGAGAGAGAGAGAGAGAGAGAGAGAGAGAGAGAGAGAGAGTACAAACATAAACAAAAACGCACACACACATACATAAACAAAGAATGCACACACACATTGAGAGAGGAAAAGAGAGAGAGAGCATGCATAAACAAAAAACGCACTCATTGAGAGAGGAAAAGAGAGAGAGAACATGCATAAACAAAAAATGCACACATTGAGAGAGGAAAAGAGAGAGAAAACATGCATACGATCCAAAAAAACGCACACACATTGAGAGAGAAAGAGAGAGAAACTAATTTAACGTCGTAGGAAACTAATTAAAATTAAAAGACCTAAAGATCTAGCCGACGAGGAGTTGAACTCAAGACCTATTATTCAAGAGGGAAATGGCATAATCAATCTATCATACTTGGCATGGGTGATAGAAAGGTTATACCATTTATCTCTTTTTATTGGCACACACATCCACACACGCGCACACACACAAGAAGAAGAGAGTTATAACATCGTAGGAAACTATCCTAAAAGACGTTAAAGATTAGGTTAGATGTAGACTTACGTTAAATTAGATTTAGGTTTATTTAAGTTAAATTAGATTAGATTTAGGTTTATTTTTAACTAGATTTACGTTTATTTACGCTAGATTTAGATTTACGTATATATTAGATTAGATTTAGGTCTCCATAGACTGCGATGCTGCATGAAGCGGGTGAAGAAAGCCCTCAATGGAATATAGGGTATTGCTGCCTTCACTCATGGTAGGCTCCGTCGATCCAAAAGTACTGGTGAAATGTCTTCAGAAGATAGGGAAGAAGGTGGATCTTCAGGGCGGCAAGAGTCACTACATCCCCGACACAATGACCATCTAGACAACCTCTAGTCATTCAACAGCAATTTCAAAGTTAGTAACAAGAGCAAGAACGATCTAAAGGGCCAATTGCTGTCGTCAGATGTGGATGGAGATGAAGGCAGCGTCACCGCCGGAAGTTAACTCTCACATCTTTAGTGATGAGAATGCCAACTCTTGCCGAGTTATGTGAAAAATTATGTGTTAAATCAGTTTTAAGGTTCTTATAATCCCTGTTAGTTTAGTTCTTTGTTTTTAATATAACATAATTTACGTTAGATTTAGATTTATGTTATATTAGATTAGACTTAGGTTTATTTAGGTTTACACACACACACACACACACAAGAAGAAGAGAGTTTTAACGTCGTAGGAAACTATCCCAAAAGACGTTAAAGATTAGGTTAGATGTAGACTTACGTTAAATTAGATTTAGGTTTATTTTTAGTTAGATTTACGTTTATTTAGATTTACGCTTATTTACGTTAGATCGAGTCCACGCAAGAATTACTTACGGTTTAGGGTTTAGAGTTAGACGAACAGTGAAAATATCTACTGTGAAAAGATGTTAAGATGCTGTGAAGTGCTACAGCTAGAGAAGAGGCAAAAGGGTTTTGTCCACTACATGCAGTATCATGTAGACGTGGGTGTGTAGATTTCTTGTACCCACAAATATAGGTATTGACCAATAAAGACGAGATTATAACCCGGTGGTTCTGATCTCCGTGCACCTCTAGACGAGGTGTGCGGGGATTGGACATGACTAGAGAATGTGAGGTAAAGAGAGAGAGAGAGAGAGAGAGAGAGAGAGAGAGAGAGAGAGGAGAGAGAGAGAGAGAAAGACGAAGAATGCCAATAGAATATTTAAATTTGTTGTCCAGGTTATAAGATTTTTATCCTCTTATGAGTAGTGACAAGGATGTGGGACCGTCAACGAAACACTATCTCTCAACGAGGGTCTTATGTCCTTGTAATCAATGCAAGCATGCTGTGCGACGGACAAGACGTTGTTCTTTGCAGCACGTTCGCGAATTTGGCGAGTTCGATCATCTATTATAGATCGAGTTGTTGCCAATTATAACTCGTCGGACTCTGACGCTGGCCAACAAGCAGCAATCTTGCAACCCAATAGACGTGTTCGCAGGCGCTTTGGTCAAGCAGCATATGTGAGGCCACAAGATGTAGCCTCTGACAGCTCGGGAGATGATCATGCAGAGCACATTCAACGAGGCAATGTTTGAGCCCGAGATTGATGAAATGATCGAGACAATCATGGATTCAGAAAGGCTTATCTATGATGATATGAAAAGTGAAGCCGATACGCCATTGTATAATGGAGCACGTATGTCTAGATTGAAAGCACTCCTGGTTCTTCTCAACATGCAGGCAAAGTTTGGATGGAGTGACACTAGCGTCACAGCGCTTTTCAGGTGATCTATTATAATTAGTTTACTTTAATAAAACTCTAAATGTATAATGATCTGATAGATTTTTACACGACTGTATCGTATTTTATGTTGTGTAGATTGATTAAGAGCAATACTCAGCTAACATGTGATGCCAGATTCCCGAGATGAATCAAGAAAGATTTTGCAAAACTGGGGATGTATTACAATTCTATCCACGCTTGTCCTAATGACTGCATTCTTTTCAGGGGAATACATAGACATGGAGGAGAGTGTCCGAAATGTGATTCCGAAAGATATCGAGTAGATCTCCAGGGACAAAAATTCCACAAAGGTTTTGCGACATTTTCCTCTGCTTCCTCGCATCAAGCATTTCTTCGAATGTAAGTCCATGGCCGCCCTAGCATCATGGCATGAGGAGAATAAATCTTCGGATGGTGTGCTACAAATTCCTGCAGATTGCGCAGCCTGGAAACATATAGATGGAACATGGTCGGATTTTGCCAGGGAAGCTCGAAATTTGCGCTTAGGCCTAGCTATGGATGGCGTAAATCCATTTGGTCAAAGATCAAATCTTACAGTGTATGGCCCGTTGTCATCGTCAACTACAACATTCCCCCGTGGTTGACTACGAAGAAGGGGACTATGGTAAGCTTGATTGTGCCAAGGCGATATAAAGTGGGGAATATGGATGTGTATCTTCGTCCACTATTGGAAGAGCTACAAACAATGTGGATCTTACAGTGTATGGCCCGTTGTCATCGTCAACTACAACATTCCCCCGTGGTTGACTACGAAGAAGGGGCACCTATGGCTAAGCTTGATTGTGCCAAGGCGATATAAAGTGGGGAATATGGATGTGTATCTTCGTCCACTATTGGAAGAGCTACAACAATTGTGGATTGGCATAGAGGTGGTGGATATGAGCCGACACAAAGGACGATGGAATGCTTTGATCAGAGGCATTCTAATGTGGACCATGCATGACTATCCCGGCCTAACAGAATGCTCAGGTGATCTATTGACACTCCTCACTCAGACACTGTAAATCTTGTTTTTTCCCATAGTTGATCTATTATCATGTGTATACATGCAGGGCTTCAAACAAGCCGATACAGAGCATGTGTCACATGTGGACCTAGACTAAATGCACGTAGGGCACCCTCACTGAAGAAGCAAATCTACGAAGGTCATCAAGCGTATCTTCCAGAGAATCATGTGTTACGTGACGGCTTTTTGGGAAGAGAGCCACCAAGGATGTTTGCACAAGCATGGTTAGAGCAGAAGGAGATGTGCGATGACGGATTGCCTCCAGGGATGAAGAGACTATCTCTATGGTACGAGTTACCATACTGGCCCCGACTCATGATCAATCACTTGCTCGATCCAATGCACATATTCAAGAATGTGGGTAATCTATTATGGGACCATCTGACCGGCAAGAAAGATACTTTGGGAGCCAGAGTTGACCTTAGAAATGTGGATCGTATGGAGCAATATTGGCCGCAAACAGCGTCTGATGGATCGATAAAACTCCCTAAAGCACCATGGATTTTCACAGGAGCCCAAGAACGCAAAGTAAAAGAGACCATTCGATCTTTGCGGATCCCCACTGGCGTAATGCACTCGCTCCGAACATGTTTTACTAAAGAAGGAAAGCTTACCGGTTTGAAGTCTCACGATTGGCATAAAATCGAATGGACTTTATAGTGGACTTTAATATCATTGCATAAAATGTGGACTTTAATATCATTGCTGCACATACTTTACAGTTTATTTTACCGGTTGCCATTGAGGGATGTTTGTCTCTTGACATCCGTAACACAATCTACAAACTTGCAAAGCTGGTGCAATGGATCTCAATGTGCCAATCACAACGGCATCAATGGAGGAGATCAGAGAAGATGCTCAATCAGAAGCCGCTGCGGTGGTGCCAGACGAGCATCAAGATGCTACTACTCTATATGGGGTGCATGCAGAGGAGCTACAAAATGAAACAGAGGATATGTGTTTAAACGGAGAGCTCTATATAGATATAGGAAGTTATGCTGAGTTATGCGAGGATGAGAGAGAGATCTCTTAAAGCCACAAATATTGTATTTGAACAATTTTGCTCCGTGTTGTAAAAGCTCTGGCTCTCTAAGTACCTTCCATGGTGTATAACGCTCTTTTCTACTCGCGCTCACATCTTTTGATTGAAAATTCTGAGTTTTCGACTTGCCTCTTCTATCACTCAATTCATTGCGTCATTGTATTTATATGCGTCATTACGTCATTGTATTTAATGGTCTTTGCGTCATTGTCTACTCTATTCATTCAATATTAAGTTTAAATATTCGTGTGTTTAATGCAGGTATGGATGATGAGGAGTTTCTTTCTTCTTTGTCACCGCAGCAGAGATAGTGGTACGTGGAGCGTCATCGCTCTGGCGCATCATTGCGCGTTCCTACTCCATCCGCATCTCCCTCTCTTTCGGAGCATTCGGCGCGCTCCGAAGCTTCGGCATTGACGAGACGAGCTTCACACTCGTCTAGACACCGGCGCTCTAGTGGTGGCGGTGGCGGTTGTTGTGGGGATTCCGCCATCGATGCCTCCACACCGCCTCGTGTTCGACGAGTCTCTTTACCCTCCCCTTCTTGCCCGCCCCCACACCAGCCACAGCATCGCCATCTATGCCAGGTTTTGCACGGCTGACTGTTCCTAGAAGCTACACACCTCTACGTACTCCGCCAGGAGCCACCCCACTCGACACTCCTCGCTTCGGGGCCCAGACGCTGGTGGAGACACCTAACGTCCGTACCCCCATCGACACGCCGCTAGAGACCCCTGCCGGGACACCCAGGTTCACGCGTCACCGGCGAGAGGGCTTGTCTTAGTCCCTCGACTTCAGTGGTGGCATCATCATGGATGATGACGGCAAGAAGGTGATCTCGCGCATGCGTGGTCTTTGCTCTCAGCTGTTTAGACACTATATACTAAACAAATGGAGTGAAGTACCAAGTGATTTAAAAAACAGAGTCATCAGCATACTTCATGATGAGTTTCCCATTCCAACACGGGATCAGCGCTTCAATGAAGACCTGATGAAGATTCGAATGCGCGAATATTGCAAACACAAGCGTTCCGAAGTGCAAAAAGCAATCAAGAATGGGTGGAACAGGCCAAATTGGCTGGCCAAAGAAGATTGGAAGAATGCGAAGAAAGCAGCGCGCGAGAATCCCGACAAGTGGAAGCAACAAAAGGATGCAGCCAGAGCGCGAGTAGAGGCAGGGAGATCGCACCACTTGGGGAGCGGTGGATGGGCATCATTTGAGGCCGATTTTGTAATTGTTTTCGCATTGCTCTTTATGTTCGATAGTTTAGGGTTTATGAGTTTTTTAATTCTAACATAATGAAATCTTTGTATGTTTTGACAGTGGTCGATGACAGGACGTGATCCCACACCGTACGAGCGCGAGTACGCAGGCAGGAAGGGCTTAAACGCCCTGATGGACATTCTCAGTTCTCGCGGCGGCATGGTTAGTATTAGGGTTTACTCTTTTCTATTTTTTGTATTGTTTTATAAATGTCGTTATATGTTTATACTTACTGAAAGCTGTCTTATTGTCTTTTTTTGCAGAATCCGACAGATACGCCGCTTGGACGCGATGAGACGTCTGACTAGACGACGTCAGTTTAGCCGTAGCTAGATAGCATTAGTTTAGGGTTTCTCATAGCTTATGTATCATGAGACGGATTTTATACGTCTTTTTGAACCATGTATATTATTACATTTGTCACCGCAGTTCATTTTACCAATCAATTCTTTATGCCTATGATGTTGTACAATTGTCATTATTACATTTGCCAATCAATTCATTTTGCCTATGATGTGTACAATTGTCAATTTTGCAAACAATGCATCTTGTGGGTGACTATTTTGGGTCTATTATCTACCCTTGCACTTTTTTTAAAAAGTGAATCAAGTACAATATGGTTGATGGGTGGCAGGGCATTCAATGCCCTGCCACTGAATGCCCTGCCACCAAAAAAAAATTCTCTCGGGCGTCGCTATAACCGTCGTTATTTATGGCTCTATAGCATCGCTATGAGCGTCGCTATAGTCTTCTGTGTAAACGTCGCTATAACCGTCGCAATGAGCGTCGCTATATAGAGACGCTCATAGCGACGGTTATAGCGACGCATATAGCGACGCTCGTAGCGACGGTTTTAGCGATGCCAGGGGTTATAAAAACCCAGTGTATTTCCGTCGCTAACAGCGTCACAAGAGCACACAACCTCTTGTAGTGCCCCTATCATGTCTATGACCAACAAAGGACTTTTGTTTATGACATCATCCACTCTTCTTGCTCTCTTCTTGCACCTTGATCTTTTTAGATAAAGGGTAGCACTTCATTCCTTTAAGGCACTCAAAACTGACTTGAGAAGCATTCTGACAAAAAGTGTTGACAAGTTTCGACACCTTGCCAGAGAAACACTTGACAATGTTTCTTTTAGAAAATCACAAAACAATTGCTCATAGTTGACGGCTATGATGTATGCATGCTCACAAGCAATGAGGCACAATATAAAGTTGAGGAGAATGTACTGTACGAAAAGGGGGTTCATGATCGAGTATGGTGCCCAATTTCCTTGTATGGGGAAGCCTTGTAATAAAAGAAGACGTAGAGAAACTACTGATGATTAGTTAAGGGGTAAACCATGGCTATTGGAATTCAACATTTGGACTGCATAGATGAAAATCAATTGGTCAGTTTAGAAATCTAACCCAAAGAGATCATTGTAAGAGACACACGTACAAACCCAAGACACGAAGTAGCTGTGATGTTTGCAAAAGACCAAACCAAGAGAGAGCGTGGAAAGCATGTAAAATTATTTCAAGGGTAGTGGAGAACAGAGGGGGGTCATCTTATTTTGCAAAAATTCCTTGATTCTTGGAATAAAATTAGGATTTCGAAAAATCGAGGCTCGACAGTGCCGTAACCTTGCGGGGAGGCGGGCACATGCTCTCTCTTTCTCTCTATTTACTTGGTGATCCAAAGGCTCTTTTCTCCCTATCTGATCGCACAAGAAGCCACCTCGTGGAGACTTCTCACTGGCTACTTTTCACGCTACCAAAAAGCTAATGACCGATTAATAATAAAAAAATGTCGCTGCAGCTTCGCACATAGACAGTGTAGACTTATCCAGCGTCACGGGTTCCTAGAAGACAGAGATGTGTGAAGCAATTCGTTGAAGCACTTCGAACTTCTCCACAAATAAAAGTACAGGGAGTTCGCAGTGTGATCCCTAGAAGCAGCAGGTTTGTGTGTGTGTGTGTGTGTGTGTGTGTGTGAGAGAGAGAGAGAGAGAGAGAGAGAGAAAGAGAGAGACCCTTCTACTATTGCATTCATCTGAGTTCGTTTATATTTACTTGGTGAGCCAAAGGAATGAGTTTTTGTGATTTGACTCCAGATTAGGCGAGCTGATCATCGATTCAAATCTAATATCTTTCATTTGAGTAGCACTAGAAAAGACCTCTACAATGGCTTGATCACACGAAATATTTGATCTACCCTACAGCTTGATGATCTGCGAAATATAACAGGGTTTACAAGGTCATATTTTGATGAGTTCAGTTATATTTTGCAAAGGCAATGAATTTTTGTGATTTGACTCCTGATAGTTGATCATCGATTGAAATCTGATATTTTCTCTTTCTGTAGCACTAGAACAGACCTCTGCCATGGCTTGATCGCACGCAATATCTAACCTTTGAGAGTGCTCATCACCTCGGGAAGCATCCGAAGTACCTTCCAGCTTGATGATCTGTGAAATATAACGAAGTTTTGCAAGGTCTCCGATACTACTTTCGATTCTACCCGGCTTGTTGTTGCATGGGCAATAGCGCAGAAAAGAATTAGTGTGAATCTTGAGAATTAGGCATTGGGAGTTGTGTTGAGAATGTGGGTCTCATGTAAACGATAGTTGTCAGCAAGGAATCGTAAGAATGCCTGGAAAAATAAAATTTACTCAAATAGGGACAAAGTATATGCAAATATTCACAAAGCTCTTAATCAAAGATTTGTAAGCAAGGGCATGGGATCCAATTGTGATTCTATAAATACTTTGCAGTTACCCAAACCCATTCCTTTGAAACCATTTTCATTTAGAAAATTTAGTGGTTGCTTATCTCCTAGACCCCAAACAAGATTTACCCAAACCCCAAACAAGATTTTGGTCAGGTTTCTAGTCCCCATGTCAGGGAGCGACTTCAAAACTCTCCCTTGAGAACTTATTCTATATTGGCTCGAAAAAGAAAAGTAGTTTTTTGTCTTCAACTCTTAAGAGTAACAAACAAAGACAAAATACATCACAAATTCCACCTCGGGAAAATTACTTTGTGACCTCCAAAACGCTGCCAATATTAAGTACAAGTCCGTGCTTTGAAAGTTTTTTTCTTAACTAGTTTAGACGGAGGCGGAGATAAACAGCTCATGGAACTCCCTCAACAACTGTAGTAACCAAAAACACGCTCTCCGCACTTCACACTGCAAATGGCAGTAGAAATTGTTCCCGGGGAGGGAGCACCAGCTTTGGCAAAAAAGTTGATCAATAAATCTTAGTATATAGCTCCTTGTACGTTCGCCCTTGCATGAATCTCGCCCTTAATTCCACTTATAGTTTTTGGATAGCACAAGGTAGTGAATTTGATGTGCATACAACAGAGTGAATATGGTGCCTTCTCCTATGGGGAAACCGAACTCAAGACGCTCATTATCATGGAAAATTAGAAAGGAGGATACATAACGTAGGTTAGTCAGCATGGAGGCCTAAAGACAAAATTGATTACAGAAGTAGCTTACAAAAGAGAGAGAGAGAGAGAGAGAGAGAGAGAGAGAGAGCTGTCTGAGGCTCTGGTGGACAACCGCATGTGTGTGTGTGTGTGTGTGTGTGTGTGTGTGAGAGAGAGAGAGAAGGGCCGACGTTGTTGAGTAGAAGATGGGGGCCGCTCTTGTCGGTAGGCGGGGCTCTTGTGAGGGTGAGAGAAGGCACGCTGTGTGCAACGGGGCCTCGCAATTCCGATTCTAGGGAATCTTCTGAAGTAATGAATTTTATTTTAGTAGTGTCCCAGGTAGAGAGAGAGAGAGTAGTCGACAATCCATGTGAAAAGCATGTAAAATTATTTTTAGGGGTAGCGGAGAACAAGCGGGGTCAGGCGCTGCTGCAGCTGCAAGATCTCGACAGCGCCATAGCCTGAGGGGGAGGCGGGCGATGGCCATGGCCTTGCGACGTGGACAAAGGCTCTCTCTCTCTCTCTGTCTCTCGTGCAGCAGGCTTTGTGCCATGGACGTGCAGCTTGACGTGGTATTGTCTAAATAAATATAGCACGTGATCCAGAACGCGGGCCAGGCTGGTCGACCTAACAGCCAGCTCTTATAAATCTCGGGTGCTCCTTCCTTAAAGCAGAGTACTACAGTCATATGACGTTGTATAACTACAATTCCTCTGCCATACTCCTCCTCTGCAGAAACAACCATGGCTGGAGGGTCCATGAGTGGGCTCATTCACGGGTCTGTTCCTGTGCTGCTAGCGCTGCAACTTCTGTTGCTATCTCAGTCCATTAATAGGAGTCCAGTAGCTGCGGCATTTGTAAGTATCACTTGGGTAGCTGCTAGTAATAACAAAATACGTGTGTTTACTCATTCTTAGAAAGATACGTATTGCGTGCGTACATTCTTGCTTATAATGTATGCATGTACTTCATGGCGCACAATATATAGATGGTTACATTCTGTATAGTATAACATTGAGAGCGGCCTGATAATTATAAGACGTGCTGTGATTAGTCTTGACTGTGGCCCTGATTAATAGAATATGTTATTGATGATCTGGTTGCAGCGCTGCGAGTATGAGATATGGCCGGTGAAATTAACTGCAGTTGTGCCGTTTTCTAGCACAGATGCAACCGTGGATAGGAACTTGCCACTACCTGGCTTATACCAAGAAAGAAGCTTGCCACTACCTGGCTTCTACCAACAAAGAAAGTTCACAAATCTGGATGACCCCAACGGCAACGACTTTGAGCAGGGTGCCCTTGACGAATTCGTCAGGACAGAACAAGAGGATTGCCTCACGCAGCTGTGTACGGCGCAGCTGTTGCTCACCCCCGCCGGAGATTCTCCCGACTGGCTGCTCGAATACGACACTGGTGGATGACACCCTCCGACCGGTTCGGTCTAGAAACTACAACCGCAATGGGAATCCCGGTGAGGAGATTCAATCCTGCACTTTAAGTTTTTAAAACGTATCATTTCTCTTTTCCATAAAAGAACAATACAGCTAGCGCTGTTGATGCTTGGCTCCCCGCTTTTAATTTTCCTTCATGCACACCGAATTCTTATATCTTTCACTAGGTACCTAGGGCATGAAAACATCCTCCTTCAAGAATTTCTTGTTAATGATCTAGCAGGAGTACAACCTTCATTATTCTATATTAGTAAAATGGCGTCGCTTTCTACGGCGGCATGGTCCCTCTTATCCTCAAACCTTTCGCTCTTTAAAAAAATCATAAAAATAGATTTAGAAAAGTATTGTCTCTCTCTTTCTCTCTCTCCCCCCTTGCCATAGGTTTAATGTAATCTCGCCTGGATAACTTTAAATCCCCCTTTCTTATAAAGTTGATGATGAAAAAGCTTACAAATCTTGGCAATTTCATAATGTATTTGTCAAGATGACACATGTGTGAGATCAATATAATATTGAGTACAAAGTGTAGTCTCTCTCTCTCTCTCTCCCTCTCTCTCTTCCTCTCTCTTCCTCTCTCTCTCTCTCTCTCTTCTTTTATTTATACCCCCGCCCCGTCTTCTCTCTATTTCCTTCTCATTACCTTTTTGCTCTCATTTGTCAATTTCTCCCCCTCTCTCTCTATCTATATCTCCATTTCACCAGTTTGTAACGGTTTGGTCCCGCAGCTCATTTTTGCAGCTACCTCTTGCTCATTTTTCCTTCATGGAAGCGGAGTTGCACGACATCCACACCCTCTAAACCTGCATAGCCTCTGGTCTGTGCCAATTGCACTTAATTAGCTTCATCAGAGACATCGTCCGATGCATACATAACATTATCTTCTAGAGGTTGATCTGAATTGAGATCTTTAAGAACAATTTCGTCTTCTCACTTCTTGAATAGCTTGATCCATTTTACTGCGATGGGCATCTTGAGCTCAGTGCCATCAAGTTCGCATAATTGATATATATTTTGCATTATCCAAAACATGAAGCACCATATATGGTCCAAACCACCGTTTAATCATTTTTGGCATAACAATATATTGATTTTCCAAGCTACTGTAATAAAAAAGTACCTAGTCGCTGTCTTTGATAACATGAGGTCATAGTCTATGCTTTCCATCAAATGCTGCTTTATTCTTCAACCTTGCCTCCTTAAGCTTTTCTTTAGCCTGTTCCATATCTTCTTGACGCCTCTCCAGTTGACGAATACGTAGAGCAAGCAAATCTTCTGTAGACATGCCCTCTTCCCATGACATTATGGTCCAAGTCATAACCGCCTCCACTATAGGCATAATGGGTTTTTACCGGTACATCAGCCTGAACGGCATAAAACCTGTAACAGAACTGTGTGTAGTGCGATCAGCCCACAAAGCAAATGGTAAGAGCTTATGCCAATCATCAATATGCCCTTGATATTTTTTTATCCCTTTCTCTTTTATGATATAATATAATATATATTTTTTCATATAAACTTAATTGTTGATATTTGGGTTTAGAGCTTGTAAACCCATAGCTCATGGTGTATGACCTTGTATGAAGTTGATACCAAATGACCATATTCCAAGTATCAGATAGTTTGTTTGTGAGAATCCAGAGAACTGCTGTGAGGATTATCCGCATAGCCACCCTTTACATAGGCCCTTGGCCATCCTTATTTAGAATCCTTGTCCACACCTAGCAGCCAACGCTTGGCGTGGGTCCATGACCCCCCTCGGGTCTACCCTTGGTACATTACTCCCCCGTTGGAGAAGTGTTTTTGTCATCAAAAACAAAAGTGGTGATAGTGTCATAAGAAACACTCGTGTTTTCTTCATTGGCATCCTAGCTTCATGGACCTAGTTGTCCTTTTGATTGGAATACAATTTAATAGAAGGTTCAATGAAATAAAAAAGAACATCTTGATTTTCTACATTGTTGTCCATATCCAACATAGCGTATATATTCCATTTAGAACTCACTTGAGTATACTTAACGAGTTATCACAACGAAGATGTACCCAAAAGAGTACCTCTTTTCACTTTCCATGAAAGTAAGTGACTGACGTAACTCATCAGCAAAAGTTAAGTCCTTGACTTGTTATCATTCTTCATCAGTAGAGAACCCCATCATAACTGGTGTTCAAGGTTGACGAGAAGTTTACTTGAACATAAGAAAACTAAACTTAGTTGCAAACATGATTTGCCTTATGGTAATAAAACCCCAAGTAGAGAGATAATCTTTCTAATCAGGTTGCTTTGTGGTAACGTACGTACTTAGCATTTCCTTGGTAGAATGTTATGCTCATGCGGGTACACAGGAAAAGAAATAAATAATTTCCACGTTAAAACCATGCTAATATATTTGGACCATAATAGAATGTGAAAAGCCATCACATTTAGGTATCAAATGAACTAGTTTATTAACAAAACATGACTTTACTACTTGTTTAAACAACCATCCGTCGAAGTTGTTTAACCATACTTGCAACCTTAATAAGTTTCACTAAGTATCCGATAATTTGTGGCCACTAAAATTTTTCTTGATACAATGTGCTTAGAGTTGTCCAATAATCGGATTTGACTAGCACGTAGGGACTCAATCACGACACATAATTGAAATAAAGGGCGTTAGTGTCAGTCCTAGAGACTCATATTCTTCACATGTGGAATATGTCTTAGATAGATAAGGATGTCTGAAAAAAGAACATCCTTCAAGAACAAGATGTACTTGTGTGTGGAGGGGTCTAGAAACTCTACCACATGAGTGAGAGGGACCCTCGTTATCTTTACTCTACAATGGCTAAATTGAACTCCTTGAGTTCCAAGACCATGTTGTAACCCATGTGACAATATGTGCCAAACCTTACATATAGGTCCAAAACTGCATAATGCATAAATATATTTTGGACACTTTGTGGATGAAAACATAGAAGCTTATATATTCTACTTGGAAAAATAAACAAAAACATATTAAAAAATGAAATAAAACCAAATCAGATGCGTACTTGGAGGTTGAACCTAGTGTTCACTTACCCGTAGTCAATTGCACATCATTAATTTTTTTACCTGCAAAGACCTAGGAACACTAATTGAAAGATTAGTGAACATAAATAAGTATTGCACTGGTATTCCTTGGTGTTGCCTTTGCAATACAAAACCCTTGGTTAAAATTGAGGATGTCAAACCCCTTGGTTAGACTCTCTATGAAACTACTCAACCTAGCAACCAACGGTGACCGGCACAGTTTACCGTGTTTGTTTAATAGTGATTGAAGTCAACTTTGGAAGTTGAACTTTTTGAGCTATATATAGTATCTCTATATATAGCACCCTGGTCCCCTCTATATAAACTTATCTCGTGTGATCAATTGACACACTTTTTGGGATTTGCAGATCTGGAGTCGTCTCTCTCTCTCTCTCTCTCCCTCTCTCATCTGTCATCTCGATTTTCCTCCCTCGTCAACATGGTATCAAAGCTATGGAGAGCATAGACATGACAGATAAGTTTGCTTGTGATTTTCTTTTCTTAAGCTGATTCAAGAAGCTTTGTTTTTGTCTTTTTCTTGTTGTGTTGATGGTTTAGAGAGAAACACAATAGACGTCTTGGATGCAACTGCGTTACGGAGATATCATCAAAGAATGTAGCTGATAAATGTAATTTTGTCCTTTTTCTAATATAAAATCTCTCGTCCTTTATGTTTTTTTTTTAAATTACTCATATGTTTAAAAGTATCTCTCTCTCTCTCTCTCTCTCTCTCTCTCTCTCTCTCTATATATATATATATATATATATATATATATATATATCCAGCTTGTTATTGTGCTCATGTTTTCAATGCTTCATACATACATATATCTTTGGTCCCATAACTCATATTTGACCTCCAAGGACAATAATAAAATCTCTCTCTCTCTCTCTCTCTCTCTCTCTCTCTCTCTCACACACACACACACACACACACACACACACACACACACACACACATATGCATCCCTTTGAACTATACCCCCTCTTTTCAACTTGTTATTGTGCTCATGTTTTCAATGTTTAGTTGAGCCACTTAAATCAATGCAGAAGTGTATTTTACAACAACAAAAATACCTAGAGAGTGTAAAGGCGCAAAGGTATAGCATTTTAGAGTTTGAGACAAACCAAAGTATTGATTGATTTTGAGAGAAACACAACATAAGTAATGGCTTTGTGTTAAAAAATATTTAATAGGATAATCCACACAAAAAGGATTACTCCTCATTTAAGGAACTTGTAGACCTAAGAATCCAAGTTACTTATGAACGTAGAAGAAGCTCGGGCTCTGATTTTCTTGAGCACTGTTGGAAGAATGCCTTATTATCACTCTTGAGTTCTTTAATGCGTTGGGGTAAATGTCGATACATGATATCAATGTCATGTGTATCCATTGCTTTTACGGCAATAGCTTCCATTTCATCACGCTCTATATCAATTAAGTTCACCTTTTTAAGAACAACACAACAATATGTGAATAGCGAAGTTAAATGAGACTATACAATCTCTTATTTACTTGCAATACCTGACATTTCTCTTTACTCATATCCTTCTTTGATAGCTCCTTTAATCCTTGGTTGATATGTACTTGGTTTTCCTAAACAATCTAAAGAAGCCTCTATTTAATTGAAAAGAGGAACTAATGTATAAAACACATGCTATTACCTTCTCATCGTCTTTTTCTGCATATCTTAGTGGTCTCTTCCTTCCTCTAGATGGCCTTGAATTGAGGGCAACCTAAATAATTCATGCAATTAATTTGAGTGATACATACTATAACGTAGAACCAAATATTGAACCATACAGTCTTTTACCGATAAGGGCAAATTTTCATTGTTTGTCACCTTCTCCTTCAAAATCTACAATAAACATATTAAAAAAAATTAACCCTTGGTATCATGCTAGATATTTTAATCTTAAAAACCAAGGCAATGTAACAAAGGATACCTTTGTTGATTTTACTACATGAGGTCGTTTCATCTTCTTCTTGCATTGTTGGTTTGTTTTGTTTTCCTAAATTTTTGAAGAAATTTATTTAGCACAAAAAAGAGATCTTTGAAGCTCTTATTGCATGTCCCATGACACATATTCTCGAAGTTAACTACTACTTACCATAATGGTATTAAGGCTTACAAAATTTTGCCCCTTCCTTGTTTCTTTGATAGTAGGCGTCATGTCTTCCACACAACATTCCTATATTATGAGCCAACTAGATGATGTAAGAAACCAAGACTAACAATTACCACATTTTTTAGTATCATGTTAATCTACAATGAGAAAGGACCCTTGAGGATCTGCATTGAGTACATTTGGTAAACACTGAAAAGGTAACAATCCACCTTGCAATGTTGATAAATTCTATGGGGAAAAAAATGAATAGTTATCCCCACATGCATCTAGATCACAACCATGATATAGAAACCTAAACTCTCCTAAATCAAACACTTACCATTTCATTTGAATTAGTGAGGGTCTGCAAATGAGATTCCAACTCATCAACAAGTAATTGTTCCTTACGAGAGAGAAAAATGTTTTCTCCTTGTCCATGCATTGCATGACGTCCTAAGTGGCACATAAAGATGAGATTAGTGAATTTGGAGCTAGTGAGGACATCTCAACAAAATGAACTTACCATATGATCCTTGATAGATACATGTTGGTGAGAAAAGTTCTCATTGAAATGTCTTTGTTGATCAATTTGAGAGTACTTTCTAATTTTGTTTAAAGTAGCCGTGTCCTACCACAAAAAACTCAATTTATAAATGACTAAAGCATGATGCTCCCATAATTCAAATTAAAAATGACTAAAGCGTAACACTCCCACAATAAAGAGGTCAATAAATCATACTTGATTTGAGACCTCAAGACATGGAAACTTACAATAGATGAAGAGACGCTCATTGCATTCGTCATCATTTGCAAAAGAGAGCCGTTTCCCATAGTTAAACTGTCCTCATTTTGACAACCATAACCCTCCTAGAAACAAGAAAACATATGCACATTTTGAAAAGCAAAATAAGACTTGATCCTAGCTTAAAATATGCAATGTACATAAAGATGTTACCTCACCGTCAATGCCAAAGCTTGAGTCTTTCAACACTTCATTTTGATGATTCTATTATAAGTCCAAAGTTTGTTATAAAGTGGATACCAAAGTGTTATTATTTCCTTTATCAATAGTACCTTGAATATTACCATGTGTCCAATCAAGTTTTTGTCTTGTCTTTGCTTGGCATATTGTTGTGCACTTTTCTCTTGAGAGCCTTCCCTACCCCAGTCCATGCAATATAATACATAAAAACTAAAAACCTCACATATCAAGGCTCGCAATATATAGACAGGTTGTCTCTCTTACCATCTCATCATAATAAAAATTATGTGTTTCCATCCTATGTACCTGTCCTTCAACATTGTCAGTATTCTATAAGAGAAAACAAAAACAAGGTCAAAACTCAAAAATCATAAGAGACTCCAAACAACTACATGTGACCCACTACTCAATGGCCCAAACAAAGGTCAACTATAAGTCTCTCTCAACATACTACATATGCAAATGACAACGCTTGAAGATCTTTCACTATAAAGTCAAGAAGCATTAATAAATTCATCTTACCATTGGATCAACTGAAGTTACTGAAGTTGGAGCCTCCACCACATCATGAAGAGCTTCAAGGGTGAAATTATTCTTTTAAAAATGCAAAAAAAAGTTTTCTTAATATTTGATTTTAGTATTGTAGTAAACATAAAATAAAATAAAAATGATTATTACCATAAGAGCACTTGAAGTAGATGCACCTTCTCTTGCATCATAAACAAAAGGGTTTTGGATTTCCACCACATAATCGAGTGGTTCTTCTACACCGTCGTTGCTCTTATAGGAGGGAAAAAAGAGTCATATTTACATTTATTGAAGTGGCAAGAGTAAAGACACAATCGTATAAAAATAAAAGGGTACTTACAATACGTGAGATAGGATTAGATTCACGAAGCTCTTCTTGCGCGTAACACCTTTTCCTCAAAGCATCAATAGGCATATACTCATCTTCACCCTCATTTGATGGTAGTGAAGAGAGATTATTCTTTTTTGGATCATTTGTCCCTTTGTTTCTATTGTAGTGTCTCCATCCAATTACCTTGGCATAGGCATCTGACACTCTCCACTGTATTATATTGTTTTCATCAAAGTATAATGGCTTAAGAGTATGCATTTTAGACATAATGAAGCGCTTAAGTTCCTCTCTTTTCTCCACATCTTTTCTCAAATTAATTTGAGAAGAATCTCCTATTGCCATATTGCTGTATCCATCTTTGAACCATTCCTTGCGTATTTTGTCCATACTCTTACAATACGACTTGTGTTGTACTGAATGATGAAACTTTTGTAAGAATTCTTTTCCTACAATCGGATACAAGTGACGAACTTCTTTAGGGCGAAAAATCCGCTCGTAACTAATAGGCATGGAATGAGGATGGGGTTGAGGTGAAGATGTTGTTATGAGATTGGAGGCTATATTCCGCTCAACATGCGAAACAAGTAATGAGGGATTTGTTGAGGAAATCCACCATTTGAGATTGAAATCTCTTGCCCATGCAATCGATTTCTACACCACCCCACTAACATGTGTCTATGTGTTATAGAGGCCACTCCAAATTCTAACCAACCTTCCACAGTCATAAAGGCAAGACATTTGCCATTCACTCTTGCTAACCGAATGTTTTGGGAGTACTTTGTGGTATCACAAAAACAGTCAACAAAATGGACTACATCTGCCACTTCCCAATTGATTAGAGTGTGAACATCCATAGTAGGCATGCACCTAATGAACATAAGAGAAAAGAAAATGAAGAACCTTTTTTTGCCGTATTTGAATCAAACCTTTTATGCTAAACAAAAGAGAAAGTTACCATAATGAGCTTGTTGTCATCGTGGAATGAAGACACCAAAAGCTAGTATGCTTAATATGTTGCCATTGCGAATGAGGACCCCAAAAGATGATCGTCTGTGTATGGGAGTTTCTTTAAAATATATAAGCAAGAGGAGGATCCCAAAAGCTCTTCATTATATGGGAGTTTCTCTATAGTATATAAGCCGGAGGAGGAGCTCTGGACAAGCAGAGGTATGAAAAAATGGAGAAGTCTCTCCATGGAAAAATAGGGAAATCCCTCTCGCTCACTCTCTCTTTCTCTCTCTCTCTCTCTCACTTTCTCACACACACACATACACAAATTTTGTTTACTTCACGTCGAGGATGGAGCAAATGACCAGGATTCTAGAACTGTACTTGTGTGGTAAATCTTGTGTGTGTGTGTGTGTGTGTGTGTGTGTGTGTGTGTGTGTGTGTGTGAGAGAGAGAGAGAGAGAGAGAGGGCTCTAGTCCAAGGCTGAAAATTGCAACCCTTCCCACCCTTCCGTTGTAATTTACCCTGCACCTGCATGGCAAAAACTTTATAGGCCTTCCCAAAGACGGGCATGCTCGTGAAAGGGCCCTTCCCTTGCAAAAGGTTATCTTTTACTAGGCCTTCCCAAGGAAGGGTAACTTGCCAAAGTGCCCTTCAAAGGTTAGTATAGGACTAAAGGTTATGTTATAATGTGCCATATTTGGAAATATGTATAAGTGCAAATAGTATATAACACACAAGTGGTTCTTGATACTTGGGGAGTCTTTCGTAAGACATTAGCTCCATTAATTTTGAGCTTATGGTGGGCACATAACTCTTCTAATACTAGTCCTGATAATATAAAAAAAATTACATCATTAGCTCCATGTTTATCAACCCTATGTCCATTGACCTTGACGATGCATTCTTGCATAGCCATTTACATGCCTTCTAATTGAGATAAGCTATAAGTGTCACACTCTCTCTTGGCTAACAAGGGGATGGTTTGAATTGATCAGACTAGTTGGTCATAATCTAATCTATACTATTCTAGGAAACCTCTTCTCGCTTGAAACAAGTTTAGCATCAAAATCACTGTCCAATAGCTCCTCATGTGAGCTCTGCATTGCAAGTTCTTGATCTTAGAGAGTGTACACTCTTAAGGCGGTATACAAAAATTCTCAAAATGCTTGCAATCAATAACTCACAATGATTTCCATGTGCTTCTTCTAATGCTATGTGTGAAGGGCCACTAAACTTTTGCCCTGCATAATGATTAACCAAATACGAAATTGTCCTTCCCTTGTGATGGGCAACAACATAAGTTACCCTTCATTGGGTAAGGTAAGGGCACCTTGCAATTTTCAGACCTGCTCTAGTCTCGGGCGACATTATTTTTGTACATTATTTTTTAGTTTCCAGTACATTATTTTTGCAGTAGTCTGAGTCTCTCTCTCTCTCTCTCTCTCTCTCTCTCTCTCTCTCTCTCTCTCTCTCTCTCTCTCTCTCTCTCTCTCTCTCTCTCTCTCACACACACACACACACACACACACACACACGTCCAATCCTGACTCGCGATTCAGAGCTAGAATTCTTGACTATGAACGTGGAGGCATCAGACCCGACCTTTCTTGAGTCTCGCTAGCGTTTCATCTCTCTCTCTCTCTCTCTCTCTCTCTCTCTCTCTCTCCCTCGGCACGCACGGTACATACGTCGCCCTCAATCTTCAAAACGTTTCTGCTGCAGCAGCTGCAGGCTTTCAATGCAACCGGACTCTGGTGCAACTGGCTGCGAAGTTTAGGAATTTTCTGTCGCCATTCTCGGAGCTATTTTCGCTGAGCAGCTCGCACGACTTTATTTTTATCGTACCCAATGCCTTTTAAATTAGCATCTTTACATGAAAAAGCTATGCTCTCCAGTGTTCGGGAAAAACTATTTTACCAAACGTAAAAAATGCCTTTTCTTGAATTTGCCAAGAGGAAAATTTAAGAAATTAGTTACTTTTTAGGTTTTTACACTATTTTTCTCTATTTAGGGGCGGAATTTCTCCTTTTCCCCTTGAGCTCAACCGGCATTTTGGAAATTGAAAACGGCATGATATTAAGCTGAGACACATTTTTCCCGAACACTACTGATGCTCTCTCTTTAATCATACGCAAAAGCAAGCAGAAGGTCCCCAAAACGTTGGTTTTTATAGGAATCACAAAAGATGCTTCTTTAAAAGGAATCACAAAAGATGCTTCTTTAGAAATTTAAATGAAAGTTAATCTAGGAAGAGGGGGGGGGTTTCCATGGGCATGGCACATCGATGAGACGGAGAGAGGGAAAAGCGGTAAACTTTTTCCAAGGCAATAATTTTCAGGGAAGATGTGTCTCGGCTTGATCTCGTGCCGTTTTTAGTTTCAAAAATGCCATTTCCCTCTTGAATAACAGGTCTTGATTTCAGGTCTCCTTGTTGGATAGATCTTTAAGGTCTCTTGGGATACTTTCCTACGACGATAAAATACTGTTCTTCTTCTTCTTCTCCTCTCGTTGTCTGCTCTTGTGCCCCTGTCCCCTCTCTCCTCTTGTGCCCCTCACAACCGGAGGTATTTTGGGAGTATCAAAAATTTGAAGGGCATTTTGGGAATTTATGGCAAAGTATTACTGGGGGTGTGTTATCCTCCTCACTATCTCACATGGGCATGGACTGGATGGGATCAATGGCCCACACCCATTTAGGGGATCGGGTGTGATATGAGCCTTTCGATGCGACTTTCGTAAATTCGGGAAAACAGGTAAACTCGAGCGCACCAAAACTTGTAAATTCGGGCGCCCCCTCCCTTGTTCACTTATTTTGTTTAGATTATTTTTGAAATGTGCCTATAGTATCTATATTACTTTTCAACGTTGACAAGCTTGATGCAATATGGAGCATGCTTCACTTAACCCCAAATCAAGCTACAACAAGTGACGCCCCAAAAGTAGGGGTTTCCATTGGATACTTACTACATAACTTGAGGCAAGGTAACAATCCAAAATCGACATAGGTGATTGTCGGCATCAACAAAGGTATGTGCTCCAGTAATTTTTTCTTTTTAAGTATACATCAATGAAAGTTTGTGATCTTGAACTCGTATTATAAGTTTGTGAAAGCACTAAAGGTATATAGTCTTCAATAGCTCTAGCATAGCCAAGTTTTTTCAATCATAATACAAGTAGTATATATCTTGAGGTGTGCATAGTTATTGTATAAATTCTAGTTGATAAGTTTGTTATAACACTAGGAATATTCTTACTGGTTAGCCTTGGCATGCGTACAATTCTTAGATGATAGACATTCTTGGGTTTACTAGTAAACATATTTACTTACATAAATTGCTATGATAGACATAGTTGTTCCCAGGCTAGCAATGGATATTGGTCGTTGTGCACCCTAAGAGTGGGTGGGTGGCTAGAGCAACTCTATTGATTCCTAGATTCCATAGTTAGTGGTTATGGGTGGATAAGCTACTTTGCAATATGGCTAGACGAGCAAAACATGTCTTTGAGATAAGTAGCAACAATATTGATGATTAATATTCCTAGGTAGTATCCAAGGAATACATAATATAAAGAGTGTATGAAGTATAAAGTGGATATATAGTGTTAATTGGTAAGCTTGGGTACATAATAAATCCATAGTTATTTGAAAATGTGGCTAAACAATAGATGTGTAGAGGAACAGTATTGAAGGATCCATAATTATTTTACAATATATCTAAACCATAGATGGCTAGTGAAACACTACTAACGATAATCATCCCTAAGCACTATCCGAGGATATAGTGGGTGCATAGTGTTACGTCATTAGGGGTGGATAATAGTAATAGAGTTACTTGGCAATATAGAAATATGGCTAGATCTATAATTTGTGAAAGCTATAGAGGTAGATAGTTTTAGATAACCATGACATAGCCAAGCTATTTCAATGTTTTATAGTCTTGATACTAGTATGGATAATTATGAGATCATAGACATTCTTGAGCTTAGTAGTAAACATCTTTACCTTCATAAGTTGTTATGGTAGGTACAATTGTTCTAGGCTAAAGTGATACTATGGAATTCAAGTGCATGTAGGTCACGAGAATAATTGAAGCTATACTTGACAACCGATGTTGTAAACAAGTACATATGGAAACATAAACTCTTTATGTCATAATAGATAGTGCACGAGGTCTAAAGTGGCTATACAGTGTTAATTGGTAACCTTGGGTACATAATAGATCCATAGTTATTTGACAACATGGCTAAACAATAGGTGACACGAGAGACAATATTGATGTTTTACAATATATTTAAAGCATAGGTGCCTAGTGAAACACTACTAAGGATAATTATCTTGGAGACAATATCTTGATACTAGAAATATTAATTGTCTCGAGGTGTATATGGTGTAGTTTGTTATATGCATAATTACCTGGCAATGAGGTGCTGCAGCATGAAAAGTCTCTCTCTGTGTTGCCAGTATATGACGTCCCAGATGAGTAGTGTACTGAAATAAAGGGACACCTGGGTGGTCGGCTGAGGAGAAAGGGTCCCTCCAAAACCACTCACTAGGGTCCCACTACACTCGTGCCAATGGACAACACTCCCAAGCCCACACCCTCTAGTGGCCAGTCGCAAGAGATGCTGGGTCAGGATCTATGACACAAATCCTCCCACAGATGCCCACCACTCACATCCTCTAAAAACAGCACTCTGCCACCTGTGGGGCCTCTAATGAGACTCAGTGCAAGTGTCCCTCACCCTGTAGCTATGATGTCCTATGATGTCCCTACGCATACTCTACCTCTATGATGTCCTATGATGTCCTGATGCATGCTCTGCACCCCTCTCATGCCTTCAACCAATATCTCAAAAACTAAACTGTGAACCCATACAAAGTTTGATTTTATGGACTTCCCGAAGGATATTTTTACAAAATTTGACATACTTTCAATAATGTTACACTATTTTCCACAAAATTTGGATGCGTTTTCTCCCTTGCCTCTTGTAGGGTGACCCAATAATTTTTTCTGTTCTTCTACATTGGGATGGGTTCCAAGCTGCTGCTACAACACAAAAGCATAGTGCTGTGGTGGAAATAGTTATCATGAATGGCGGGAAAAGGTCAATTGTTGAACCTATTCCAGTTATTTTCTTGCCCTTGTCTCATAAGGAGCTAGAAAGAAAGCATGGTGATGTATTATCATTTTTCCTTCAACCATTATTGGTTGAGCTTGAAACATCCTTTCTAGATGGATTTGATGTTGATTATGCCGTGCCCAATGAAGAAATTTGCAATGGCCTTCAAGAGGGAACAAGGCTAAGATGTATATTGATGGTTTGTACCGGCGATCATCCTGCTCAGTGCAAACTAGGTCAAGTGAAAGATGGTGGAATGTCCTTTTGTAGGTGAGACAAGGCGATGGCAGAGTTAAGGCGAGATGGTAATGGTACACAATGTTATGTTTACTCACATAATAGATATCAAGGAAGCTATCCTCCTGAGGAACGACATGTAGATGACTTGTGGAATAGTATTAGGATGTCCAAACGATGTACAACAAAGGAGAAGGTGGAGGAGACTTTAAGAGATGGAGGTCTAGCAGGTGAATCGGTGTTGTGGAGACTCTTTCATCTCTATGGATTTGACATCTCGAGAGACCTTGTGTATGACGTCATGCATATACTACCTTTAAATCTCTTTCAAAAGTACATAAAGAGATTAATGTCATTGGCCTCTTCGCAATTCAAGAAGAAGATTGATGTTGCTGTTAAAGAGGTTGCAGACTCTATTCCAAGGCCTATCTTGCATGCGGGTAGATGGCCAAAACGTGCCTCGACACAGTTTAAAATGTTTAAAGCAGAGGAATGCCAGAAATTCATTCAATGGTGTCTACCACATGTTCTTAATGTGGTAGATGGAATTAGCAAAGAGGACAAATAACTTGGGATACTTTTGGTGGATATTGCCCACATGTTTTTTGACTGTAGTCGAGAAAAGGGTTGGAGCCAAGAATACATTGATGTTTGCCGCTCTTTATTCCTATCATGGAGAATCCTTTATGAGGAGTACTATGGTGCCAATTCTTCTCCACTAGAACATGTAGCAGGTATGGTTAGGTCAAAATTAACTAGCTTGGTAGTACAAAAGCTTTTGATAGTAAGCATCTAAAGATTTTGATACTTACTTATGGATTTTTTCTTTTCAATTGTTTTGAAGGTAATGGAGAGATTTTGGATGATGTTTATCGTCATGGCTCTCATGATGGCACATGGTGTTTTAAGCATGAGAGAGATATTTCAAACTACTTGAGAATACGTACCAACAACAAATCGACTGAAATATCGTTTAGCAAATACCATAGTCGGGTTTTGTGTACAAACGTACACAAACAATTGAATTTAGAGCAGAATGGTCTCACAAGTTGCCAAACAGATATGATTCTTATACATTCATGCTTGATCTTGCCTGAAAATCTCATTCATGGAGCAAGAGATAGGTGTTTTGAGATACACGAGAAATGCGCCCTTCATACATCTTCTGAGAAGAAGGCTAAGGATGTCTGGAATGCTTCTCTTCGATTATTACCATGCCCATGCCAAATCATGATCAAGAAAAAGGGAGTTTTTGTGGGAGCAAAAAAACCAAAGCCGATAGAGCTTGACACATTGGAGATAAATGGCATGATATATTTTTGGCTGAAGAGAGATGGATAAGCATTCACACTGGGTGGGATCAACCCATATGTGTTTTTTTTACACCAAAGTATTTATGAACAATGTGAAGTATACATTGGGTGAGTTTGTAGTCATCCATGTGTGCAATGATGCAGGAGAAGTGATCGTTTAATGAGGATGTCTAGAAAAGGTATTTGCTCACGAAAAACGGGGAGAAGTCAATGTATTTGTTGTGGTAAAAAGTTTATTAGATAGACCCAATATGTTTCACGACAACTCTGGAATGTGCCTTATTCACAAGAGCCAAAAGTCTAATTGTGGTATCATAGTTCAACCTATTGAGTGTTTGCATTGCAAATTCTTTTGGCTTCGCACACAATCGGATGAGCATGAGATACTTTATGAAACTAGTTGTCTCAAAGTTATCTCAAGGTTATTATCTCCAGGCAAGGTAGGGTGTGTCCCACAATGGCTTGAGAAGGGTGACCTTGTCCTTGCAAGGCAGAGAGAAGATTTGAATACCAATGCATTTGTGAGAAGTGTGGATATTGACGAGAAGAAGGCACTTTTAACATGGGAACATGAGCAACATGGAAAAGATTTGGTGGATTGGAGACACATATATAAGGTTATGCAAGGTATTATCTAGACAAAGATACATCTATCGTTACTTTTGTGTATTTAACTACTTTTCTTGGAGTCATGCTTTTAATGATTTTTTTAAAAATGGTTGTTGTAGGTTGTCATGCGCATTACAATGCGGAGGCGACTTGAATTTGGACTTCTAAGCCGCCTAATAAAACTATTGTATTTGTGCTACCTAGTCTAGATTTTGTCAACCAATGTTAGATTGTACCTCATGTGGACTCCCTACATTGGCTAGATGTGGAATTTTTTGCCACTCTATTTATTTCGATATGTAATCGTTTATCTATGTCATGTTTATGGTCGACGGTTAAATCATATCAGCACATGTTGGCTACCTGGTTACTCAGGTTTCCAAGTTCAAGTTTTGATGTTTAATTTTATTTGAAAAGTAATTTTTAGATGTATTTTCTTTTTTGACAAGTTTTATACTATATGCATCTTTCTAAAATCAATAATATTACTAATGTGTCAATGATAATCTTCTGTTGCAACTGTTAGAATCTTTTTGCAGCTACTTATGTAGACAGTAGGATATCAATCAAGAGACAAGCGCTAACAATTTTTGGAACTTGCGTAGAGTATGACATTGTAGAGTTCATTGTGTTCATTGGACGATTCAATAATCTCCAATTTTGTGTGTTGTAGAAAGCTGTGTACTATCGTTGCACGTGTTTTTTTTTAATAAACTAGCAATTTATATGGATTCTAGTGTTGGTAAGTTGAAGCTACTCATGCCTAGCTTGCTATTTGATGTGTTGTTGCAAGAGACAAAGCGAATGTGGATTGTGTGGAAAAAATTTCTTTCTTTTAAAGTGGTGTTGGATATTTGTGTTGGTAACAAAAACTCTTTATGCTTAGCTTATTACCTGATATGTTGTTGGACACATTGTGAAGGTGGGTTGTGCATGGCCAGGTGACTTTTAGGTGAGAAAGATGCTATATTTTGGAAGTACTTTCCATTGCTAAGCTGTAACAGTAAGTGCATATGTCACCATGGGTTTCTACCCATTTCGTTTGGTGAACCATTTGCATGCTTTAGAGCTTGAACTGCAATATAGAATGTGGAGTGTAGTAGGTTTTTTCAAGATGCATTTCTTCAAGGCCTCGTCCACTCTTTATTAGTGGTTTGGTATCTGATGTGTTGTCTGGAAGAATGTGAAGCTTGATTTTGTGGCACATGTGGCTTTTAGGTGAGAAAAATGCTTAAAGGTATTTTCTACTGCTATGTTGTAATAGACAATGATTATGTCATTATTATTGTTTTCTTATGAACCATGTGCAGGCTTTAAAGCTTGAAGTGCTATGTTTTGGAGATACTTTCCATTGCTAAGTTGAAACAGCAACTGCATATGTCATCATGGATTTCTGCCCATTTGTTTTGTGAGACATGTGCATGATTCAAAGCTTGAATTGCAATGCAAAATCTGGGGTGTAGTAGGTTTTTTCAAGATGCATTTCTTCAAGGCCTCACCCACAGTTTATGGCTGGTTTGTTATCTGATATGTTGGAAAGAATATGAAGCTAGCTTTTGTGGCACATGTGGCTTTTAGCTAAGCAAAATGCTGCCTTTTAAAGGTATTTTCTACTGCTACATTGTAATGGAAAGTGATTATGTCATCCATATTGTTGTTTTCTTCTGGTGAACCATGTGTGGCTTTAGAGCTTGAAATGCAATAGACAACATGGGGTGTAGTTGCTTATATCAAGATGCGTTTCTTCTTTTATAGATTCTTCCTTCTATTTTCTATACGTAATTTTGCAGGTATATTTGATCATGATACCACGTTGCTACAAAAAAGTCTTTTGGATAAGGCCATACAAGTATATTTGACCATAATTTGATGTTATTGCAGACAAGTATATTGGATGAGGCCATTAATCTTGAGTTTGTGAGGGATGTGAAAATATCCATGTTCAACTTAATAATCAGCGAGAATAAAATCGATTTACTCGAGTATGTGAGTATAGTTATCAATCATCATGTAAAATGAACCAGAAATGTGTCATTTGGCTGAGTTTATGACCAATTTCTGAAAATGTACTGATTATGTCATGTGTTTTCCATGTCTTTACTAACAGAAGATAATGATAAAAAGGAGAAGATAACACTCATGTTCAGGAGTCAAGATCTGCTCAGATGCAAGGTTCGTTGATAGAGAGCTTAATCCCAATTCATGTATAATAGAACAATAGCTACATAAATACACTTATAAGGACATCCTAGGGATTGAATATGTAGCTGATTCTACATTCAAAATCGCAGGGATTTAGAATTTATAAGAATAGCAATGGTACATTAAGTGGAAATTGGTCAACTGACGTAGATACTGGAAGAACCGAGGAGTTTGATAATGGTTTGTTACATGACACTTTGACTTTTGGTCTTTCTTTGGGCTCAAAAATGATACATGGTGCTTTGATTAGGATAAGGATCTTATCAAATGTGTGATTAGATCCCATTGTGTTGTACATATCATCTTCTTTTCAATTGTTGGGCATTGCATATGTTGAATTTAGGGTTAAGGGTTTTTGTATATTATGGAGAGAATTGCCAATTGCATGAAATACTTCAAAGTGATAACTTTTTTGAGGTTTTGTATGATGTATTGGTGCAAAACCTTCAACACCAGCTTTCGTTGATGGATTTTGAAGGTGGAATGTATAATGTTCAGATAGCATAATAGGGAAATAGAGGCAATTTTGTCATAGTTGGATTTTTAGCTAAATGTACAAATTAATTGGTTGCATAAAAAGGAAATAGCAGTTTAAAGCATAGAATGAATTGTTTTAAGAATCGTATGTACTTTGCTTTTTGTGCTCATATTGACTTTTTAGGTATAGTGACTTGTCTCCATCTATATAGCCGGTTTGTGAGGTTTCTTACTGAAATGATCATTGAATTGGCAAATATAGTTGCGGTACATGGTTTTTATGTTGTGTCAAGTTTTGAGGTCATGCTACTTGCTACATTGAGTAGTTTTTTGGTTGTCCCATCGAATAGGTAGTTTTGGTCATAGGCATGTGATTTTTGGTTCTTTGCAACTTTTGTTATCACATCGTAAAGGCTTTGATGAAAAGTAGTGTACCGTACAATTAGGAGAGATCTTTTTCAATTCTCAATCAAGCTCGCATGGTCGATAAAAGAAATACCAAAGTTCAAAGTGGTAAATTACTATGGGAACGAATCTTTTCATTGTGCACGTAATTAAATTAAAATGTGAATCTATGTGGAAATATAAGGTAAATAAAAGTGATTGTTAACAAGGTTATGAATTTTTGCAAGAATGTCAAAAGGCACTTGGCTTGTGGTTTAAGCTATTTTTAAATTAAGGTTGTGTTAATACTCGTCTCAACTTAGTAGATCTTAATAATATGATCTCTTCAAATGATTCTTGTCATTATGTAGTTTAGAACATAGTAGAAAATGATTCTCTTTATTCTATTGTCTAGCACATTGTGGAAAATTGATTGCTACTTTTAGCAAAACAGTGAATTCTTTGAACACTTTGAGTGAAACTTTTCCTCTTAAGGGAAAAGTGAAACAAATCTTTGACTCATGTGACTTATGCTAGTCACATTTGTGAAAGATTTTCACACATGTGATGTAAGCTAATCACATCTGTGAAAGATTTTCATACAAGTGAAACATTCCATAGGAAATTCCCACATCATTTGTCACAAGGGGAAAAACAATGGCTTGTGTGAAAAAGTGTGTGAATTTATTCTCATGTGTGATTTTCAAGTGTGAAAAAGTCTAAAAGCTGTGGAAGCTGCATGTGTCATGAACCCAAGGTCCAGTGAAAATTGTATATTCCAGTGCAGATTTACCGTATAGAAGATAGATACCAATCAATGGTCATGGGTGAAAATGCGCATGTTGCTACTACGAAGTGCTCTTGTTTTTATTGGTGCTGATGACATGCACAAAACCGTTGCTGAAGCAGATGGGTTAGCCTATTGGGAGAGAAATCTACCTGCTACTATCTATCCAGCATTCATGCCATCGTGATGCCTTTGAGTTCACAATAGTCTGGTTGGCACAAATACCCCTCACACTGTAGTGCTGCCTGTGTGTGTGTGTGTGTGTGCACGCAAACGCCTACTCATGCTCAGAATGTCCTGCAACATGCACCCAACTACCTTACATCCAGAGTCGACACTAAGCCATGCTGCAAAAGCCATCCGAGTGCATAGCCCAAGTGACTATTTTTAGGCATGCGAGATTTGGCAGGCCAACGCTAGTCATCTGTATTTTTTTATTTAGCGCTGCTATAGACGTTGTATTAGTAGCACTAGCGAGCAGAGGTTATCTGTATGCAGGCAACTGCATCTACAAGAAATATAAGTTGCAAGCCATAGGTGCCCAAGGAAGAATTTCGTAATAATCTTATGGTTTTGTTTAAAATAATGTCATCAATAGAAAACGGTAACAATAATGCTATACTCAATTGATTTTCTTGGGATGAACATGATGACAAAGTTGAAATATTGCTGATAATGTTTTATCGTTGCTACCTTAATAGAAATTTGTGTTGTAGCTCCTCCTTGGTTGGACACACATAACGTTAGTTCACACCTCTCGTTGGCTGTTGGGTCAAGTTTTATGGCCCAGAGTCTTTGCACATGTTGAAAAATTGGACGCTTCATCTGCAGCCACTCAAAATTGATTACTTTTTCTTCACTTCTACATCAAAAAATATTTAAAAGTGATTTTATTACCGGTTGCTCGTGATTGTCAACTAATCTTGTTATCAGTGATTACAGGTCTTTCTTTGTTATCAATTATGACCATGGTTCCTAATGATAGTGACAACGTCATGATGATTATGTACAGTGATAAAGTGGGTGCAAGGTATTTTGAACTTGCATGGTTACAACATGGACCTATGGTACTTTGACCTACAATATGGTAGCGACGTGGATCTATATTGTCATGTTTTTTATTTTTTAATAGAAAGCGTCTGTGATGCCAAGGTACGTGACACCATGATGATTATTGGTATTTCAAAGTTTTTCTTTGTTGAAAGCGTCTCTAATGCCACCATAATGCCATGCTACGTGAACCCATGATGATTATTCCTATTTCAAAGTTTTTCTAAGTGTCTGTAATGTCATGGTACATAAACCATGATGATGATTGTCTGTAATGCCATGGTATGTAAATCCATGACGAGGATTGTTGTCTTTGTATATATGTGTGCACATGTCTACGTAAATCCCAATATGTTTATTACATGCTGTCTTTGTATATATGTGTGCACATGTGATTACGTCGATATTAGATTTGTTTCTATGTTATCTGCACATGTGATTGCTGTTGAGCTTATATGTGAAGCTACTCAATATATGGATTCTCTATATATGGCACCCAGGTCCCCTCTATACATACATCATCTCATGTGTGTATTCTACACACTTTGGCATTCTATTTCTGTGCTCTCTCTTTCTCTCTCAACATGGTATAAGAGTGGGACGTTTTTGTTTTCGATTTTTCTCCTCATTGATCGTTGAAAACGATTTTGCAAAAACTACTCTTCTCGTAATTGAATTTTTCTCCTAATTGAGATTGATTTTGCAGAAACAGCTTTCTTAGGCATTGGAATTGATGTGGTCTACAACTTGCAGAAGAAAGTTTTTTCAAATTCTGCATTGATTTTGAGTTATCGTTTGCAGACTGCGTACATGCCTGAAAAGCAACTTTCGTTTTTGGTTTTTTTATTTTTATGCTAATTGAGAATGATTTTGTAGAAACTATTCGCTCGAGCCATCGGAATTGATGTGATGTACAACTTTGCAGAAGAAACTTTCTCTAAATTCTGCACCGATTTTGGGTTATCGTTCTCGTACTGCGAATATGTTTGAAAAGCAAATTTTACTTTTTGCTTTTGATTTTCCTCATAACTGAAAACTTCTCAATTATATTTTCTCTTCATCAATCATATATTTGTTACTGACGTAACTTTGCTGCAAAAGCCAGTTACATATCGTTCCGATTCAGTCGAGCCGTTGATGATCGTCCAAATTCTATCGAGCTAGTGTTGGTACATGATCTTTTGTTATATGATATACTCGTTCATTGATTCTCGTATAATTATTATTTTAGAGATATAGTTTACATCGTGTTATTGATAATCTCTCGTTGATACCATAGTGATTTTGATGGTACCATGATGATGTTTTGTTAGTACTTTGGTCATGGTGATTTTTGATGATACCATGATGATATTTCGTTGATACCATGGTTATTCTTGGTGATGCCATGATGATATTTCATTGATTCCATGGTTATTCTTGGTCATATCATGATGTTGTTTTGTTGATTCCATGGTTATTCTCTGTGAGGTCCCCACCCCACCGTTTCCAATGGCGGATCTGATGGTGAACCCGGTGGCCACTAGATCTATTGCGGAAGCAAACAAAATGGTTCAGGATTCGACTAGCGGACGATCTCTCATCACAAAGTGAGTCGAGTTCGAGCCTACTAGCAGGGAGATCTAGCTCCACCTCGCAGGGGAAGTGTACTCGAACTATCTAGCGATCCTAAGACCCACCTTCCAAGAGGAGAGAAACCCCGAGCGCCTTTTTCCCCATGTTTCAGAGGCATGTACACTCGAGATTTCACCGCTCTAGGGGCAATGAGTATTACTAATATCGAAGTAAGCACAATGGGGACAGAGAGTTCCCGACCAATCGGGACCACCCATCTCGTAGGCATTGGCAACCTGAGCCATGCCCCCACTTTCCACCCCCACACTCACACTTCCTTGTGTGACCTAATTACTACCACAAAGGTTGTTCAACATAAAGATTCCTTGTTTAATTCCGAATCACATTGTTCGTTAATACAGCCCTTCAACCAGTATTGCAAACAACACCAAGACAGAATTCTAGTAAAAATTCTACTCAAACTTATTCATAAAAATTCCAATGTTCTGGAGGTACAACATCCCCCCTCCAGCGAGAGTTTACTCCTCCCGTTGTCACCTAGCTGCCCATACAACTAGGTATGTCCACCGCATAGAAATCACGACATGGACATTCCCACCGCTTAACCAGCAGACGTGGGTATCCATCGCTTAACCAGCAGTCGTGGATTCAAGAGCCCTTAACCAGGAACTCTGCCCCTGTGATCAGGAGGGGGTTCATGACTAATTCAACATTCGAAATAGAATGAACATGCCGAGCTAAATTTTCCCTAGCAGACATTCTTTCCTATTGCAAACAACATTCCCATCAATCATTTCCTTCCTACTTTAGAACTTAATGTACAATGCTTTCAATGCCGAGGTTTCCGTCGGATTTCTCCAACATGTTTGGGGATATGAGCATTAACTAACTAGCGTATGCAATGTTAGTTTAAACAACTTGAATAAAAATATGATCTACCTCTTCCCCTTCTTCATCGATGGCCCGTGAGATGGCCGGTATTTGTCCCTCCATGGGAGCCTTCCCCTTCCCGTTGACATTGCTCGTTCCTGCCTCGCGATCGTGGGCACCGCCGAAGCGAGTCCTCTTAACCGGGGCCATTTATCACTACTTTAAATGATTAGCTTGGAGAAAGAGCTAAGGTTCGCAAGCATCATAACAGTCCAATGGGTAGATTAGTGACATCCATTAATCCCTCCTATATGAGAGTCTAGATTTCTTTCATAAAGCAATCATTAAGGATGGCACATAATCCTATGGGAACCGGCTCTAAGATAATTATTGGGCTTACATGATCAAGAATAATTAGGATTTCACTATTGGATTTACCAGAGAATTGGATTAAGTATGATTAAACTATTTCCTAGCAATTAGATGATGCAGATTTACCCTATGCATATGTGTGAGGAAAAACCAATTCTTAGAGACTTATTGACGGATTAATTTCTCCGTAATTACGTCTTAATGCATAAGAGAAATGAATTCAATTAATCTACAATGTTAATGAGTGATTACAATAGTGATTCTCTTCAATCTGCACAAATACTAGCTTACCGATTAATTACCATGCTATCTAGAGAGAGAAAATTTTGGTAATTAGCTCTAATCATTAATTGAGAGTGATGAATGGCTGATAATTCGGCTATGGAATGCTGATTACATAATAGAATACGGTTAATGAGAATTTAGAGAGTAATTATAGAGAATTACGACTAGGAATAAGTATAATAGACGAGAAATTTAGATGGTAATGAAAAGGATTTCCAGAAGGCATTAATTAAACCGTGGTTACCGAGATTAAGGACTGATAATCCTCTCAATTCTCTGATCTAATTGAGCTTCTTGATGCGAGAATTCGACAGCACCTCCCTCCTTTCTTCTCCTTCAAAAGGTGTGTGTTCCGGCAGCACCTTCCCAGAGTGTGTGTAGGTGTGTGTGTGTGCACTGTGTGTGTGTGAGCATATGTGTGTGTGTGTGTGTTTGTGCAGGCATTTAAATAGGCTCCTACAGGCTGAAAATCGACCAGCCCTGCTATTAGCATCTGGAGGAGCACTCAATTCACTGCATTGGCAAGTCTAGTTGCCTACTCACCAAGTGTCAGGTTGGCTAGTTTAACTGACTCTAAGACTTAGTTACTGGCTTGGAAACTCTCCCAGGACTCCCACAAAGCAAGAGGGCGCCCCCTAGCTGCTATAGCTGATCTGGAGTGGGCTGGAACCTGTTCCCACACAGTTCCGGGCCCCCGGTACCTCCCCGGACAATTTTTAGGAAAATTGGTTCTAGGCTAAAATGGGTCATACGAGTCGGATTTTGATGCCGAAAATTGCTATTCAAAGCTCTAACTAAGACATATTGGCCCGAGTACCTGCCATATTTAGCAGTCCCCGGGGTCCGAAAATGCATTTTTTTCAAATTCGGGGTACTGGTGTAGATTTTCGAGACGGTCAAAACTAGACGGGTCGGGTGACCAAAAAACTTACTATATTTGGAAAATTTTCACAAAAATTATTTTAATTCACATTTCGAAGCTTTATGACATTCTAAACATCATGGCACTGACAGAATTCGGAAAACTGCTAAAAATAGTAACTTTTTTTCCATTATGATCATTTCATTGTACAAGGGTGCTCTTTTTGGTTGGGGTCAGAGACCTTACATTCTCGGTGATACCATGATGTTGTTTCATTGATACCATGGTTATTCTCGGTGATACCATGATGTTGTTTCGTTGATATAGTGATTATTCTCAGTGATATCATGATGTTTCGTTGATACCATGATACCATGGTTATTCTCGGTGATACCATGACGTTGTTTCGTTGATACAATGATTATTCTATGATGCTTTTCATTGATACCATAATGATTTATTCATTTTTATTGATACAATGATGATATTTTGTTAATACTTTGATGATACTCATTGATATCACTACGTTGAAAAATGTCGTTTTATGTAGTATATACACATGTCATTTGCATCACGTAATCACGCATCTTTTACTTTTACATTCATACTTATATGTTGTCGTACGTATATATGTCGTCAAAAGAGTGGCGTCGCGAACCATCTCTTATGGCATTGTGAATGTAATTATTTCACTAACGATGCTAATAATTTTCATGACTATGTTTTTTGAGTCTACGATCTATGTAGGATTGATCAAAGAATTGACTTCATGAAGACAAACTTGGTGACAATAAAAGATTTATGAAGACATGTTTGGTCATGCCATATTGATGACAAGCTACACAACAGATTCACGGAGACACTTTTGATTACGAGCTAATCGATAGCCTTTACACCTCTTTATTGAATGTTTGTATTCATTATTGTATTTGATAGGATAGGAGTAATGTAACTCCTCATAAAACATTCATTAAAGGAGTGATGTAGCTCCTCACAAAATATTCATTGTAAAAGGAGTGATGTAGCTCCTCATTAACATTTGTACATTCAATGATTTTTATAATATAATGGTGGGTGTATATAGAGCTGTGGGTTTTTCCCTTGATCCCCCAAGGGTTTTTTCATCCACAGTTAGGGACCCTTATTTGAGCGGGGGTGTTGAGCTTATATGTGAAGCTGCTCAATATATGGCACCCAGGTCCCCTCTATATATACATCATCTCATGTGTGTATTCTACATACTTTGGGGTTCCATTTCTGTGCTCTCTCTTTCTCTCTCAACAATTGCATCGGCATTACATTTTTTTCTATGTCGTCTCTAGAGCGGCGTCCCAAACCGTCTCTAAGGACAATGCGATGTGGTTATTTCTAACCTTCACGTCTCGATACGTTTCTTGAGTTGAGATTGTTTACAGGATGAAAGTCACATCAAGCAGTGTGTACCCTCAAAGATAATCAAGCTGCTTAAATATATTGAAGCTTCTCAAAGATATTGAAGAATTTACATCAATTACATTGTATATATAGGGTTGTTAAAGACCCTTGAAAGGACATATTGTAAAACAGGAGTGATGTAGCTCCTTTGAACAATGTAAATGTATATTTTAAAATATTTTAATATAACGATGGGTATATACAGAGCTGTGGGTTTTTCCCTTGAGGCCCCCAGGATTTTTTCATCCACCGTTAGGGACCTCATTTGAGTGGGGGTGTTGAGCTATATATAGTATCTCTATATATAGCACCCTGATCCCCTCTATATAAACTCATCTCGTGTGATCATTTTTGACACACTTTTGGGGGTTTACAGATCTAGAGTCGTCTCGCTCTCTCTCTCTCTCTCTCTCTCCCTCCCTCTCATCTGACATCTTGGTCTTCCTCCCTCGTCAATAGAACTTGTCCAATAAGGCTTAGCAACTTGTGGGTTCCTTTCCTTGAAAATAGAACTATGATGAGCGAGATCAAACTGTGACCCTCAACACCTATAGAGTGATTGTATATTAGCTAGGTCATATCCCTACAGTTGCTACTCTGAGAGACACAATCGATGCTGCAAATAATAATAGATCGTATCTAGTTGGAATCTTATTCACACAACTGAATCTCAAAATGATCATATGGCTCCTTAAAACATAAGTAAATGATTTCTAACACCCAATAGAAAGTAGTCATACTAGATTTTCTTGGGTTTGTAACAAGAGATTACCTATGTTAAGGCTCTCTTAGTCTATTCATGTTGTTCCATGAACTATTTGTGTGATAGCGAGGCCATGCCTATTTGCTATCCATAGAAAGAATCATCTTTATTGTTACCACCTTGTGCACAAAAATTGCGCATCGCTATAATCATATACAACGATCTCAAATAATTATTCCAGCCTCAACTCTTTCTGAATAGAGTAGCTGATGTTATAACGGAAGCATATACCATGTTTTAGTGGAATGAGTCCACAATGCTAGCATGCCATGACTGCATAGTATAAAAATCGTGTGATAAGACCATGGCTTCAATGACGGTCTCCACAATTGTAGCAGATGTCATATCTGCCTCGCACGATGTGTATTGGCATAGATACATCACAGTTGGGCATTGCAATCTAGAACTGTGACCTTATATCCTCTTAGTGCCAAAATTTTGTGCCATTATCCTTGATCCGAAGTCAATGGATAATATTGTGGCACATAATAAAATATTTGTTTTGCAATAAGTCTATCAAAGCACTTTTCTTTACACAATAGAGAAATATTTTTCAAATGAAATGTTAAAGACATAAATACAAATAGAATCTGAAATTGCATGTGTAACCTAGTCGCCCCTTTGAGAGCAGTTTTCTTCACTTGAGTCTAGCTTGTACCCATGTATACTAAGAAAAAACAGGTAGATATATTGCCATGTTTCCCCATGAAATTGCATGTGTAACCTAGTCGCCCCTTTGAGAGCAGTTTTCTGCACTTGAGTCTAGCTTGTACCCATGTATACTAAGAAAAAATAGGTAGATATATTGCCATGTTTCCCCAAGTTCGTATGCTACTAGCATATTCCAAACTTTGGAAGCTTCTAGGAAATATGCCCTAAAGTGGAGCCTTGCTTTGCGTAAGTTCAATTAAAAAGATGAGAAAAAATAGAGCTTGAGTGTTCATAGAAAATAGATGCTCTTATTGACATAGATATTATCAGAATACAAGAAGATTAACCCTGTCGAGCTTGAAGAGAGAATCGGCATTGCTGAAGCATACATCTTATCGAGAGTGAACAATCTTGAAATACATAGCTTAGTAAGCTTAGCTATCAAAGTTGATCTTAGTTGCCAAATGCTGCTTGACGATTTTTGGAAACACCACCCTTGGCATTGGAAGTCGTAGCACTATGTAGTATGGTGGTTGATGTTGGATTCAACTCTTAGATGGGGACATCCATATGCGTCCAATGTGATTCATGTATATATTTTTCTTACACTTGGGAAAATTGTACTTGCTTTGGAGTGACCCTACACCCAATGCATATAGATATATATGGAGTTGTGCTCTTGTAAGCCTTGATTTTCCCATCCGCTTGACAAGACGAAGAGGATAAATTAAGGAGGTATTGGATGACATAACACACAAGTCAGTTCCTTGAGTATCTTTATATGGAGCCTTGCTCCCATACTGCATCTTATGGGAGTGTCAAATTAAACAGACTCAAACAAAAATTAACCCCATCAATTATCGACTTTTTTGAGTAATATACTATGCTGGGAGCATAACAATACCTACAATATTGGAATAAACAAAGTATACCTGAGTTTCCCAATACTAACTGTATGCACCAGTTACTAGTTAACTTTCAAACCCATCAAATTTGGTTTGCTGACAATGTCTTGATCCTTATCATTCTTGATATCATTAGTTCAGAAAACTTGCCTAGGAGTCATGTCCAAAAAAATTGGAAACTCTGAACAAGAGAAATAGGTGCAACCTTGTCGAGTACCTTATTGGTACAAGTTGCACGCCATGCAAGACTTTCTATTACTACTAGGAAACCTTAGCTACAAGCATCAGCTATGATTAATTAACCAATTTTTTTTTGAAAAATATCACCTTTTGTTAGTTGAGGAACGTTATAGAAGCCTCAAATTCTAAGGTAGGTAGAACAACAAAGAGTTGTGATGCCAAACCCTTGACACCTCTTATCAAGGGTAACAAAAGGCCTTGCCATTGCATCATCACAACCTTGTCCTGCTTTACTTTGGACAGTTCTGCAAAAAATATTACAATGTAGAAATAAAATCGCTAATTCAAACGTACTTATCAATCCGCCTTGAAAGGTACAAGATATGACCTCCTTGAGAGCTATGCTGATAAAAACTTGGTCGCCATAAACCCTTGCTATTGGATCTTGTGAGACCGCAAGATCTTGAAATTGCATGGAACCAGAACCACAAGCAGTACCACTTTCTACAAATAATTGACAACAATCAAAACATAAAAATCTAAATAAATTGTACCAGATGAGATTCAACTTGACTCCATTGTTGGATTGAGTCAATAGATCGATAGATCATTGCATGTCAATGCTTCTCAATGGCCAGCACCATGTTTCTTGCACGAATTTTGTAGGAGTTTTATACTTTCTTGTGACCTTGTCTTTACTCTTTTACAAAATTTGAGGTGAGCTTTGGATCGATCTTATCTCGCTGCAAACACCATATTAGTCAATTTGGGAATCTCCCAATTTCCACTTTCAAAAAGAGCTTAAGATTTGATCACATGGACAAATCTTAGCCAAAGTTTTGAGAGCATGGCTTGAAAGATCTTTTCAAGTACTACCATATGGAAGGCTTTTTTCTTAAAAAATAAATTGAGATTTGTCTATATAGTCAAATATTCAAGACATTGGTGATTTCCAAATTAGCTATAAAGTCTCAAACTCTCTACATAAGGTGTTTGCAAGTTTTTTCCTCTTTGGTGGACGTACCCATTGCAATTCTGTAGGTTTTTTCCTCCTTGGTAGCTATTACTTGTTGTCTCCATGTACATGCTCTTCAAATATAGTCTAGCTAGCTCTAGCCGTGGGCTTTGGCCCTTAACTAAGGGTGCCTTTTTCTGCTAAAAAAACATTTGGATTTCTTTTTTTTTTCTCTGCAAGACATGGCAACACTCACAGCAATGTGCAGGTGGAAGGGGAAAAGTACACCGGTTCCATGTGTTGAGATGTAGAGAGAGAGAGAGAGAGAGAGAGAGAGAGAGAGAGAGAGAGAGAGAGAGGAGAGAGAGAGAGAGATGAGACAAGAGACACACCATGTATGCTCCCAAAGACTGATTCATATTGAGGACAAGATACAAATATATAGGTGAGACCAAGCTGAGTAGAGTGAGCCATATATAGATCCAACACCCCCACTCAAACAAAGGTCTCCAGCTTTGGATGAAAAAACCCTTGGGGAGTTTAAGGGAAAAAACCAAGCCCCTATACAATGTGAAAATATGAACCAGTGATGATGATGTGAAATTGAATTGTGCATCTATGTACAAATATACAAGTGACTCAAAGATCACAATGTGCAGATGTGGAGTGTGCATATTGCATGGTAACTATAGGATTACAATGTCATATGTACAAAGCTATTACAATAGCAAAGAAGCTAATCTAGAAAGAGTGAGGCCGAAGCAACTCCAAGCTCCAAGCGCAAGAGGATGAAACGTGACTCCAAGATCCACCATATCAAATGCTGAAGACAATAATTTTTTCACTTGCTGAAGAAATCCTAAATCATTGGAAACAAGGATGGAATCATCCACATAAAGAGAAAGAATCACAAAACTGCTACCTTGGCATTTTATATATAAGTTGGGGTCTAAAGAGCAAGAGATGAATCTTTTAGAGGTGAGAAAAAGATCAAATTTTGTATACCAGGCTCGCGAAGCTTGTTTGAGGCCATATAGTGCCTTATGGAGTTGAGCAACAAGGTCTTCTTTACCTGGAATAGAAAACCATTCTGGTTGTTCCATATAAATTTCCTCTTCCAAATCACCATTAAGAAAAGTAGTTCGCACATCCATTTGATGAGCTTCTAAATCAAATTGAACAACAAATTCCCATAAAACTCGAACACTTGTAATGTGAACAACTGGTGAAAAGGTATCTTGATAATCAACACCAGCTACTTGGGAGTAACTTTTTGCAACTAAACGTGCCTTGAACTTGTCAAAAGATCCATCTGATTTTACTTTTGTCTTATACACCCACTTACACTTAATAGTTGTAGGACCAGAAGGTAATTCAGTTAGTATCCATGTACCTTTAGAGATAAGGGAATCGTACTTTGCTTCCATAGCCTCTTTCTATTGATCCTTTTGTGGTGAAGAGATAGCTTCATCATAAGTAACGGGATATTCAGAAGTAGAAAAAGCATTATCAACAATATCATCATCATAAACATGACATGAGCCATGTTCAAAATCAATAGGCAGATCAACAAAAATATCAATATCATCATTGACATCATTCGGAATGGATGGTTGTGAAGAAGAAAGTTTCTCTATAGGATGAGTTTCATCATCTAAAGAAATGGAAAATCATAAAGAAATGATTTAGTATCATCAGAATCATCCATAAACCATGAGTCTCCCATAACCTGTTCGTTAAAAGTAGCATCACGATTCACAATTACTTCCTTGGAGGAAGGGTCATAGAATTTGTAGCCTTTGGAAGTGTCATAATATCCAATAAAAATAACTTTAAGACCAAGAGCATCAAGCTTTGTTCGTGTTTCTTTGGGAACATGAATATAAGCAATACATCCAAAGGTTCTGAAATGAGATACAGAAGGAATGTCACCTGTCCATGTTGTGATGGGTATCTTACCAGAGGGTGCAGTAGTAGGAAGATGACTCCGAATAAATATTGTTGTCAAAGTAGCTTCAACCCAAAAAACACGAGATAAACCAGAATGAATCAGCATACATCTTACAACATTGAGAATAGTGCGATTCTTTCGTTTAGCAACGCCGTTCTGCTGAGGTGAATATAGAATAATGTGTTCATGATGAATTCCACTGTCAACACAGTAATTCACAAACTCTCGAGAAACATATTCGCCTACATTGTCACTACGAAGCTTCTTAAGGCGACCAGTTTGAAGTTCCGTAGCCTTGTGGAATTGTTTGAAAGCAGATAAGGCCTCAGATTTTTGTCTAAGTAAAAATATAGTCGTATACGATGAGAAACCATCAATGAAAGTAATGAAGTAGCGATATTGTGATCTCGAAGAAGGTAGAGGTCCACATATATCAGTATGAACAAGATCCAATATGTCACGAGAATGAGTTGTATTTGAAAGAGGAAAGGGTTTACAATTAGGTTTCCCAAGAGCACAAAACTCACAAATTCCCATATGGGGATGAGCTTTAAGATCCATGCCATGAACAAGATCACTACGCTAAAGATCAAGGAGTTTTGAGAAATCAGCATGAACAAAACGATGATGCCATACTTTGCAATCATGATCACATGGAGCAGTAACAACATTTGCTATAGCATCATTGCGAGAGAGTTCAAGAAAATTACCGTTTCGAGGAGCAGTGGCTATAGTCTGTCATCTTTCTCAATTCGGCATTTGGTATGATCAAATCCAACAAAGAGATCAAGATCAACAAGTCTTGCAACTGAAAGAAGATTACATTGAAGATCTGGTACATGTAATACTCCTTATAAAATTCGAGTGGAAGAAGATAAGGTACCAAGATATAAATCTCCAATATCCTTTACTTGACCAAGTCCTATCATCAGCAAGATAAACAACATGTTGAACTGGTAGTGGATGATAGTTATGGAGCCACTTAGACTGATATGTCATATTTCCTGTAGCACCACAATCAACAGTAAAAAGTGAACCATCACGTACATGAAGTATTCTATCTAGAGCAACTGAACATAGGACGCAGTTTGTTTTTGGTACAATGTTTTTTCGATGTTCAGTAGCATATGCTCTATTATGATTTGTGTCGAATCGATGCTTATAGCACATATGAGTGGGATGATCAGATCGTCCACAATATTCACAAGAAGAGGAAGCAGAGTCTCTAGATAAACGTGGTTGTTCCGTGGTAATATTGTGTTCTTCATCATATTGACGTGCCTAACAATCTTCTTCAGTATGGCCATTTCTACTGCAGTAAGAACATTGCTTACTAGGAAATTTGAGACGAGAGAAAATATTACCACGACGGCCACCTTTGCGGTTTCCTCTTTCAAACGGACGCCTTCGAGCATGAAAAACACGTTCCATCTGTTGTGACTTAGTCTCCTCTTGTGAAATCATAGCTGTATCATGACCAACATTACGTCGTTCTTGACGTTGAGAGTATTCAATTAAAGACATGCAAGCTTGGTCGAAATCAAGACCATATTTATTAGAGAGAATAGTAACAATGTTATCATAAGAGGAGTCATTCACCGTATCAAGCAAAAGTGTAATCAGCTGTTTTGATGGAACAGGATCACCGGCAACAGCAAGTTGATTAATAATAGATTTGAAAGACTCAATATGTCCCGTCATGGCAGTACCAACTTCATATTGTAGTTTGTTAAGAAACCCTCTCAAATAAAGTATTTCTGTAACATATTTCTTTTGAAAGTTTGCAATAAGGTACTTCCATACGTCGGGGGAAGTAGGCAGTTCATACATATCAAGCAAAAGAGAATCACTAAGAGCAAAAAGAATATACCGGAGAGCTGCTTCAAATATAGGTCCTTCAGTGATAAGCACGTTATCATGATCTATATCAATAGGATGAGGCGGACAAACACGATTTCCAAGGACAACGTCAAAGATTTCATCGCCTTCAAGAATTAACAATATCTTTGCTTTCCACCCAGAAATCCTTGGCCTTGGAAAGGAGGAACAGAACGCTGCCCAGAGTGAAAGCCATTGACAAGAATAATCATAGCCATATCTAATTGCGAGAAGACGTATAAGATAAGATCGCATAATTTGCACACCATATATGGTGAAGGCAAAAATTGAGAATGAGAGAAATATGATGACTGTGTTCTATCAACGATAAACGCAAGAAGGATGCTCAATACACGTCCAAAGATGTGAGAGACGTCATTCAAAAAAAAGGGAAAAGGAGACTTCAATAATAAAAGAGTCCTCAAAATAGGGTGACGTGAGACGCAAGATTGACGGCCACAATATGAATAAAGATAAATTTTCTTGAAAAGTCAATGCCAAAATTAAAAAAACGATCGCGGATGCTTCACGAAGACGCACGACGAAGAAAGCTGCGTCAAGCTCCATTTGCAGTAAAAATAGCAGAACTTTCTGTTGCGAACTTCGATGGACGCAAACCTAGAACTCAAATCGAAGAGCTCGAGGAGACGAATAAGTTCTGGATGAAATATGCCATTGCGCTTTTCCCGTTTCTCCAGATTTTGAGCAGAAGACCCCCAAAAATTGAGACGAAGTTCAGGGTGTCAAAAAACAAATCAACAATAAAACATAATCAATGATTTATTATATCGATTATTAATAAACACCACTGAAAACACTAATCATATTCTTATTAGCACAAAACAACCACAGTTAACAAGGATCAATCCTCAAAAAATAAAATTTATAGCAATTTTGAATCTTACATGCGAATCGCATACACATACTTTTTTGTCACCATGAATTGAATCGGCGTGTGATCGTTACCACTCTGATACCATGTTGAGATGTAGAGAGAGAGAGAGAGAGAGAGAGACAAGAGACACCATGTATGCTCCCAAAGACTGATTCATATTGAGGACAAGATACAAATATATAGGTGAGACCAAGTTGAGTAGCGTGAGCCATATATAGCTCCAACAAAGAAAACCTTTAGTTAATTTGGGATGATCGTCCACATTTGGTACATGCTTCAGTATTCTAGTCTACTCCAGTTTGATATCAAATGAGTAGCATGATATTAAGCTGAGACACATTTTTCCCGAACACTACTGATGCTCTCTCTTTAATCATACGCAAAAGCCAACAGAAGGTCCCCAAAACTTTGGTTTTTATAGGAATCACAAAAGATGCTTCTTTAAAAGGAATCACAAAAGATGCTTCTTTAAAAATTTAAATGAAAGTTAATCTAGGAAGAGGGGGGGGTTTTCCATGGGCATGGCACATCGATGAGACGGAGAGAGGGAAAAGCGGTAAACTTTTTCCAAGGCAATAATGTTCAGGGAAGATGTGTCTTGGCTTGATATCGTGTCGTTTTTAGTTTCCAAAATTCCATTTCCCTCTTGTATAACAAGTCTTGATTTCAGGTCTCCTTGTTGGATAGATCTTTAAGGTCTCTTGGGATACTTTCCTGCGACAAAAAAATACTCTTTTTCTTCTTCTTCTTCTCCTCTCGTTGTCTGCTCTTGTGCCCTCGTCCCCTCTCCTCTTGTGCCCCTCACAACCGGAGGTATTTTGAGAGTATCGAGAATTTGAAGGGCATTTTGGGAATTTATGGCAAAGTATTACTGGGGTGTGTTATCCTCCTCACTATCTCACACGGGCATGGGCTGGATGGGATCAATGGCCCACACCCATTTAGGGGATCGGGTGCGATATGAGCCTTCCGATGCGACTTTTGTAAATTCGGGAAAACATGTAAATTCGAGCGCACCAAAACTTGTAAATTCGGGCGCCCCCTCCCTTGTTCAGTTATTTTGTGTAGATTATTTTTGAAACGTGCCAATAGTGTCTATATTACTTTTCAACGTTGACAAGCTTGATGCAATATGGAGCATGCTTCAGTTAACCCCAAATCAAGCTACAGCAAGCCACACCCCAAAAGTAGGGGTTTCCATTGGATACTTACTACATAACTTGAGGCAATGTAACAATCCAAAATCGACATAGGTGATTGTCGGCATCAACAAAGGTATGTGCTCCAGCAATTTTTTCTTTTTAAGTATACATCAATGAAAGTTTGTGATCTTGAACTTGTATTATAAGTTTGTGAAAGCACTAAAGGTATATAGTCTTCAATAGCTCTAGCATAGCCAAGTTTTTTCAATCTTAATACAAGTAGTAGATATCTTGAGGTGTGCATAGTTATTGTAGAAATTCTAGTTGATAAGTTTGTGATAACACTAGGAATATTCTTACTGGTTAGCCTTGGCATGCGTACAATTCTTAGATGATAGACATTCTTGAGTTTACTAGTAAACATATTTACTTACACAAATTGCTATGATAGACATAGTTGTTCCCAGGCTAGCAATGGATATTGGTCGTTGTGCACCCTAAAAGTGGGTGGGTGGCTAGAGCAACGATATTGATTCCTAGATTCCATAGTTAGTGGTTATGGGTGGATAAGCTACTTTGCAATATGGCTAGACAAGAAAAACATGTCTTTGAGATAAGTAGCAACAACATTGATGATTAATATTCCTAGGTAGTATCCAAGGAATGCATAATATAAATAGTGTATGAAGTATGAAGTGGATATATAGTGTTAATTGGTAAGCTTGGGTACATAATAAATCCATAGTTATTTGAAAATGTGGCTAAACAATAGATGTGTAGAGGAACAGTATTGAAGGATCCATAATTATTTTACAATATATCTAAACCATAGATGGCTAGTGAAACACTACTAACGATAATTATCCCTAAGCAGTATCCGAGGATATAGTGGGTGCATAGTGTTCCGTCATTAGGGGTGGATAATAGTAATAGACTTACTTGGAAATATAGAAATATGGCTAGATCTATAATTTGTGAAAGCTGTAGAGGTAGATAGTTTTAGATAACCATGACATAGCCAAGCTATTTCAATGTTTTATAGTCTTGATACTAGTATGGATAATTATGAGATCATAGAAATTCTTGAGCTTAGTAGTAAACATCTTTACCTTCATAAGTTGTTATGGTAGGTACAATTGTTCTAGGATAAAGTGATACTATGGAATTCAAGTGCATGTAGGTCACGAGAATAATTGAAGCTATACTTGACAGCCGATGTTGTAAACAAGTACATATGGCAACATAAACTCTTTATGTCATAATAGATAGTGCACGAGGTCTAAAGTGGCTATACAATGTTAATTGGTAACCTTGGGTACATAATAGATCCATAGTTATTTGACAACATGGCTAAACAATAGGTGACACGAGAGACAATATTGATGTTTTACAATATATCTAAAGCATAGTTGCCTAGTGAAACACTACTAAGGATAATTATCTTGGAGACAATATCTTGATACTAGAAATATTAATTGTCTCGAGGTGTATATGGTGTGGTTTTTGATATGCATAATTACCTGGCAATGAGGTGCGCGCTGCAACATGACGAGTCTCTCTCTGTGTTTCCAGTATATGACGTCCCAGATGAGCAGTGTACTGAAATAAAGGGACACCTGGGTGGTCGGCTGAGGAGAAAGGGTCCCTCCAAAACCACTCACCAGGGTCCCACTACACTCGTGCCAATGGAAAACACTCCCAAGCCCACACCCTCTAGTGGCCAGTCGCAAGAGCTGCTGGGTCAGGATCTATGACACAAATCCTCCCACAGATGCCCACCACTCAGATCCTCTAAAAACAGCACTCTGCCACCTATGGGGCCTCTAATGAGACTCGGTGTAAGCGTCTCTCACCCTATAGCTATGATGTCCTATGATGTCCCGACGCATGCTCTGCACCCCTCTCATGCCTTGAACCAATATCTCAAAAACTTTCAATAATGTTACACTATTTTCCACAAAATTTGAATGAGTTTTTTCCCTTGCCTCTTGTAGGGTGACCCAATAAATTTCTCCCTTCTTCTACATTGGGATGGGTTCCAAACCGCTGCTACAGCACAAAAGGATAGTGCTGTGGTGGAAATAGTTATCATGAATGGCGGGAAAAGGTCAATTGTTGAACCTATTCCAGTTCTTTTCTTTCCCTTGTCTCATAAGGAGCTAGAAAGAAAGCATGGTGATGTATTATCATTGTCCTTCAACCATTATTGGTTGAGCTTGAAACATCCTTTCTAGATGGATTTGATGTTGATTATGCCATGCCCAATGATTTATATTGATGGTTTGTACCGGCGATCATCCTGCTCAGTGCAAACTAGGTCAAGTGAAAGATGGTGGAATGGCCTTTTGTAGGTGAGACAAGGCGATGGCAGAGGTAAGGCGAGATGGTAATGGTACACAATGTTATGTTTACTCACATAATAGATATCAAGGAAGCTATCCTCCTGAGGAACGACATGTAGATGACTTGTGGAATAGTATTAGGATGTCCAAACGATGTACAACAAAGGAGAAGGTGGAGGAGACTTTAAGAGATGGAGGTCTAGCAGGTGAATCGGTGTTGTGGAGACTCTTTCATCTCTATGGATTTGACATCTCGAGAGACCTTGTGTATGACGTCATGCATATACTACGTCCTTTAAATCTCTTTCAAAAGTACATAAAGAGATTAATTTCATTGGCCTCTTCGCAATTCAAGAAGAAGATTGAGGTTGCTGTTAAAGAGGTTGCGGACTCTATTTCAAGGCCTATCTTGCATGCGGGTAGATGGCCAAAACGTGCCTCGACACAGTTCAAAATTTTTAAAGCAGAGGAATGCCAGAAATTCATTCAATGGTGTCTACCACATGTTCTTAATGTGGTAGATGGAATTAGCAAAGAGGACAAATAACTTGGGATACTTTTGGTGGATATTGCCCACATGTTTTTTGACTGCAGTCGAGAAAAGGGTTGGAGCCAAGAATACATTGAATTTTGCCGCTCTTTATTCCTATCATGGAGAATCCTTTATGAGGAGTACTATGGTGCCAATTCTTCTCCACTAGAACATGTAGCAGGTATGGTTAGGTCAAAATTAACTAGCTTGGTAGTACAAAAGCTTTTGATAGTAAGCATCTAAAGCTTTTGATACTTACTAATGGATTTTTTCTTTTCACTTGTTTTGAAGGTAATGGAGAGATTTTGGATGATGTTTATCGTCATGGCTCTCATGATGGCACATGGTGTTTTAAGCATGAGAGAGATATTTCAAACTACTTGAGCATACATACCAACAACAAATCGAATGAAATATCTTATAGCAAATACCATAGTCGGGTTTTGTGTATAGACATACACAAACAATTGAATTTAGAGAAGGATGGTCTCACAAGTTGCCAAAGAGATATGATTCTTATACATTCATGATTGATCTTGCCTGAAAATATCATTCATGGAGCAAGAGATAGGTGTTTTGAGATACACGAGAAATGCGCCCTTCATACATCTTCTGAGAAGAAGGCTAAGGATGTCTGGAATGCTTCTCTTCAATTATTACCATGCCCATGCCAAATCATGATCAAGAAAAAGGGAGTTTTTGTGGGAGCAAAAAAACCAAAGCCGATAGAGCTTGAGACATTGGAGATAAATGGAATGATAGATTTTTGGCTAGAAAACGTATTTGCTCACGAACAACGGGGAGAAGTCAATGTATTTGTTGTGGTAAAAAGTTTATTAGATAGCCCCAATATGTTTCACGACAACTCTGGAATGTGCCTTATTCACAAGAGTCAAAAGTCTAATTGTGGTATCATAGTTCAACCTATTGAGTGTTTGCGTTGCAAATTCTTTTGGCTTTGCAACAATCGGATGAGCATGAGATACTTTATGAAACTAGTTGTCTCAAAGTTCTCTCAAGGTTATTATCTCTAGGCAAGGTAGGGTGTGTCCCACAATGTCTTGAGAAGGGTGACCTTGTCCTTGCAAGGCAGAGAGAAGATTTGAATACCAATGCATTTGTGAGAAGTGTGGATATTGACGAAAAAAAGGCACTTTTAACATGGAAAGATGAGCAACATGGAAAAGATTTGGTGGATTGGAGACACATATATAAGGTTATGCAAGGTATTATCTAGACAAAGATACATCTATCGTTACTTTTGTGTATTTAACTACTTTTCTTGGAGTCATGCGTTTAATAATTTTTTTAATAATGGTTGTTGTAGGTTGTCATGCGCATTACAATGCGGAGGCGACTTGAATTTGGACTTCTAAGCCGCCTAATAAAACTATTGTATTTGTGCTACCTAGTCTAGATTTTGTCAACCAATGTTAGATTGTACCTCATGTGGACTCCCTACATTGGCTAGATGTGGAATTTTCTGCCAGTCTATTTATTTCGATATGTAATCGTTTATCTATGTCATGTTTATGGTCGACGTTTAAATCATATCAGCACATGTTGGCTACCTGGTTACTCAGGTTTCCAAGTTCAAGTTTTGATGTTTACTTTTATTTGAAAAGTAATTTTTAGATGTATTTTATTTTTGACAAGTTTTATACTATATTCATCTTTCTAAAATCAATAATATTACTAATGTGTCAATGATAATCTTCTGTTGCAACTGTTAGAATCTTTTTGCAGCTCCTTATGCAGACAGTAGGAGATGAATCAAGAGACAAGCGCTAACAATTTTTGGAACTTGCGTAGAGTATGACATTGTAGAGTTCATTGTGTTCATTGCACGATTCAATAATCTCCAATTTTGTGTGTTGTAGAAAGCTGTGTACTATCGTTGAACGTGTGTTTTTTTTAATAACCTAGCAATTTATATGGATTCTGGTGTTGGTAAGTTGAAGCTACTCATGCCTAGCTTGCTATTTGATGTGTTGTTGCAGGAGACAAAGGGAATGTGGATTGTGTGGAGAAAATTTCTTTCTTTTAAAGTGGTGTTGGATATTTGTGTTGGTAACAAAAACTCTTTATGCTTAGATTATTACCTGATATGTTGTTGGACACATTGTGAAGGTGGGTTGTGCATGGCCAGGTGACTTTTAGGTGAGAAAGATGCTATATTTTGGAAGTACTTTCCACTACTAAGCTGTAACAGTAAGTGCATATGTCACCATGGGTTTCTACCCATTTCGTTTGGTGAACCATTTGCATGCTTCAGAGCTTGAACTGCAATGTAGAATGTGGAGTGTAGTAGGTTTTTTCAAGATGCATTTCTTCAAGGCCTCATCCACTCTTTATTAGTGGTTTGGTATCTGATGTGTTGTCTGGAAGAATGTGAAGCTTGATTTTGTGGCACATGTGGCTTTTAGGTGAGCAAAATGCTTGAAGGTATGGTCTACTGCTATGTGTAATAGACAATGATTATGTCATTATTATTGTTTTCTTATGAACCATGTGCAGGCTTTAAAGCTTGAAGTGCTATGTTTTGGAGATACTTTCCATTGCTAAGCTGAAACAGCAACTGCATATGTCATCATGGATTTCTGCCCATTTTCTTTGTGAGACATGTGCATGATTCAAAGCTTGAATTGCAATGCAAAATCTGGGGTGTAGCAGGTTTTTCAAGATGCATTTCTTCAAGGCCTCACCCACAGTTTATGGCTGGTTTGTTATCTGATATGTTGGAAAGAATATGAAGCTAGCTTTTGTGGCACATGGGGCTTTTAGCTAAGAAAAATGATGCCTTTTAAAGGTATTTTCTACTGCTACATTGTAATGGAAAGTGATTATGTCATCCATATTGTGGTTTTCTTCTGGTGAACCATGTGCGGATTTAGAGCTTGAAATGCAATAGAGAACATGGGGTGTAGTTGCTTATATCAAGATGCGTTTCTTCTTTTATAGCTTCTTCCTTCTATTTTCTATACATAATTTTGCAGGTATATTTGATCATGATACCACGTTGCTACAAAAAAGTCTTTTGGATAAGGCCATACGAGTATATTTGACCATAATTTGATGTTATTGCAGACAAGCATATTGGATGAGGCCATTAATCTTGAGTTTACTCGAGTATGTGAGTATAGTTATCAATCATCATGTAAAATGAACCAGAAATGAGTCATTTGGCTGAGTTTATGACCAATTTCTGAAAATGTACTGATTATGTCATGTGTTTTCCATGTATTTACTAATAGAAGATAATGATAAAAGGGAGAAGATAACACTCATGTTCAGGAGTCGAGATCTGCTTAGATGCAAGGTTCGTTGATGGAGAGCTTAATCCAAATTCATGTATAATAGAACAATAGCTACAGAAATACACTTATAAGGACATCCTAGGGATTGAATATGTAGCCGATTCTACATTCAAATTCGCAGGGATTTAGAATTTATAAGCATAGAAATGGTACATTAAGTGAAAATTGGTCAACTGACGTAGATACTGGAAGAACCGAGGAGTTTGATAATGGTTTGTTACATGACACTTTGACTTTTGGTCTTTCTTTGGGCTCAAAAATGATACATGGTGCTTTGATTAGGATAAGGATCTTATCAAATGTGTGATCAGATCCCATTGTGTTGTACATATCATTTTCTTTTCAATTGTTGGGCATTGCATATGTTGAATTTAGGGTTAAGGGTTTTTGTATATTATGGAGAGAATTTCCAATTGCATGAAATACTTCAAAGTGATAACTTTTTTGAGGTTTTGTATGATGTACTGGTGCAAAACTTTGAACACCAGCTTTCGTTGATGGATTTTGAAGGTGGAATGTATAATGTTCAGATAGCATAATAGGGAAATAGAGGCAATTTTGTCATAGTTGGATTTTTAGCTAAATGTACAAATTAATTGGTTGCATAAAAAGGAAATAGCAGTTTAAAGCATAGAATGAATTGTTTTAAGAATCGTATGTACTTTGCTTTTTGTGCTCATATTGACTTTTTAGGTATAGTGACTTGTCTCCATCTATATAGCCGGGTTGTGAGGTTTGCTACTAAAAAGATCATTGAATTGGCAAATATAGTTCCGGTACATGGTTTGCATGTTGTGTAAAGTTTTGAGGTCATGCTACTTGCTACATTGAGTAGTTTTTTGGTTGTACCATCGAATAGGTAGTTTTGGTCACATGCATGTGATTTTTGGTTCTTTGCAACTTTTGTTATCACATCGTAAAGGCTTTGATGAAAACTAGTGTACCGTACAATTAGGAGAGATCTTTTTCAATTCTCAATCAAGCTCGCATGGTCGATAAAAGAAATACCAAAGTTCAAGGTGGTGAATTACTATGGGAACGAATCTTTTCATTGTGCACGTAATTAGATTAAAATGTGAATCTATGTGGAAATATAAGGTAAATAAAAGTGATTGTTAACAAGGTTATGAATTTTTGCAAGAATGTCAAAAGGCACTTGGCTTGTGGTTTAAGCTATTTTTAAATTAAGGTTGTGTTAATACTCGTCTCAACTTAGTAGATCTTAATAATATGATCTCTTCAAATGATTCTTGTCATTATGTAGTTTAGAACATAGTAGAAAATGATTCTCGTTCTTCTATTGTCTAGCACATTGTGGAAAATTGATTGCTACTTTTAGCAAAACAGTGAATTCTTTGAACACTTTGAGTGAAACTTTTCCTCTTAAGGGAAAAGTGAAACAAATTTTTGACTCATGTGACTTATGCTAGTCACATTTGTGAAAGATTTTCACACAAGTGAAACATTCCATAAGAAATGCCCACATCATTTGTCACAAGGGGAAAAACAATGGCTTGTGTGAAAAAGTGTGTGAATTTATTCTCATGTGTGATTTTCAAGTGTGAAAAAGTCTAAAAGCTGTGGAAGCTGCATGTGTCCTGAACCTAAGGTCCAGTGCAGATTGTATATTCCAGTGCAGATTTACCGTATAGAAGATAGATACCAATCAATGGTCATGGGTGAAAATGCGCATGTTGCTACTACGAAGTGCTCTTGTTTTTATTGGTGCTGATGACATGCACAAAACCGTTGTTGAAGCAGATGGGTTAGCCTATTGGGAGAGAAAGCTACCTGCTACTATCCATCCAGCATTCATGCCATCGTGATGCCTTTGAGTTCACAATAGTCTGGTTGGCACAAATACCCCTCATACTGCAGTGCTGCCTATGTGTGTGTGTGTGTGTGCACGCAAACGCCTACTCATGCTCACAATGTCCTGCAACATGCACCGAACTGCCTTACATCCAGAGTCGACACTCAGCCATGCTGCAAAAGCCATCCGAGTGCATAGCCCAAGAGACTATTATTAGGCATGCGAGATTTGGCAGGCCAACGCTAGTCATCTGTATTTTTTTATTTAGTGCTGCTATAGACGTTGTATTAGTAGCACTAGCGAGCAGAGGTTATCTGTATGCAGGCAACTGCATCTACAAGAAATATAAGGTGCAACCCATAGGTGCCCAAGGAAGAATTTCGTAATAATCTTATGGTTTTGTTTAAAATAATGTCATCAATAGAAAATAGTAACATAATGCTATACTCAATTGATTTTCTTGGGATGAACATGATGACAAAGTTGAAATATTGCTGATAATGTTTTATCGTTGCTACCTTAATAGCAATTTGTGTTGTAGCTCCTCCTTGGTTGGACACACATAACGTTAGTTCACACCTCTCGTTGGCTGTTGGGTCAAGTTTGATGGCCCAGAGTCTTTGCACATGTTGAAAAATTGGACGCTTCATCTGCAGCCACTCAAAATTGATTACTTTTTCTTCACTTCTACATCAAAAAATATTTAAAAGTGATTTTATTACCGGTTGCTCGTGATTGTCAACTAATCTTGTTATGAGTGATTACAGGTATTTCTTTGTTATCAATTATGACCATGGTTTCCTAATGATAGTGATGTACAGTGATAAAGTGGATGCAAGGTATTTTGAACTTGCATGGTTACAACATGGACCTATGGTACTTTGACCTGCAATATGGTAGCGACGTGGATCTATATTGTCATGTTTTTTATTTTTTAATAGAAAGCGTCTGTGATGCCAAGGTACGTGACACCGTGATGATTATTGGTATTTCAAAGTTTTTCTTTGTTGAAAGCGTCTCTAATGCCATCATAATGCCATGGTACGTGAACCCATGATGATTATTCCTATTTCAAAGTTTTTCTAAGCGTCTGTAATGTCATGGTACATAAACCATGATGATGATTGTCTGTCATGCCATGGTTCATAAATCAGAGATTGCCTGATGCTATTTCAATAGGCAAATCTATAAGGCAAGAATGTCCACTGAGCCCTCTATTGTTTGTTGTAGCTACTTATCCTCTGTTTTGTTTTTTGACTGCTCAAGCTAAGGGGGTTAAATTGAAGGGGCTGCAAGTAGGCCAGGAGCAGGTAGTGTCCTTGGGATTTGTTGATAATAACATTACATTTCTGCAGGCTCATAATGAAAACATTGGGAAATGCATGAACTATTTGAATATATACTCTAACTGTAGGTCTGGAGATTAACTTGGGTAAATCTAGTTTGATAGATGTCTCAACTAAAGAGTTTAATAATCTCACATGGAGGGGAAAAAGAATCTGTTGGGGCATAGTATTCAGGCATCTAGGCTATATAATTGGGGCCGATGTTTCTGTATTCAGGCATCTGGGTTATCTAATTGTGGTAGATGTTTCCTCTGCCCCGATAAATGACTACCTGGGTAGAGGACAGAGTATGCACTAAAACTGCTAGTTGAAATTGTGATGAGTGGCCTTTTCATGTGAGGGTTAGGATTTTACAATCTATTATGGTACCTTACTTGCTTCACTTCTTACCTCTGTTGGACTGGTTCAATACTGCCTTGAATAGAATCAGGTCTATGTATTTGAGGTTTTTGTTGGGCTCATGTAATAAAGCATGGTTGACATGGGATTTTGTTGCAATGCCTGTTGACATGGGAGGATTGGGAATTTTAACTTGAAAACTCACATGCGGGCTAGAAGAGCCACTCTTCTCAAACACATATGAACTCAGATAATTTTTGGTCTAGATTGCTTTGGCTTTTTATTGATAAGGAAATCGTCTATTTTCATGGTATACGGGACATGGGTTCTTCGGATAAGTTGTCTTTTGTTGCTCCTCTCAAGCTCTGTGGGTCAACTAGGAATATGTTAGTGAAGTCATGAAAAATGTTTCTGCAAAGCTTGGTAGAGAGAGATACACAAATAACTCATTAGGTGTGGATTTGTTTTTTCGGAGTTTTGTGTTTTAAAAACCTCATGCCTTGCTTATGGGGAAGAAAGCCCTCACCCTCATTAAAAGAGGGGTCAATGTAATTGAACAAGTTGTGGACTCTAACAACAGGTTGGTCCCATTTCTGGTTTCCAAGAGGATCTTCATATTGGGCAATGGTCTCAGGGTGCCATGGGTTTATTATCTGCATGTGTGTTTAGCATTGAAATACCTTGCAACTAGGATAGCACTCATAGGTTCAAAGATCGGGAGTTACCTAACTCTTGAGCTAATTGGTGGACATATCCTACTAGTGTTTTCTACAAGATGTTGTTGCCTGATAGTTCAATACATGACATATGTAACATGATTTGGGACTTCTCCAATAGTAGCCAATGGTGGATGCAGAGGATTCAGCTTGTTTGGAGTGTGCACTATGCCCACAAACACAAAGTTTTTATGTGAAGAGTCATGAGAGGTGCTTTACCATCAAGGAATTATAATTGACCAGGAAAAAGAAGATGTACAAACATAAAGTAATGTAATATAGACAAAAGCTTAGAGAGAGAGAGAGAGAGAGAGAGAGAGAGAGAGAGAGAGAGAGAGAAAGAGAGAGAGAGAGAAGCCGACATTCCATCTAGTGTCAATGGCCCTTTAGTGACGATCTATTTAAGTTTCTTTCTGGAGTGCCAATAAATATCATTGGGTTCCCCCCTATCATGTCTATGACCAACAAAGGCCTTTTGTTTATGACATCATCCACTCTTCTTGCTCTCTTCTTGCACCTTGATCTTTTTAGATAAAGGGTAGCACTTCATTCCTTTAAGGCACTCAAAACTGACTTGAGAAGCATTCTGACAGAAAGTGTTGACAAGTTTCGACACCTTGCCAGAGAAACACTTGACAATGTTTCTTTTAGAAAATCACAAAACAATTGCTCATAGTTGACGGCTATCATGTATGCATGCACACAAGCAATGAGGCACAATATAAAGTTGAGGAGAATGTACTGTACGAAAAGGTGGTTCATGATCGAGTATGGTGCCCAATTTCCTTGTATGGGGAAGCCTTGTAATAAAAGAAGACGCAGAGAAACTAATGATGATTAGTTAAGGGGTAAACCATGGCTATTGGAATTCAACATTTGGACTGCATAGATGAAAATCAATTGGTTAGTTTAGAAATCTAACCCAAAGAGATCATTGTAAGAGACACACGTACAGACCCAAGACACGAAGTAGCTGTGATGTTTGCAAAAGACCAAACCAAGAGAGAGCGTGGAAAGCATGTGAAATTATTTCAAGGGTAGTGGAGAACAAAGGGGGGTCATCTAATTTTTCTAAAATTCCTTGATTCTTGGAATAAAATTAGGATTTCAAAAATCGAGGCTCGACAGTGCCGTAGCCTTGCGGGGAGGCGGGCACATGCTCTCTCTTTCTCTCTATTTACTTGGTGAGCCAAAGGCTCTTTTCTCCCTATCTGATCGCACAAGAAGCCACCACGTGGAGACTTCTCACTGGCTACTTTTCACGCTACCAAAAAGTTAATGACCGATTAATAATAAAAAAATGTCGCTGCAGCTTCGCACATAGACAGTGTAGACTTATCCAGCGTCACAGGTTCCTAGAAGACAAAGACGTGTGAAGCAATTCGCTGAAGCACTTCGAACTTCTCCACAAATAAAAGTACAGGGAGTTCGCAATGTGATCCCTAGCAGCAGCAGGTTTTTGTGTGTGTGTGTGTGTGTGTGTGTGTGTGTGTGAGAGAGGAGAGAGAGAGAGAGAGAGAGAGAGAGAGAGAGAGAGAGAGAGAGAGAGAGAGAGAGAGAGAGAGAGAGAGAGAGAGAGAGAGAGAGAGAGAGAGAGAGAGAGAGAGAGACCCTTCTACTATTGCATTCATCTGAGTTTGTTTATATTTACTTGGTGAGCCAAAGGCAATGAGTTTTGGTGATTTGACTCCAGATTAGGTGAGCTGATCATCGATTCAAATCTAATATCTTTCATTTGAGTAGCACTAGAACAGACCTCTACGATGGCTTGATCACACGAAATATCTGATCTACCCTACAGCTTGATGATCTGCGAAATATAACCGAGGTTTACAACGTCATATTTTGATGAGTTCAGTTATATTTTGCAAAGGCAATGAATTTTCGTGATTTGACTCCTCATAGTTGATCATCAATTGAAATCTGATATTTTCTCTTTCAGTAGCACTAGAACAGACCTCTGCTATGTCTTGATCGCACAAAATATCTAACCTTTGAGAGTGCTCATCACGTCGGGAAGCATCCGAAGTACCTTCCAGCTTGATGATCTGTGAAATATAACCAAGTTTTGCAAGGTCTCCGATACTACTTTCGATTCTACCCGGCTTGTTGTTGCATGGGCAATAGCGCAGAAAAGAATTAGTGTGAATCTTGAGAATTAGGCATCGGGAGTTGTGTTGAGAATGTGGGTCTCATGTAAATGATAGTTGTAAGCAAGGAATCATAAGAATGCCTGGAAAAATAAAATTTACTCAAATAAGGACAAAGTATATGCAAATATTCACAAAGCTCTTAATCAAAGAGTTGTAAGCAAGGGCATGGGATCCAATTGTGATTCTATAAATACTTTGCAGTTACCCGAACCCATTCCTTTGAAACCATTTTCATTCAGAAAATTTAGTGGTTGCTTATCTCCTAGACCCCAAACAAGATTTACCCAAACCCCAAACAAGATTTTGGTCAGGTTGCTAGTCCCCATGTCAGGGAGCGACTTCAAAACACTCCCTTGAGAACTTATTCTATATTGGCTCGAAAAAGAAAAGTAGTTTTTTGTCTTCAACTCTTAAGAGAAACAAAAAAAGACGAAATACATCACAAATTCCACCTCGGGAAAATTACTTTGTGACCTCCAAAACGCTGCCAATATTAAGTACAAGTCTGTGCTTTGAAAGTTTTTTCATTAACTGGTTTAGACGGAGGCAGAGATAAACAGCTCATGGAACTCCCTCAACAAATGTAGCAACCAAAAACACGCTCTCCGCACTTCACACTACAAATGGTACTAGAAACTGTTCCCGGGGGGGAGGACCAGCTGTGGCAAAAAAGTTGATCGATAAATCCTAGTATACAGCTCCTTGTACGTTCGCCCTTGCATGAATCTCGCCCTTAATTCCACTTATAGTTTCTGGATAGCACAAGGTAGTGAATTTGATGTGCATACAACAGAGTGAATATGGTGCCTTCTCCTATGGGGAAACCGAACTCAAGACGCCCATTATCATGGACAATTAGAAAGGAGAATACATAACGTAGGTTAGTCAGCATGGAGGCAAGAAGACAAAATTGATGACAAAAGCAGATTACAAAAAGAGAGAGAGAGAGAGAGAGAGAGAGAGAGAGAGAGAGAGAGAGAGAGAGAGAGGCTAATATTGATCAAAGGACATAGAACATAATGTTACATCTGCTTTCCTTTAAGCTTAATCAATATGCTACATCTTTCGTATTTGTCTTAATGTGTGTTTTGTGTATGGTAGGGAGGACATATTCACAACACTAGATGTTGTGATTGCAAGCACGTCTCTAGCTCGAAAACACTACAAGGTTCATTATTTGCATCCAATTTCTCATGCGCATGCGTTTGCTTGGCACAACACATAAACGCTACGAGGCAGGGCACGACTTCCATTTCTTATAATTTTTGGAGAGACCACAGTGCCAACTCTCCACCATACTTCTGTATGGCACCTCTACATGACATGCATTGTATATTTTGCACTTTCAGTCTGTGAGTTTCATTATAAGACAATATGTTTAACTATTCAAATTGCTCTTTTGTAGCTTGACTCAAATATCGGCCTATAGATTCGACAATCGAAAAGCAAAAGTACAACATTGCAGGTCAGTAAAGCATCTCATTTCTTGTTGCAGTTTATTGATGCACTTAACTTTGTATCTTCGTATGAACACAATAACAATTTTAAAATGTGCATGCTTCTCTTTAAAACTCAACTAACTCTCTTAAAAATCACCCCTATAATCTCTATTAATTGATGTCACTTAACTTTGTATCCTCCCATGAACACAATAACAATTTTAAAATGTGCATGCTTCTCTTTAAAACTCAACTAACTCTCTTAAAAATCACCCCTATGATCTCTATTAATTGACGCTACTTAACTTTGTCTCTAACCAAAAATATATAACATTTCTAAATGTATTACCCTCTGAGGCAATGCAGTATCGTCATTGTCGAGTTAGTCACAATCTTGTTTCCTTTATTGCTAGATGGTAAACATATGTCCTTTATATTCTATACTTGTTATATATCAAGGCCCACCAAGAAAGACTAGTTTGAAAACCTTTTTGTCTATTTTACGTACTTATAACTTTGTGTCATGGACGTGCAGTTTGACATAATATCTATATACATATAGCACGTGATCCAGAACAAAAATTTCCGAAAGAGAGAGTAGGGGGTACCAGCTAGGATAAATTCAAAAAATATCCCGCTAGTTCAAGGGGGTAAAAGGAAAAGGAAAAGGAAACTGAAAGGAAAGGGCAGGGGATGGCACGTGGAGGTCATGTGCCTTTGTTGCTCTCTCTCTCTCTCTCTCTCTCTCTCTCTCTCTCACGTCCGAGTCGCAACATTTGGAGCCCTGCGCGCCACTCTCTCTCTCTCTCTCTCTCTCTCTCTCACACACACACACACACACACACACACATGCGGTTGTCCACCAGAGCCGCAGACAGCTCTCTCTCTCTCTCTCTCTCTCTCTCTCTCTCTCTCTCTCTCTCTCTCTCTCTACATATTATATATATATATATATATATCGAGAAAATTGCTGACGTGGGAGGGGGGGGAGAGAGAGAGAAGGGCGACGTTGTTGAGTAGAAGATGGAGGCCGCTCTTGTCGCCAGGCGGGGCTCCTGTGAGGGTGAGAGAAGGCAACACGTCGCAAGTGGAGGAGGGCTCCCATGGGAGGGCACGCTGTGTGCAACGGGGCCTCGCAATTCCTTGCAGAAGATTCTAGGGAATCTTCTGAAGTAATGAATTTTATTAGTAGTGTCCCAGGTAGAGAGAGAGAGTAAAATTATTTTTAGGGGTAGCGGAGAACAAGCGGGGTCAGGCGCTGATGCAGCTGCAAGATCTCGACAGGGCCATAGCCTGGGGGGCAGGCGGGCGATGGCCATGGCCTTGCGACGTGGACAAAGGCTCTCTCCCTCTCTCTCTCTCTCTCTCTCTCTCTCTCGCGTTCTCGTGCAGCAGGCTTTGTGCCATGGACGTGCAGCTCGACGTGGTATTGTTTAAATAAATATAGCACGTGATCCAGAACGCGGGCCAGGCTGGTCCTAACTGGAACTTGGCCAGGCTGGTCGACCTAACGGCCAGCTCTTATAAATCTCGGGCGCTCCTTCCTTAAAGCAGAGTACTACAGTCATATGACGTTGTATAACTACAATTCCTCTGCCATACTCCTCCTCTGCAGAAACAACCATGGCTGGAGGGTCCATGAGTGGGCTCATTCAGGTTGCTGTTCCTGTGCTGCTCGCGCTGCAACTTCTGTTGCTATCTCAGTCCATTAATAGGAGTCCAGTAGCTGCGGCATTTGTAAGTATCACTTGGGTAGCTGCTAGTAATAACAAAATACGTGTGTTTACTCATTCTTAGAAAGATACGTATTGCGTGCGTACATTCTTGCTTATAATGTATGCATGTACTTCATGGCGCACAATATATAGATGGTTACATATAGTATAACATTGAGAGCGGCCTGATAATTATAAGACGTGCTGTGATTAGTCTTGACTGTGGCCCTGATTAATAGAATATGTTATTGATGATCTGGTTGCAGCGCTGCGAGTATGAGATATGGCCGGTGAAATTAACTGCAGTTGTGCCGTTTTCTAGCACAGATGCAACCGTGGATAGGAACTTGCCACTACCTGGCTTATACCAAGAAAGAAACTTGCCACTACCTGGCTTCTACAAACAAAGAAAGTTCACAAATCTGGATGACCCCAACGGCAACGACTTTGAGCAGGGTGCCCTGGACGAATTCGTCAGGACAGAACAAGAGGATTGCCTCACGCAGCTGCGTACGGCGCAGCTCGTGCTCACCCCCGCCGGAGATTCTCCTGACTGGCTGCTCGAATACGTCAACATCAGCACCTTCGACCTGGGGAGCGAGTGGAGCCGCGAGACACTGGTGGATGACACCCTCCGACCGGTTCGGTCTAGAAACTACAACCGCAATGGGAATCCCGCTGAGGAGATTCAATCCTGCGCTTTAAGTTTTTAAAACGTATCATTTCTCTTTTCCATAAAACAACAATACGGCTAGCGCTGTTGATGCTTGGCTCCCCGCTTTTAATTTTCCTTCATGCACACCGAATTCTTATACCTTTCACTAGGTACCTAGGGCATGAAAACATCCTCCTTCAAGAATTTCTTGTTAATGATCTAGCACGAGTACAACCTTCATTATTCTATATTAGTAAAATGGCGTCGCTTTCTACGACGGCATGGCCCCTCTTACCCTCAAACCTTTCGCTCTTAAAAAAAATCATAAAAATAGATGAAGAAAAGTATTGTCTCTCTCTTTCTCTCTCTCCCCCCTTGCCATAGGTTTAATGTAATCTCACCTGGAAAACTTTAAATCCCCCTTTCTTATAAAGTTGATGATGAAAAAGCTTACAAATCTTGGCAATTTCATAATGTATTTGTCAAGATGACACATGTGTGAGATCAATATAATATTGAATACAAAGTGTAGTTTCTCTCTCTCTCCCTCTCTCTCTTCTTCTCTCTCTTCCCTCTCTCTCTCTCTCTCTTCTTTTATTTATATCCCCCCCCCCCGTCTTCTCTCTATTTCCTTCTCATTACCTTTTTGCTCTCATTTGTCAATTTCTCCCCCTCTCTCTCTATCTATATCTCCATTTCACCAGTTTGTAACGGTTTGGTCCTGCAGCTCATTTTTGCAGCTACCTCTTGCTCACTTTTCCTTCATGGAAGCGGAGCTGCACGACATCCACACCCTCTAAACCTGCACAGCCTCTGGTCTGTGCCAATTGCACTTAATTAGCTTCATCAGAGACATCGTCCGATGCATACATAACATTATCTTCTAGAGGTTGATCTGAATTGAGATGTTTAAGAACAATCTCGTCTTCTCGCTTCTTGAATAGCTTGATCCATTTTATTGCGATGGGCATCTTGAGCACAGTGCCATCAAGTTCGCATAATTGATATATATGTTGCATTATCCAAAACATGAAGCACCATATATGGTCCAAACCACCGTTTAATCATTTTTGGCATAACAATATATTGATTTTCCAAGCTATTGTCATAAAAAAGTACCCAGTCGCTGTCTTTGATAACATGAGGTCATAGTCTATGCTTTCCATCAAATGCTACTTTATTCTTCAACCTTGCCTCCTTAAGATTTTCTTTAGCCTGTTCGATATCTTCTTGACGCCTCTCCAGTTGACGAATACGTAGAGCAAGCAAATCTTCTGTAGACATGCCCTCTTCCCATGACATTATGGTCCAAGTCATAACCGCCTCCACTATAGGCAAATGGGTTTTTACCGGTACATCAGCCTGAACGCAATAAAACCTGTTAACAGATAACGGTGTGTAGTGCGATCAGCCCACAATGCAATGGAAGAGCTTAGGCCAGGGAGCGAAAGGTTTGAGGGTAAGAGGGGCCATGCCGTCGTAGAAAGCGACGCCATTTTACTAATATAGAATAATGAAGGTTGTACTCGTGCTAGATCATTAACAAGAAATTCTTGAAGGAGGATGTTTTCATGCCCTAGGTACCTAGTGAAAGGTATAAGAATTCGGTGTGCATGAAGGAAAATTAAAAGCGGGGAGCCAAGCATCAACAGCGCTAGCCGTATTGTTGTTTTATGGAAAAGAGAAATGATACGTTTTAAAAACTTAAAGCGCAGGATTGAATCTCCTCAGCGGGATTCCCATTGCGGTTGTAGTTTCTAGACCGAACCGGTCGGAGGGTGTCATCCACCAGTGTCTCGCGGCTCCACTCGCTCCCCAGTCGAAGGTGCTGATGTTGACGTATTCGAGCAGCCAGTCAGGAGAATCTCCGGCGGGGGTGAGCACGAGCTGCGCCGTACGCAGCTGCGTGAGGCAATCCTCTTGTTCTGTCCTGACGAATTCGTCCAGGGCACCCTGCTCAAAGTCGTTGCCGTTGGGGTCATCCAGATTTGTGAACTTTCTTTGTTTGTAGAAGCCAGGTAGTGGCAAGTTTCTTTCTTGGTATAAGCCAGGTAGTGGCAAGTTCCTATCCACGGTTGCATCTGTGCTAGAAAACGGCACAACTGCAGTTAATTTCACCGGCCATATCTCATACTCGCAGCGCTGCAACCAGATCATCAATAACATATTCTATTAATCAGGGCCACAGTCAAGACTAATCACAGCACGTCTTATAATTATCAGGCCGCTCTCAATGTTATACTATATGTAACCATCTATATATTGTGCGCCATGAAGTACATGCATACATTATAAGCAAGAATGTACGCACGCAATACGTATCTTTCTAAGAATGAGTAAACACACGTATTTTGTTATTACTAGCAGCTACCCAAGTGATACTTACAAATGCCGCAGCTACTGGACTCCTATTAATGGACTGAGATAGCAACAGAAGTTGCAGCGCGAGCAGCACAGGAACAGCAACCTGAATGAGCCCACTCATGGACCCTCCAGCCATGGTTGTTTCTGCAGAGGAGGAGTATGGCAGAGGAATTGTAGTTATACAACGTCATATGACTGTAGTACTCTGCTTTAAGGAAGGAGCGCCCGAGATTTATAAGAGCTGGCCGTTAGGTCGACCAGCCTGGCCAAGTTCCAGTTAGGACCAGCCTGGCCCGCGTTCTGGATCACGTGCTATATTTATTTAAACAATACCACGTCGAGCTGCACGTCCATGGCACAAAGCCTGCTGCACGAGAACGCGAGAGAGAGAGAGAGAGAGAGAGAGAGGGAGAGAGCCTTTGTCCACGTCGCAAGGCCATGGCCATCGCCCGCCTGCCCCCCAGGCTATGGCCCTGTCGAGATCTTGCAGCTGCATCAGCGCCTGACCCCGCTTGTTCTCCGCTACCCCTAAAAATAATTTTACTCTCTCTCTCTACCTGGGACACTACTAATAAAATTCATTACTTCAGAAGATTCCCTAGAATCTTCTGCAAGGAATTGCGAGGCCCCGTTGCACACAGCGTGCCCTCCCATGGGAGCCCTCCTCCACTTGCGACGTGTTGCCTTCTCTCACCCTCACAGGAGCCCCGCCTGGCGACAAGAGCGGCCTCCATCTTCTACTCAACAACGTCGGCCCTTCTCTCTCTCTCCCCCCCCTCCCACGTCAGCAATTTTCTCGATATATATATATATATATATATATGTAGAGAGAGAGAGAGAGAGAGAGAGAGAGAGAGAGAGAGAGAGAGAGAGAGAGCTGTCTGCGGCTCTGGTGGACAACCGCATGTGTGTGTGTGTGTGTGTGTGTGTGTGAGAGAGAGAGAGAGAGAGAGAGAGAGAGTGGCGCGCAGGGCTCCAAATGTTGCGACTCGGACGTGAGAGAGAGAGAGAGAGAGAGAGAGAGAGAGAGAGCAACAAAGGCACATGACCTCCACGTGCCATCCCCTGCCCTTTCCTTTCAGTTTCCTTTTCCTTTTCCTTTTACCCCCTTGAACTAGCGGGATATTTTTTGAATTTATCCTAGCTGGTACCCCCTACTCTCTCTTTCGGAAATTTTTGTTCTGGATCACGTGCTATATGTATATAGATATTATGTCAAACTGCACGTCCATGACACAAAGTTATAAGTACGTAAAATAGACAAAAAGGTTTTCAAACTAGTCTTTCTTGGTGGGCCTTGATATATAACAAGTATAGAATATAAAGGACATATGTTTACCATCTAGCAATAAAGGAAACAAGATTGTGACTAACTCGACAATGACGATACTGCATTGCCTCAGAGGGTAATACATTTAGAAATGTTATATATTTTTGGTTAGAGACAAAGTTAAGTAGCGTCAATTAATAGAGATCATAGGGGTGATTTTTAAGAGAGTTAGTTGAGTTTTAAAGAGAAGCATGCACATTTTAAAATTGTTATTGTGTTCATGGGAGGATACAAAGTTAAGTGACATCAATTAATAGAGATTATAGGGGTGATTTTTAAGAGAGTTAGTTGAGTTTTTAAAGAGAAGCATGCACATTTTAAAATTGTTATTGTGTTCATACGAAGATACAAAGTTAAGTGCATCAATAAACTGCAACAAGAAATGAGATGCTTTACTGACCTGCAATGTTGTACTTTTGCTTTTCGATTGTCGAATCTATAGGCCGATATTTGAGTCAAGCTACAAAAGAGCAATTTGAATAGTTAAACATATTGTCTTATAATGAAACTCACAGACTGAAAGTGCAAAATATACAATGCATGTCATGTAGAGGTGCCATACAGAAGTATGGTGGAGAGTTGGCACTGTGGTCTCTCCAAAAATTATAAGAAATGGAAGTCGTGCCCTGCCTCGTAGCGTTTATGTGTTGTGCCAAGCAAACGCATGCGCATGAGAAATTGGATGCAAATAATGAACCTTGTAGTGTTTTCGAGCTAGAGACGTGCTTGCAATCACAACATCTAGTGTTGTGAATATGTCCTCCCTACCATACACAAAACACACATTAAGACAAATACGAAAGATGTAGCATATTGATTAAGCTTAAAGGAAAGCAGATGTAACATTATGTTCTATGTCCTTTGATCAATATTAGCCTCTCTCTCTCTCTCTCTCTCTCTCTCTCTCTCTCTCTCTCTCTCTCTCTCTCTCTTTTGTAATCTGCTTTTGTCATCAATTTTGTCTTCTTGCCTCCATGCTGACTAACCGACGTTATGTATTCTCCTTTCTAATTGTCCATGATAATGGGCGTCTTGAGTTCGGTTTCCCCATAGGAGAAGGCACCATATTCACTCTGTTGTATGCACATCAAATTCACTACCTTGTGCTATCCAGAAACTATAAGTGGAATTAAGGGCGAGATTCATGCAAGGGCGAACGTACAAGGAGCTGTATACTAGGATTTATCGATCAACTTTTTTGCCACAGCTGGTCCTCCCCCCCCGGGAACAGTTTCTAGTACCATTTGTAGTGTGAAGTGCGGAGAGCGTGTTTTTGGTTGCTACATTTGTTGAGGGAGTTCCATGAGCTGTTTATCTCTGCCTCCGTCTAAACCAGTTAATGAAAAAACTTTCAAAGCACAGACTTGTACTTAATATTGGCAGCGTTTTGGAGGTCACAAAGTAATTTTCCCGAGGTGGAATTTGTGATGTATTTCGTCTTTTTTTGTTTCTCTTAAGAGTTGAAGACAAAAAACTACTTTTCTTTTTCGAGCCAATATAGAATAAGTTCTCAAGGGAGTGTTTTGAAGTCGCTCCCTGACATGGGGACTAGCAACCTGACCAAAATCTTGTTTGGGGTTTGGGTAAATCTTGTTTGGGGTCTAGGAGATAAGCAACCACTAAATTTTCTGAATGAAAATGGTTTCAAAGGAATGGGTTCGGGTAACTGCAAAGTATTTATAGAATCACAATTGGATCCCATGCCCTTGCTTACAACTCTTTGATTAAGAGCTTTGTGAATATTTGCATATACTTTGTCCTTATTTGAGTAAATTTTATTTTTCCAGGCATTCTTATGATTCCTTGCTTACAACTATCATTTACATGAGACCCACATTCTCAACACAACTCCCGATGCCTAATTCTCAAGATTCACACTAATTCTTTTCTGCGCTATTGCCCATGCAACAACAAGCCGGGTAGAATCGAAAGTAGTATCGGAGACCTTGCAAAACTTGGTTATATTTCACAGATCATCAAGCTGGAAGGTACTTCGGATGCTTCCCGACGTGATGAGCACTCTCAAAGGTTAGATATTTTGTGCGATCAAGACATAGCAGAGGTCTGTTCTAGTGCTACTGAAAGAGAAAATATCAGATTTCAATTGATGATCAACTATGAGGAGTCAAATCACGAAAATTCATTGCCTTTGCAAAATATAACTGAACTCATCAAAATATGACGTTGTAAACCTCGGTTATATTTCGCAGATCATCAAGCTGTAGGGTAGATCAGATATTTCGTGTGATCAAGCCATCGTAGAGGTCTGTTCTAGTGCTACTCAAATGAAAGATATTAGATTTGAATCGATGATCAGCTCACCTAATCTGGAGTCAAATCACCAAAACTCATTGCCTTTGGCTCACCAAGTAAATATAAACAAACTCAGATGAATGCAATAGTAGAAGGGTCTCTCTCTCTCTCTCTCTCTCTCTCTCTCTCTCTCTCTCTCTCTCTCTCTCTCTCTCTCTCTCTCTCTCTCTCTCTCTCTCTCTCTCTCTCTCTCTCTCTCTCACTCTCACACTCTCTCTCTCTCTCTCTCTGTCACACACACACACACACACACACACACACACACAAAAACCTGCTGCTGCTAGGGATCACATTGCGAACTCCCTGTACTTTTATTTGTGGAGAAGTTCGAAGTGCTTCAGCGAATTGCTTCACACGTCTTTGTCTTCTAGGAACCTGTGACGCTGGATAAGTCTACACTGTCTATGTGCGAAGCTGCAGCGACATTTTTTTATTATTAATCGGTCATTAACTTTTTGGTAGCGTGAAAAGTAGCCAGTGAGAAGTCTCCACGTGGTGGCTTCTTGTGCGATCAGATAGGGAGAAAAGAGCCTTTGGCTCACCAAGTAAATAGAGAGAAAGAGAGAGCATGTGCCCGCCTCCCCGCAAGGCTACGGCACTGTCGAGCCTCGATTTTTTGAAATCCTAATTTTATTCCAAGAATCAAGGAATTTTAGAAAAATTAGATGACCCCCCTTTGTTCTCCACTACCCTTGAAATAATTTCACATGCTTTCCACGCTCTCTCTTGGTTTGGTCTTTTGCAAACATCACAGCTACTTCGTGTCTTGGGTCTGTACGTGTGTCTCTTACAATGATCTCTTTGGGTTAGATTTCTAAACTAACCAATTGATTTTCATCTATGCAGTCCAAATGTTGAATTCCAATAGCCATGGTTTACCCCTTAACTAATCATCATTAGTTTCTCTGCGTCTTCTTTTATTACAAGGCTTCCCCATACAAGGAAATTGGGCACCATACTCGATCATGAACCACCTTTTCGTACAGTACATTCTCCTCAACTTTATATTGTGCCTCATTGCTTGTGTGCATGCATACATGATAGCCGTCAACTATGAGCAATTGTTTTGTGATTTTCTAAAAGAAACATTGTCAAGTGTTTCTCTGGCAAGGTGTCGAAACTTGTCAACACTTTCTGTCAGAATGCTTCTCAAGTCAGTTTTGAGTGCCTTAAAGGAATGAAGTGCTACCCTTTATCTAAAAAGATCAAGGTGCAAGAAGAGAGCAAGAAGAGTGGATGATGTCATAAACAAAAGGCCTTTGTTGGTCATAGACATGATAGGGGGGAACCCAATGATATTTATTGGCACTCCAGAAAGAAACTTAAATAGATCGTCACTAAAGGGCCATTGACACTAGATGGAATGTCGGCTTCTCTCTCTCTCTCTTTCTCTCTCTCTCTCTCTCTCTCTCTCTCTCTCTCTCTCTCTCTCTCTCTCTCTAAGCTTTTGTCTATATTACATTACTTTATGTTTGTACATCTTCTTTTTCCTGGTCAATTATAATTCCTTGATGGTAAAGCACCTCTCATGACTCTTCACATAAAAACTTTGTGTTTGTGGGCATAGTGCACACTCCAAACAAGCTGAATCCTCTGCATCCACCATTGGCTACTATTGGAGAAGTCCCAAATCATGTTACATATGTCATGTATTGAACTATCAGGCAACAACATCTTGTAGAAAACACTAGTAGGATATGTCCACCAATTAGCTCAAGAGTTAGGTAACTCCCGATCTTTGAACCTATGAGTGCTATCCTAGTTGCAAGGTATTTCAATGCTAAACACACATGCAGATAATAAACCCATGGCACCCTGAGACCATTGCCCAATATGAAGATCCTCTTGGAAACCAGAAATGGGACCAACCTGTTGTTAGAGTCCACAACTTGTTCAATTACATTGACCCCTCTTTTAATGAGGGTGAGGGCTTTCTTCCCCATAAGCAAGGCATGAGGTTTTTAAAACACAAAACTCCGAAAAAACAAATCCACACCTAATGAGTTATTTGTGTATCTCTCTCTACCAAGCTTTGCAGAAACATTTTTCATGACTTCACTAACATATTCCTAGTTGACCCACAGAGCTTGAGAGGAGCAACAAAAGACAACTTATCCGAAGAACCCATGTCCCGTATACCATGAAAATAGACGATTTCCTTATCAATAAAAAGCCAAAGCAATCTAGACCAAAAATTATCTGAGTTCATATGTGTTTGAGAAGAGTGGCTCTTCTAGCCCGCATGTGAGTTTTCAAGTTAAAATTCCCAATCCTCCCATGTCAACAGGCATTGCAACAAAATCCCATGTCAACCATGCTTTATTACATGAGCCCAACAAAAACCTCAAATACATAGACCTGATTCTATTCAAGGCAGTATTGAACCAGTCCAACAGAGGTAAGAAGTGAAGCAAGTAAGGTACCATAATAGATTGTAAAATCCTAACCCTCACATGAAAAGGCCACTCATCACAATTTCAACTAGCAGTTTTAGTGCATACTCTGTCCTCTACCCAGGTAGTCATTTATCGGGGCAGAGGAAACATCTACCACAATTAGATAACCCAGATGCCTGAATACAGAAACATCGGCCCCAATTATATAGCCTAGATTCCTGAATACTATGCCCCAACAGATTCTTTTTCCCCTCCATGTGAGATTATTAAACTCTTTAGTTGAGACATCTATCAAACTAGATTTACCCAAGTTAATCTCCAGACCTACAGTTAGAGTATATATTCAAATAGTTCATGCATTTCCCAATGTTTTCATTATGAGCCTGCAGAAATGTAATGTTATTATCAACAAATCCCAAGGACACTACCTGCTCCTGGCCTACTTGCAGCCCCTTCAATTTAACCCCCTTAGCTTGAGCAGTCAAAAAACAAAACAGAGGATAAGTAGCTACAACAAACAATAGAGGGCTCAGTGGACATTCTTGCCTTATAGATTTGCCTATTGAAATAGCATCAGGCAATCTCTGATTTATGAACCATGGCATGACAGACAATCATCATCATGGTTTATGTACCATGACATTACAGACGCTTAGAAAAACTTTGAAATAGGAATAATCATCATGGGTTCACGTACCATAGCATTATGATGGCATTAGAGACGCTTTCAACAAAGAAAAACTTTGAAATACCAATAATCATCATGGTGTCACGTACCTTGGCATCACAGATGCTTTCTATTAAAAAAGAAAAAACATGACAATATAGATCCACGTCGCTACCATATTGCAGGTCAAAGTACCATAGGTCCATGTTGTAACCATGCAAGTTCAAAATACCTTTCATCCACTTTATCACTGTACATCACTATCATTAGGAACCATGGTCATAATTGATAACAAAGAAATACCTGTAATCACTCATAACAAGATTAGTTGACAATCACGAGCAACCGGTAATAAAATCACTTTTAAATATTTTTTGATGTAGAAGTAAAGAAAAAGTAATCAATTTTGAGTGGCTGCAGATGAAGCGTCCAATTTTTCAACATGTGCAAAGACTCTGGGCCATCAAACTTGACCCAACAGCCAACGAGAGGTGTGAACTAACGTTATGTGTGTCCAACCAAGGAGGAGCTACAACACAAATTGCTATTAAGGTAGCAACGATAAAACATTATCAGCAATATTTCAACTTTGTCATCATGTTCATCCCAAGAAAATCAATTGAGTATAGCATTATTGTTACTATTTTCTATTGATGACATTATTTTAAACAAAACCATAAGATTATTACGAAATTCTTCCTTGGGCACCTATGGGTTGCACCTTATATTTCTTGTAGATGCAGTTGCCTGCATACAGATAACCTCTGCTCGCTAGTGCTACTAATACAACGTCTATAGCAGCACTAAATAAAAAAATACAGATGACTAGCGTTGGCCTGCCAAATCTCGCATGCCTAATAATAGTCTCTTGGGCTATGCACTCGGATGGCTTTTGCAGCATGGCTGAGTGTCGACTCTGGATGTAAGGCAGTTCGGTGCATGTTGCAGGACATTGTGAGCATGAGTAGGCGTTTGCGTGCACACACACACACACACATAGGCAGCACTGCAGTATGAGGGGTATTTGTGCCAACCAGACTATTGTGAACTCAAAGGCATCACGATGGCATGAATGCTGGATGGATAGTAGCAGGTAGCTTTCTCTCCCAATAGGCTAACCCATCTGCTTCAACAACGGTTTTGTGCATGTCATCAGCACCAATAAAAACAAGAGCACTTCGTAGTAGCAACATGCGCATTTTCACCCATGACCATTGATTGGTATCTATCTTCTATACGGTAAATCTGCACTGGAATATACAATCTGCACTGGACCTTAGGTTCAGGACACATGCAGCTTCCACAGCTTTTAGACTTTTTCACACTTGAAAATCACACATGAGAATAAATTCACACACTTTTTCACACAAGCCATTGTTTTTCCCTTGTGACAAATGATGTGGGCATTTCTTATGGAATGTTTCACTTGTGTGAAAATCTTTCACAAATGTGACTAGCATAAGTCACATGAGTCAAAAATTTGTTTCACTTTTCCCTTAAGAGGAAAAGTTTCACTCAAAGTGTTCAAAGAATTCACTGTTTTGCTAAAAGTAGCAATCAATTTTCCACAATGTGCTAGACAATAGAAGAACGAGAATCATTTTCTACTATGTTCTAAACTACATAATGACAAGAATCATTTGAAGAGATCATATTATTAAGATCTACTAAGTTGAGACGAGTATTAACACAACCTTAATTTAAAAATAGCTTAAACCACAAGCCAAGTGCCTTTTGACATTCTTGCAAAAATTCATAACCTTGTTAACAATCACTTTTATTTACCTTATATTTCCACATAGATTCACATTTTAATCTAATTACGTGCACAATGAAAAGATTCGTTCCCATAGTAATTCACCACCTTGAACTTTGGTATTTCTTTTATCGACCATGCGAGCTTGATTGAGAATTGAAAAAGATCTCTCCTAATTGTACGGTACACTAGTTTTCATCAAAGCCTTTACGATGTGATAACAAAAGTTGCAAAGAACCAAAAATCACATGCATGTGACCAAAACTACCTATTCGATGGTACAACCAAAAAACTACTCAATGTAGCAAGTAGCATGACCTCAAAACTTTACACAACATGCAAACCATGTACCGGAACTATATTTGCCAATTCAATGATCTTTTTAGTAGCAAACCTCACAACCCGGCTATATAGATGGAGACAAGTCACTATACCTAAAAAGTCAATATGAGCACAAAAAGCAAAGTACATACGATTCTTAAAACAATTCATTCTATGCTTTAAACTGCTATTTCCTTTTTATGCAACCAATTAATTTGTACATTTAGCTAAAAATCCAACTATGACAAAATTGCCTCTATTTCCCTATTATGCTATCTGAACATTATACATTCCACCTTCAAAATCCATCAACGAAAGCTGGTGTTCAAAGTTTTGCACCAGTACATCATACAAAACCTCAAAAAAGTTATCACTTTGAAGTATTTCATGCAATTGGAAATTCTCTCCATAATATACAAAAACCCTTAACCCTAAATTCAACATATGCAATGCCCAACAATTGAAAAGAAAATGATATGTACAACACAATGGGATCTGATCACACATTTGATAAGATCCTTATCCTAATCAAAGCACCATGTATCATTTTTGAGCCCAAAGAAAGACCAAAAGTCAAAGTGTCATGTAACAAACCATTATCAAACTCCTCGGTTCTTCCAGTATCTACGTCAGTTGACCAATTTTCACTTAATGTACCATTTCTATGCTTATAAATTCTAAATCCCTGCGAATTTGAATGTAGAATCGGCTACATATTCAATCCCTAGGATGTCCTTATAAGTGTATTTCTGTAGCTATTGTTCTATTATACATGAATTTGGATTAAGCTCTCCATCAACGAACCTTGCATCTAAGCAGATCTCGACTCCTGAACATGAGTGTTATCTTCTCCCTTTTATCATTATCTTCTATTAGTAAATACATGGAAAACACATGACATAATCAGTACATTTTCAGAAATTGGTCATAAACTCAGCCAAATGACTCATTTCTGGTTCATTTTACATGATGATTGATAACTATACTCACATACTCGAGTAAACTCAAGATTAATGGCCTCATCCAATATGCTTGTCTGCAATAACATCAAATTATGGTCAAATATACTCGTATGGCCTTATCCAAAAGACTTTTTTGTAGCAACGTGGTATCATGATCAAATATACCTGCAAAATTATGTATAGAAAATAGAAGGAAGAAGCTATAAAAGAAGAAACGCATCTTGATATAAGCAACTACACCCCATGTTCTCTATTGCATTTCAAGCTCTAAATCCGCACATGGTTCACCAGAAGAAAACCACAATATGGATGACATAATCACTTTCCATTACAATGTAGCAGTAGAAAATACCTTTAAAAGGCATCATTTTTCTTAGCTAAAAGCCCCATGTGCCACAAAAGCTAGCTTCATATTCTTTCCAACATATCAGATAACAAACCAGCCATAAACTGTGGGTGAGGCCTTGAAGAAATGCATCTTGAAAAAACCTGCTACACCCCAGATTTTGCATTGCAATTCAAGCTTTGAATCATGCACATGTCTCACAAAGAAAATGGGCAGAAATCCATGATGACATATGCAGTTGCTGTTTCAGCTTAGCAATGGAAAGTATCTCCAAAACATAGCACTTCAAGCTTTAAAGCCTGCACATGGTTCATAAGAAAACAATAATAATGACATAATCATTGTCTATTACACATAGCAGTAGACCATACCTTCAAGCATTTTGCTCACCTAAAAGCCACATGTGCCACAAAATCAAGCTTCACATTCTTCCAGACAACACATCAGATACCAAACCACTAATAAAGAGTGGATGAGGCCTTGAAGAAATGCATCTTGAAAAAACCTACTACACTCCACATTCTACATTGCAGTTCAAGCTCTGAAGCATGCAAATGGTTCACCAAACGAAATGGGTAGAAACCCATGGTGACATATGCACTTACTGTTACAGCTTAGTAGTGGAAAGTACTTCCAAAATATAGCATCTTTCTCACCTAAAAGTCACATGGCCATGCACAACCCACCTTCACAATGTGTCCAACAACATATCAGGTAATAATCTAAGCATAAAGAGTTTTTGTTACCAACACAAATATCCAACACCACTTTAAAAGAAAGAAATTTTCTCCACACAATCCACATTCCCTTTGTTTCCTGCAACAACACATCAAATAGCAAGCTAGGCATGAGTAGCTTCAACTTACCAACACCAGAATCCATATAAATTGCTAGGTTATTAAAAAAAACACACGTTCAACGATAGTACACAGCTTTCTACAACACACAAAATTGGAGATTATTGAATCGTGCAATGAACACAATGAACTCTACAATGTCATACTCTACGCAAGTTCCAAAAATTGTTAGCGCTTGTCTCTTGATTCATCTCCTACTGTCTGCATAAGGAGCTGCAAAAAGATTCTAACAGTTGCAACAGAAGATTATCATTGACACATTAGTAATATTATTGATTTTAGAAAGATGAATATAGTATAAAACTTGTCAAAAATAAAATACATCTAAAAATTACTTTTCAAATAAAAGTAAACATCAAAACTTGAACTTGGAAACCTGAGTAACCAGGTAGCCAACATGTGCTGATATGATTTAAACGTCGACCATAAACATGACATAGATAAACGATTACATATCGAAATAAATAGACTGGCAGAAAATTCCACATCTAGCCAATGTAGGGAGTCCACATGAGGTACAATCTAACATTGGTTGACAAAATCTAGACTAGGTAGCACAAATACAATAGTTTTATTAGGCGGCTTAGAAGTCCAAATTCAAGTCGCCTCCGCATTGTAATGCGCATGACAACCTACAACAACCATTATTAAAAAAATTATTAAACGCATGACTCCAAGAAAAGTAGTTAAATACACAAAAGTAACGATAGATGTATCTTTGTCTAGATAATACCTTGCATAACCTTATATATGTGTCTCCAATCCACCAAATCTTTTCCATGTTGCTCATCTTTCCATGTTAAAAGTGCCTTTTTTTCGTCAATATCCACACTTCTCACAAATGCATTGGTATTCAAATCTTCTCTCTGCCTTGCAAGGACAAGGTCACCCTTCTCAAGACATTGTGGGACACACCCTACCTTGCCTAGAGATAATAACCTTGAGAGAACTTTGAGACAACTAGTTTCATAAAGTATCTCATGCTCATCCGATTGTTGCAAAGCCAAAAGAATTTGCAACGCAAACACTCAATAGGTTGAACTATGATACCACAATTAGACTTTTGACTCTTGTGAATAAGGCACATTCCAGAGTTGTCGTGAAACATATTGGGGCTATCTAATAAACTTTTTACCACAACAAATACATTGACTTCTCCCCGTTGTTCGTGAGCAAATACGTTTTCTAGCCAAAAATCTATCATTCCATTTATCTCCAATGTCTCAAGCTCTATCGGCTTTGGTTTTTTTGCTCCCACAAAAACTCCCTTTTTCTTGATCATGATTTGGCATGGGCATGGTAATAATTGAAGAGAAGCATTCCAGACATCCTTAGCCTTCTTCTCAGAAGATGTATGAAGGGCGCATTTCTCGTGTATCTCAAAACACCTATCTCTTGCTCCATGAATGATATTTTCAGGCAAGATCAATCATGAATGTATAAGAATCATATCTCTTTGGCAACTTGTGAGACCATCCTTCTCTAAATTCAATTGTTTGTGTATGTCTATACACAAAACCCGACTATGGTATTTGCTATAAGATATTTCATTCGATTTGTTGTTGGTATGTATGCTCAAGTAGTTTGAAATATCTCTCTCATGCTTAAAACACCATGTGCCATCATGAGAGCCATGACGATAAACATCATCCAAAATCTCTCCATTACCTTCAAAACAAGTGAAAAGAAAAAATCCATTAGTAAGTATCAAAAGCTTTAGATGCTTACTATCAAAAGCTTTTGTACTACCAAGCTAGTTAATTTTGACCTAACCATACCTGCTACATGTTCTAGTGGAGAAGAATTGGCACCATAGTACTCCTCATAAAGGATTCTCCATGATAGGAATAAAGAGCGGCAAAATTCAATGTATTCTTGGCTCCAACCCTTTTCTCGACTGCAGTCAAAAAACATGTGGGCAATATCCACCAAAAGTATCCCAAGTTATTTGTCCTCTTTGCTAATTCCATCTACCACATTAAGAACATGTGGTAGACACCATTGAATGAATTTCTGGCATTCCTCTGCTTTAAAAATTTTGAACTGTGTCGAGGCACGTTTTGGCCATCTACCCGCATGCAAGATAGGCCTTGAAATAGAGTCCGCAACCTCTTTAACAGCAACCTCAATCTTCTTCTTGAATTGCGAAGAGGCCAATGAAATTAATCTCTTTATGTACTTTTGAAAGAGATTTAAAGGACGTAGTATATGCATGACGTCATACACAAGGTCTCTCGAGATGTCAAATCCATAGAGATGAAAGAGTCTCCACAACACCGATTCACCTGCTAGACCTCCATCTCTTAAAGTCTCCTCCACCTTCTCCTTTGTTGTACATCGTTTGGACATCCTAATACTATTCCACAAGTCATCTACATGTCGTTCCTCAGGAGGATAGCTTCCTTGATATCTATTATGTGAGTAAACATAACATTGTGTACCATTACCATCTCGCCTTACCTCTGCCATCGCCTTGTCTCACCTACAAAAGGCCATTCCACCATCTTTCACTTGACCTAGTTTGCACTGAGCAGGATGATCGCCGGTACAAACCATCAATATAAATCATTGGGCATGGCATAATCAACATCAAATCCATCTAGAAAGGATGTTTCAAGCTCAACCAATAATGGTTGAAGGACAATGATAATACATCACCATGCTTTCTTTCTAGCTCCTTATGAGACAAGGGAAAGAAAAGAACTGGAATAGGTTCAACAATTGACCTTTTCCCGCCATTCATGATAACTATCCACCACAGCACTATCCTTTTGTGCTGTAGCAGCGCGTTTGGAACCCATCCCAATGTAGAAGAAGGGAGAAATTTATTGGGTCACCCTACAAGAGGCAAGGGAAAAAACTCATTCAAATTTTGTGGAAAATAGTGTAACATTATTGAAAGTTTTTGAGATATTGGTTCAAGGCATGAGAGGGGTGCAGAGCATGCGTCGGGACATCATAGGACATCATAGCTATAGGGTGAGAGACGCTTACACCGAGTCTCATTAGAGGCCCCATAGGTGGCAGAGTGCTGTTTTTAGAGGATCTGAGTGGTGGGCATCTGTGGGAGGATTTGTGTCATAGATCCTGACCCAGCAGCTCTTGCGACTGGCCACTAGAGGGTGTGGGCTTGGGAGTGTTTTCCATTGGCACGAGTGTAGTGGGACCCTGGTGAGTGGTTTTGGAGGGACCCTTTCTCCTCAGCCGACCACCCAGGTGTCCCTTTATTTCAGTACACTGCTCATCTGGGACGTCATATACTGGAAACACAGAGAGAGACTCGTCATGTTGCAGCGCGCACCTCATTGCCAGGTAATTATGCATATCAAAAACCACACCATATACACCTCGAGACAATTAATATTTCTAGTATCAAGATATTGTCTCCAAGATAATTATCCTTAGTAGTGTTTCACTAGGCAACTATGCTTTAGATATATTGTAAAACATCAATATTGTCTCTCGTGTCACCTATTGTTTAGCCATGTTGTCAAATAACTATGGATCTATTATGTACCCAAGGTTACCAATTAACATTGTATAGCCACTTTAGACCTCGTGCACTATCTATTATGACATAAAGAGTTTATGTTGCCATATGTACTTGTTTACAACATCGGCTGTCAAGTATAGCTTCAATTATTCTCGTGACCTACATGCACTTGAATTCCATAGTATCACTTTATCCTAGAACAATTGTACCTACCATAACAACTTATGAAGGTAAAGATGTTTACTACTAAGCTCAAGAATTTCTATGATCTCATAATTATCCATACTAGTATCAAGACTATAAAACATTGAAATAGCTTGGCTATGTCATGGTTATCTAAAACTATCTACCTCTACAGCTTTCACAAATTATAGATCTAGCCATATTTCTATATTTCCAAGTAAGTCTATTACTATTATCCACCCCTAATGACGGAACACTATGCACCCACTATATCCTCGGATACTGCTTAGGGATAATTATCGTTAGTAGTGTTTCACTAGCCATCTATGGTTTAGATATATTGTAAAATAATTATGGATCCTTCAATACTGTTCCTCTACACATCTATTGTTTAGCCACATTTTCAAATAACTATGGATTTATTATGTACCCAAGCTTACCAATTAACACTATATATCCACTTCATACTTCATACACTATTTATATTATGCATTCCTTGGATACTACCTAGGAATATTAATCATCAATGTTGTTGCTACTTATCTCAAAGACATGTTTTTCTTGTCTAGCCATATTGCAAAGTAGCTTATCCACCCATAACCACTAACTATGGAATCTAGGAATCAATATCGTTGCTCTAGCCACCCACCCACTTTTAGGGTGCACAACGACCAATATCCATTGCTAGCCTGGGAACAACTATGTCTATCATAGCAATTTGTGTAAGTAAATATGTTTACTAGTAAACTCAAGAATGTCTATCATCTAAGAATTGTACGCATGCCAAGGCTAACCAGTAAGAATATTCCTAGTGTTATCACAAACTTATCAACTAGAATTTCTACAATAACTATGCACACCTCAAGATATCTACTACTTGTATTAAGATTGAAAAAACTTGGCTATGCTAGAGCTATTGAAGACTATATACCTTTAGTGCTTTCACAAACTTATAATACAAGTTCAAGATCACAAACTTTCATTGATGTATACTTAAAAAGAAAAATTGCTGGAGCACATACCTTTGTTGATGCCGACAATCACCTATGTCGATTTTGGATTGTTACATTGCCTCAAGTTATGTAGTAAGTATCCAATGGAAACCCCTACTTTTGGGGTGTGGCTTGCTGTAGCTTGATTTGGGGTTAACTGAAGCATGCTCCATATTGCATCAAGCTTGTCAACGTTGAAAAGTAATATAGACACTATTGGCACGTTTCAAAAATAATCTACACAAAATAACTGAACAAGGGAGGGGGCGCCCGAATTTACAAGTTTTGGTGCGCTCGAATTTACATGTTTTCCCGAATTTACAAAAGTCGCATCGGAAGGCTCATATCGCACCCGATCCCCTAAATGGGTGTGGGCCATTGATCCCATCCAGCCCATGCCCGTGTGAGATAGTGAGGAGGATAACACACCCCCAGTAATACTTTGCCATAAATTCCCAAAATGCCCTTCAAATTCTCGATCGATACTCTCAAAATACCTCCGGTTGTGAGGGGCACAAGAGGAGAGGGGACGAGGGCACAAGAGCAGACAACGAGAGGAGAAGAAGAAGAAGAAAAAGAGTATTTTTTTGTCGCAGGAAAGTATCCCAAGAGACCTTAAAGATCTATCCAACAAGGAGACCTGAAATCAAGACTTGTTATACAAGAGGGAAATGGAATTTTGGAAACTAAAAACGACACGATATCAAGCCAAGACACATCTTCCCTGAACATTATTGCCTTGGAAAAAGTTTACCGCTTTTCCCTCTCTCCGTCTCATCGATGTGCCATGCCCATGGAAAACCCCCCCCTCTTCCTAGATTAACTTTCATTTAAATTTTTAAAGAAGCATCTTTTGTGATTCCTTTTAAAGAAGCATCTTTTGTGATTCCTATAAAAACCAAAGTTTTGGGGACCTTCTGTTGGCTTTTGCGTATGATTAAAGAGAGAGCATCAGTAGTGTTCGGGAAAAATGTGTCTCAGCTTAATATCATGCTACTCATTTGATATCAAACTGGAGTAGACTAGAATACTGAAGCATGTACCAAATGTGGACGATCATCCCAAATTAACTAAAGGTTTTCTTTGTTGGAGCTATATATGGCTCACGCTACTCAACTTGGTCTCACCTATATATTTGTATCTTGTCCTCAATATGAATCAGTCTTTGGGAGCATACATGGTGTCTCTTGTCTCTCCTATCTCTCTCTCTCTCTCTCTACATCTCAACATGGTATCAGAGTGGTAACGATCACACGCCGATTCAATTCATGGTGACAAAAAAGTATGTGTATGCGATTCGCATGTAAGATTCAAAATTGCTATAAATTTTATTTTTTGAGGATTGATCCTTGTTAACTGTGGTTGTTTTGTGCTAATAAGAATATGATTAGTGTTTTCAGTGGTGTTTATTAATAATCGATATAATAAATCATTGATTATGTTTTATTGTTGATTTGTTTTTTGACACCCTGAACTTCGTCTCAATTTTTGGGGTCTTCTGCTCAAAATCTGGAGAAACGGGAAAAGCGCAATGGCATATTTCATCCAGAACTTATTCGTCTCCTCGAGCTCTTCGATTTGAGTTCTAGGTTTGCGTCCATCGAAGTTCGCAACAGAAAGTTCTGCTATTTTTACTGCAAATGGAGCTTGACGCAGCTTTCTTCGTCGTGCGTCTTCGTGAAGCATCCGCGATCGTTTTTTTTAATTTTGGCATTGACTTTTCAAGAAAATTTATCTTTATTCATATTGTGGCCGTCAATCTTGCGTCTCACGTCACCCTATTTTGAGGACTCTTTTATTATTGAAGTCTCCTTTTCCCTGTTTTTTGAATGACGTCTCTCACATCTTTGGACGTGTATTGAGCATCCTTCTTGCGTTTATCGTTGATAGAACACAGTCATCATATTTCTCTCATTCTCAATTTTTGCCTTCACCATATATGGTGTGCAAATTATGCGATCTTATCTTATACGTCTTCTCGCAATTAGATATGGCTATGATTATTCTGTCAATGGCTTTCACTCTGGGCAGCGTTCTGTTCCTCCTTTCCAAGGCCAAGGATTTCTGGGTGGAAAGCAAAGATATTGTTAATTCTTGAAGGCGATGAAATCTTTGACGTTGTCCTTGGAAATCGTGTTTGTCCGCCTCATCCTATTGATATAGATCATGATAACGTGCTTATCACTGAAGGACCTATATTTGAAGCAGCTCTCCGGTATATTCTTTTTGCTCTTAGTGATTCTCTTTTGCTTGATATGTATGAACTGCCTACTTCCCCCGACGTATGGAAGTACCTTATTGCAAACTTTCAAAAGAAAATGTTATAGAAATACTTTATTTGAGAGGGTTTCTTAACAAACTACAATATGAAGTTGGTACTGCCATGACGGGACATATTGAGTCTTTCAAATCTATTATTAATCAACTTGCTGTTGCCGGTGATCCTGTTCCATCAAAACAGCTGATTACACTTTTGCTTGATACGGTGAATGACTCCTCTTATGATAACATTGTTACTATTCTCTCTAATAAATATGGTCTTGATTTCGACCAAGCTTGCATGTCTTTAATTGAATACTCTCAACGTCAAGAACGACGTAATGTTGGTCATGATACAGCTATGATTTCACAAGAGGAGACTAAGTCACAACAGATGGAACGTGTTTTTCATGCTCGAAGGCGTCCGTTTGAAAGAGGAAACCGCAAAGGTGGCCGTCGTGGTAATATTTTTCTCTCGTCTCAAATTTCCTAGTAAGCAATGTTCTTACTGCAGTAGAAATGGCCATACTGAAGAAGATTGTTAGGCACGTCAATATGATGAAGAACACAATATTACCACGGAACAACCACGTTTATCTAGAGACTCTGCTTCCTCTTCTTGTGAATATTGTGGACGATCTGATCATCCCACTCATATGTGCTATAAGCATCGATTCGACACAAATCATAATAGAGCATATGCTACTGAACATCGAAAAAACATTGTACCAAAAACAAACTGCGTCCTATGTTCAGTTGCTCTAGATAGAATACTTCATGTACGTGATGGTTCACTTTTTACTGTTGATTGTGGTGCTACAGGAAATATGACATATCAGTCTAAGTGGCTCCATAACTATCATCCACTACCAGTTCAACATGTTGTTTATCTTGCTGATGATAGGACTTGGTCAAGTAAAGGATATTGGAGATTTATATCTTGGTACCTTATCTTCTTCCACTCGAATTTTATAAGGAGTATTACATGTACCAGATCTTCAATGTAATCTTCTTTCAGTTGCAAGACTTGTTGATCTTGATCTCTTTGTTGGATTTGATCATACCAAATGCCGAATTGAGAAAGATGACAGACTATAGCCACTGCTCCTCGAAACGGTAAATTTCTTGAACTCTCTCTCAATGATGCTATAGCAAATGTTGTTACTGCTCCATGTGATCATGATTGCAAAGTATGGCATCATCGTTTTTTCATGCTGATTTCTCAAAACTCCTTGATCTTTAGCGTAGTGATCTTGTTCATGGCATGGATCTTAAAGCTCATCCCCATATGGGAATTTGTGAGTTTTGTGCTCTTGGGAAACCTAATTGTAAACCCTTTCCTCTTTCAAATACAACTCATTCTCGTGACATATTGGATCTTGTTCATACTGATATATGTGGACCTCTACCTTCTTCGAGATCACAATATCGCTACTTCATTACTTTCATTGATGGTTTCTCATCGTATACACTATATTTTTACTTAGACAAAAATCTGAGGCCTTATCTGCTTTCAAACAATTCCACAAGGCTACGGAACTTCAAACTCTTCTTAAGGCGACCAGTTTGAAGTCCGTAGCCTTGTGGAATTGTTTGAAAGCAGATAAGGCCAGATTTTTGTCTAAGTAAAAATATAGTCGTATACGATGAAAACCATCAATGAAAGTAATGAAGTAGCGATATTGTGATCTCGAAGAAGGTAGAGGTCCACATATATCAGTATGAACAAGATCCATATGTCACGAGAATGAGTTGTATTTGAAAGAGGAAAGGGTTTACAATTAGGTTTCCCAAGAGCACAAAACTCACAAATTCCATATGGGGATGAGCTTTAAGATCCATGCCATGAACAAGATCACTACGCTAAAGATCAAGGAGTTTTGAGAAATCAGCATGAACAAAACGATGATGCCATACTTTGCAATCATGATCACATGGAGCAGTAACAACATTTGCTATAGCATCATTGAGAGAGAGTTCAAGAAAATTACCGTTTCGAGAGCAGTGGCTATAGTCTGTCATCTTTCTCAATTCGGCATTTGGTATGATCAAATCCAACAAAGAGATCAAGATCAACAAGTCTTGCAACTGAAAGAAGATTACATTGAAGATCTGGTACATGTAATACTCCTTATAAATTCGAGTGGAAGAAGATAAGGTACCAAGATATAAATCTCCAATATCCTTTACTTGACCAAGTCCTATCATCAGCAAGATAAACAACATGTTGAACTGTAGTGGATGATAGTTATGGAGCCACTTAGACTGATATGTCATATTTCCTGTAGCACCACAATCAACAGTAAAAAGTGAACCATCACGTACATGAAGTATTCTATCTAGAGCAACTGAACATAGGACGCAGTTTGTTTTTGGTACAATGTTTTTTTCGATGTTCAGTAGCATATGCTCTATTATGATTTGTGTCGAATCGATGCTTATAGCACATATGAGTGGGATGATCAGATCGTCCACAATATTCACAAGAAGAGGAAGCAGAGTCTCTAGATAAACGTGGTTGTTCCGTGGTAATATTGTGTTCTTCATCATATTGACGTGCCTAACAATCTTCTTCAGTATGGCCATTTCTACTGCAGTAAGAACATTGCTTACTAGGAAATTTGAGACGAGAGAAAATATTACCACGACGGCCACCTTTGCGGTTTCCTCTTTCAAACGGACGCCTTCGAGCATGAAAAACACGTTCCATCTGTTGTGACTTAGTCTCCTCTTGTGAAATCATAGCTGTATCATGACCAACATTACGTCGTTCTTGACGTTGAGAGTATTCAATTAAAGACATGCAAGCTTGGTCGAAATCAAGACCATATTTATTAGAGAGAATAGTAACAATGTTATCATAAGAGGAGTCATTCACCGTATCAAGCAAAAGTGTAATCAGCTGTTTTGATGGAACAGGATCACCGGCAACAGCAAGTTGATTAATAATAGATTTGAAAGACTCAATATGTCCCGTCATGGCAGTACCAACTTCATATTGTAGTTTGTTAAGAAACCCTCTCAAATAAAGTATTTCTGTAACATATTTCTTTTGAAAGTTTGCAATAAGGTACTTCCATACGTCGGGGGAAGTAGGCAGTTCATACATATCAAGCAAAAGAGAATCACTAAGAGCAAAAAGAATATACCGGAGAGCTGCTTCAAATATAGGTCCTTCAGTGATAAGCACGTTATCATGATCTATATCAATAGGATGAGGCGGACAAACACGATTTCCAAGGACAACGTCAAAGATTTCATCGCCTTCAAGAATTAACAATATCTTTGCTTTCCACCCAGAAATCCTTGGCCTTGGAAAGGAGGAACAGAACGCTGCCCAGAGTGAAAGCCATTGACAAGAATAATCATAGCCATATCTAATTGCGAGAAGACGTATAAGATAAGATCGCATAATTTGCACACCATATATGGTGAAGGCAAAAATTGAGAATGAGAGAAATATGATGACTGTGTTCTATCAACGATAAACGCAAGAAGGATGCTCAATACACGTCCAAAGATGTGAGAGACGTCATTCAAAAAAACAGGGAAAAGGAGACTTCAATAATAAAAGAGTCCTCAAAATAGGGTGACGTGAGACGCAAGATTGACGGCCACAATATGAATAAAGATAAATTTTCTTGAAAAGTCAATGCCAAAATTAAAAAAACGATCGCGGATGCTTCACGAAGACGCACGACGAAGAAAGCTGCGTCAAGCTCCATTTGCAGTAAAAATAGCAGAACTTTCTGTTGCGAACTTCGATGGACGCAAACCTAGAACTCAAATCGAAGAGCTCGAGGAGACGAATAAGTTCTGGATGAAATATGCCATTGCGCTTTTCCCGTTTCTCCAGATTTTGAGCAGAAGACCCCCAAAAATTGAGACGAAGTTCAGGGTGTCAAAAAACAAATCAACAATAAAACATAATCAATGATTTATTATATCGATTATTAATAAACACCACTGAAAACACTAATCATATTCTTATTAGCACAAAACAACCACAGTTAACAAGGATCAATCCTCAAAAAATAAAATTTATAGCAATTTTGAATCTTACATGCGAATCGCATACACATACTTTTTTGTCACCATGAATTGAATCGGCGTGTGATCGTTACCACTCTGATACCATGTTGAGATGTAGAGAGAGAGAGAGAGAGAGAGACAAGAGACACCATGTATGCTCCCAAAGACTGATTCATATTGAGGACAAGATACAAATATATAGGTGAGACCAAGTTGAGTAGCGTGAGCCATATATAGCTCCAACAAAGAAAACCTTTAGTTAATTTGGGATGATCGTCCACATTTGGTACATGCTTCAGTATTCTAGTCTACTCCAGTTTGATATCAAATGAGTAGCATGATATTAAGCTGAGACACATTTTTCCCGAACACTACTGATGCTCTCTCTTTAATCATACGCAAAAGCCAACAGAAGGTCCCCAAAACTTTGGTTTTTATAGGAATCACAAAAGATGCTTCTTTAAAAGGAATCACAAAAGATGCTTCTTTAAAAATTTAAATGAAAGTTAATCTAGGAAGAGGGGGGGGTTTCCATGGGCATGGCACATCGATGAGACGGAGAGAGGGAAAAGCGGTAAACTTTTTCCAAGGCAATAATGTTCAGGGAAGATGTGTCTTGGCTTGATATCGTGTCGTTTTTAGTTTCCAAAATTCCATTTCCCTCTTGTATAACAAGTCTTGATTTCAGGTCTCCTTGTTGGATAGATCTTTAAGGTCTCTTGGGATACTTTCCTGCGACAAAAAAATACTCTTTTTCTTCTTCTTCTTCTCCTCTCGTTGTCTGCTCTTGTGCCCTCGTCCCCTCTCCTCTTGTGCCCCTCACAACCGGAGGTATTTTGAGAGTATCGAGAATTTGAAGGGCATTTTGGGAATTTATGGCAAAGTATTACTGGGGGTGTGTTATCCTCCTCACTATCTCACACGGGCATGGGCTGGATGGGATCAATGGCCCACACCCATTTAGGGGATCGGGTGCGATATGAGCCTTCCGATGCGACTTTTGTAAATTCGGGAAAACATGTAAATTCGAGCGCACCAAAACTTGTAAATTCGGGCGCCCCCTCCCTTGTTCAGTTATTTTTGTAGATTATTTTTGAAACGTGCCAATAGTGTCTATATTACTTTTCAACGTTGACAAGCTTGATGCAATATGGAGCATGCTTCAGTTAACCCCAAATCAAGCTACAGCAAGCCACACCCCAAAAGTAGGGGTTTCCATTGGATACTTACTACATAACTTGAGGCAATGTAACAATCCAAAATCGACATAGGTGATTGTCGGCATCAACAAAGGTATGTGCTCCAGCAATTTTTTCTTTTTAAGTATACATCAATGAAAGTTTGTGATCTTGAACTTGTATTATAAGTTTGTGAAAGCACTAAAGGTATATAGTCTTCAATAGCTCTAGCATAGCCAAGTTTTTTTCAATCTTAATACAAGTAGTAGATATCTTGAGGTGTGCATAGTTATTGTAGAAATTCTAGTTGATAAGTTTGTGATAACACTAGGAATATTCTTACTGGTTAGCCTTGGCATGCGTACAATTCTTAGATGATAGACATTCTTGAGTTTACTAGTAAACATATTTACTTACACAAATTGCTATGATAGACATAGTTGTTCCCAGGCTAGCAATGGATATTGGTCGTTGTGCACCCTAAAAGTGGGTGGGTGGCTAGAGCAACGATATTGATTCCTAGATTCCATAGTTAGTGGTTATGGGTGGATAAGCTACTTTGCAATATGGCTAGACAAGAAAAACATGTCTTTGAGATAAGTAGCAACAACATTGATGATTAATATTCCTAGGTAGTATCCAAGGAATGCATAATATAAATAGTGTATGAAGTATGAAGTGGATATATAGTGTTAATTGGTAAGCTTGGGTACATAATAAATCCATAGTTATTTGAAAATGTGGCTAAACAATAGATGTGTAGAGGAACAGTATTGAAGGATCCATAATTATTTTACAATATATCTAAACCATAGATGGCTAGTGAAACACTACTAACGATAATTATCCCTAAGCAGTATCCGAGGATATAGTGGGTGCATAGTGTTCCGTCATTAGGGGTGGATAATAGTAATAGACTTACTTGGAAATATAGAAATATGGCTAGATCTATAATTTGTGAAAGCTGTAGAGGTAGATAGTTTTAGATAACCATGACATAGCCAAGCTATTTCAATGTTTTATAGTCTTGATACTAGTATGGATAATTATGAGATCATAGAAATTCTTGAGCTTAGTAGTAAACATCTTTACCTTCATAAGTTGTTATGGTAGGTACAATTGTTCTAGGATAAAGTGATACTATGGAATTCAAGTGCATGTAGGTCACGAGAATAATTGAAGCTATACTTGACAGCCGATGTTGTAAACAAGTACATATGGCAACATAAACTCTTTATGTCATAATAGATAGTGCACGAGGTCTAAAGTGGCTATACAATGTTAATTGGTAACCTTGGGTACATAATAGATCCATAGTTATTTGACAACATGGCTAAACAATAGGTGACACGAGAGACAATATTGATGTTTTTACAATATATCTAAAGCATAGTTGCCTAGTGAAACACTACTAAGGATAATTATCTTGGAGACAATATCTTGATACTAGAAATATTAATTGTCTCGAGGTGTATATGGTGTGGTTTTTGATATGCATAATTACCTGGCAATGAGGTGCGCGCTGCAACATGACGAGTCTCTCTCTGTGTTTCCAGTATATGACGTCCCAGATGAGCAGTGTACTGAAATAAAGGGACACCTGGGTGGTCGGCTGAGGAGAAAGGGTCCCTCCAAAACCACTCACCAGGGTCCCACTACACTCGTGCCAATGGAAAACACTCCCAAGCCCACACCCTCTAGTGGCCAGTCGCAAGAGCTGCTGGGTCAGGATCTATGACACAAATCCTCCCACAGATGCCCACCACTCAGATCCTCTAAAAACAGCACTCTGCCACCTATGGGGCCTCTAATGAGACTCGGTGTAAGCGTCTCTCACCCTATAGCTATGATGTCCTATGATGTCCCGACGCATGCTCTGCACCCCTCTCATGCCTTGAACCAATATCTCAAAAACTTTCAATAATGTTACACTATTTTCCACAAAATTTGAATGAGTTTTTTCCCTTGCCTCTTGTAGGGTGACCCAATAAATTTCTCCCTTCTTCTACATTGGGATGGGTTCCAAACCGCTGCTACAGCACAAAAGGATAGTGCTGTGGTGGAAATAGTTATCATGAATGGCGGGAAAGGTCAATTGTTGAACCTATTCCAGTTCTTTTCTTCCCTTGTCTCATAAGGAGCTAGAAAGAAAGCATGGTGATGTATTATCATTGTCCTTCAACCATTATTGGTTGAGCTTGAAACATCCTTTCTAGATGGATTTGATGTTGATTATGCCATGCCCAATGATTTATATTGATGGTTTGTACCGGCGATCATCCTGCTCAGTGCAAACTAGGTCAAGTGAAAGATGGTGGAATGGCCTTTTGTAGGTGAGACAAGGCGATGGCAGAGGTAAGGCGAGATGGTAATGGTACACAATGTTATGTTTACTCACATAATAGATATCAAGGAAGCTATCCTCCTGAGGAACGACATGTAGATGACTTGTGGAATAGTATTAGGATGTCCAAACGATGTACAACAAAGGAGAAGGTGGAGGAGACTTTAAGAGATGGAGGTCTAGCAGGTGAATCGGTGTTGTGGAGACTCTTTCATCTCTATGGATTTGACATCTCGAGAGACCTTGTGTATGACGTCATGCATATACTACGTCCTTTAAATCTCTTTCAAAAGTACATAAAGAGATTAATTTCATTGGCCTCTTCGCAATTCAAGAAGAAGATTGAGGTTGCTGTTAAAGAGGTTGCGGACTCTATTTCAAGGCCTATCTTGCATGCGGGTAGATGGCCAAAACGTGCCTCGACACAGTTCAAAATTTTTAAAGCAGAGGAATGCCAGAAATTCATTCAATGGTGTCTACCACATGTTCTTAATGTGGTAGATGGAATTAGCAAAGAGGACAAATAACTTGGGATACTTTTGGTGGATATTGCCCACATGTTTTTTGACTGCAGTCGAGAAAAGGGTTGGAGCCAAGAATACATTGAATTTTGCCGCTCTTTATTCCTATCATGGAGAATCCTTTATGAGGAGTACTATGGTGCCAATTCTTCTCCACTAGAACATGTAGCAGGTATGGTTAGGTCAAAATTAACTAGCTTGGTAGTACAAAAGCTTTTGATAGTAAGCATCTAAAGCTTTTGATACTTACTAATGGATTTTTTCTTTTCACTTGTTTTGAAGGTAATGGAGAGATTTTGGATGATGTTTATCGTCATGGCTCTCATGATGGCACATGGTGTTTTAAGCATGAGAGAGATATTTCAAACTACTTGAGCATACATACCAACAACAAATCGAATGAAATATCTTATAGCAAATACCATAGTCGGGTTTTGTGTATAGACATACACAAACAATTGAATTTAGAGAAGGATGGTCTCACAAGTTGCCAAAGAGATATGATTCTTATACATTCATGATTGATCTTGCCTGAAAATATCATTCATGGAGCAAGAGATAGGTGTTTTGAGATACACGAGAAATGCGCCCTTCATACATCTTCTGAGAAGAAGGCTAAGGATGTCTGGAATGCTTCTCTTCAATTATTACCATGCCCATGCCAAATCATGATCAAGAAAAAGGGAGTTTTTGTGGGAGCAAAAAACCAAAGCCGATAGAGCTTGAGACATTGGAGATAAATGGAATGATAGATTTTTGGCTAGAAAACGTATTTGCTCACGAACAACGGGAGAAGTCAATGTATTTGTTGTGGTAAAAAGTTTATTAGATAGCCCCAATATGTTTCACGACAACTCTGGAATGTGCCTTATTCACAAGAGTCCAAAAGTCTAATTGTGGTATCATAGTTCAACCTATTGAGTGTTTGCGTTGCAAATTCTTTTGGCTTTGCAACAATCGGATGAGCATGAGATACTTTATGAAACTAGTTGTCTCAAAGTTCTCTCAAGGTTATTATCTCTAGGCAAGGTAGGGTGTGTCCCACAATGTCTTGAGAAGGGTGACCTTGTCCTTGCAAGGCAGAGAGAAGATTTGAATACCAATGCATTTGTGAGAAGTGTGGATATTGACGAAAAAAAGGCACTTTTAACATGGAAAGATGAGCAACATGGAAAAGATTTGGTGGATTGGAGACACATATATAAGGTTATGCAAGGTATTATCTAGACAAAGATACATCTATCGTTACTTTTGTGTATTTAACTACTTTTCTTGGAGTCATGCGTTTAATAATTTTTTTAATAATGGTTGTTGTAGGTTGTCATGCGCATTACAATGCGGAGGCGACTTGAATTTGGACTTCTAAGCCGCCTAATAAAACTATTGTATTTGTGCTACCTAGTCTAGATTTTGTCAACCAATGTTAGATTGTACCTCATGTGGACTCCCTACATTGGCTAGATGTGGAATTTTCTGCCAGTCTATTTATTTCGATATGTAATCGTTTATCTATGTCATGTTTATGGTCGACGTTTAAATCATATCAGCACATGTTGGCTACCTGGTTACTCAGGTTTCCAAGTTCAAGTTTTGATGTTTACTTTTATTTGAAAAGTAATTTTTAGATGTATTTTATTTTTGACAAGTTTTATACTATATTCATCTTTCTAAAATCAATAATATTACTAATGTGTCAATGATAATCTTCTGTTGCAACTGTTAGAATCTTTTTGCAGCTCCTTATGCAGACAGTAGGAGATGAATCAAGAGACAAGCGCTAACAATTTTTGGAACTTGCGTAGAGTATGACATTGTAGAGTTCATTGTGTTCATTGCACGATTCAATAATCTCCAATTTTGTGTGTTGTAGAAAGCTGTGTACTATCGTTGAACGTGTTTTTTTTTAATAACCTAGCAATTTATATGGATTCTGGTGTTGGTAAGTTGAAGCTACTCATGCCTAGCTTGCTATTTGATGTGTTGTTGCAGGAGACAAAGGGAATGTGGATTGTGTGGAGAAAATTTCTTTCTTTTAAAGTGGTGTTGGATATTTGTGTTGGTAACAAAAACTCTTTATGCTTAATTATTACCTGATATGTTGTTGGACACATTGTGAAGGTGGGTTGTGCATGGCCAGGTGACTTTTAGGTGAGAAAGATGCTATATTTTGGAAGTACTTTCCACTACTAAGCTGTAACAGTAAGTGCATATGTCACCATGGGTTTCTACCCATTTCGTTTGGTGAACCATTTGCATGCTTCAGAGCTTGAACTGCAATGTAGAATGTGGAGTGTAGTAGGTTTTTTCAAGATGCATTTCTTCAAGCCTCATCCACTCTTTATTAGTGTTTGGTATCTGATGTGTTGTCTGGAAGAATGTGAAGCTTGATTTTGTGGCACATGTGGCTTTTAGGTGAGCAAAATGCTTGAAGGTATGGTCTACTGCTATGTGTAATAGACAATGATTATGTCATTATTATTGTTTTCTTATGAACCATGTGCAGGCTTTAAAGCTTGAAGTGCTATGTTTTGGAGATACTTTCCATTGCTAAGCTGAAACAGCAACTGCATATGTCATCATGGATTTCTGCCCATTTTCTTTGTGAGACATGTGCATGATTCAAAGCTTGAATTGCAATGCAAAATCTGGGGTGTAGCAGGTTTTTTCAAGATGCATTTCTTCAAGGCCTCACCCACAGTTTATGGCTGGTTTGTTATCTGATATGTTGGAAAGAATATGAAGCTAGCTTTTGTGGCACATGGGGCTTTTAGCTAAGAAAAATGATGCCTTTTAAAGGTATTTTCTACTGCTACATTGTAATGGAAAGTGATTATGTCATCCATATTGTGGTTTTCTTCTGGTGAACCATGTGCGGATTTAGAGCTTGAAATGCAATAGAGAACATGGGTGTAGTTGCTTATATCAAGATGCGTTTCTTCTTTTATAGCTTCTTCCTTCTATTTTCTATAATAATTTTGCAGGTATATTTGATCATGATACCACGTTGCTACAAAAAAGTCTTTTGGATAAGGCCATACGAGTATATTTGACCATAATTTGATGTTATTGCAGACAAGCATATTGGATGAGGCCATTAATCTTGAGTTTACTCGAGTATGTGAGTATAGTTATCAATCATCATGTAAAATGAACCAGAAATGAGTCATTTGGCTGAGTTTATGACCAATTTCTGAAAATGTACTGATTATGTCATGTGTTTTTCCATGTATTTACTAATAGAAGATAATGATAAAAGGGAGAAGATAACACTCATGTTCAGGAGTCGAGATCTGCTTAGATGCAAGGTTCGTTGATGGAGAGCTTAATCCAAATTCATGTATAATAGAACAATAGCTACAGAAATACACTTATAAGGACATCCTAGGGATTGAATATGTAGCCGATTCTACATTCAAATTCGCAGGGATTTAGAATTTATAAGCATAGAAATGGTACATTAAGTGAAAATTGGTCAACTGACGTAGATACTGGAAGAACCGAGGAGTTTGATAATGGTTTGTTACATGACACTTTGACTTTTGGTCTTTCTTTGGGCTCAAAAATGATACATGGTGCTTTGATTAGGATAAGGATCTTATCAAATGTGTGATCAGATCCCATTGTGTTGTACATATCATTTTCTTTTCAATTGTTGGGCATTGCATATGTTGAATTTAGGGTTAAGGGTTTTTGTATATTATGGAGAGAATTTCCAATTGCATGAAATACTTCAAAGTGATAACTTTTTTGAGGTTTTGTATGATGTACTGGTGCAAAACTTTGAACACCAGCTTTCGTTGATGGATTTTGAAGGTGGAATGTATAATGTTCAGATAGCATAATAGGGAAATAGAGGCAATTTTGTCATAGTTGGATTTTTAGCTAAATGTACAAATTAATTGGTTGCATAAAAAGGAAATAGCAGTTTAAAGCATAGAATGAATTGTTTTAAGAATCGTATGTACTTTGCTTTTTGTGCTCATATTGACTTTTTAGGTATAGTGACTTGTCTCCATCTATATAGCCGGGTTGTGAGGTTTGCTACTAAAAAGATCATTGAATTGGCAAATATAGTTCCGGTACATGGTTTGCATGTTGTGTAAAGTTTTGAGGTCATGCTACTTGCTACATTGAGTAGTTTTTTGGTTGTACCATCGAATAGGTAGTTTTGGTCACATGCATGTGATTTTTGGTTCTTTGCAACTTTTGTTATCACATCGTAAAGGCTTTGATGAAAACTAGTGTACCGTACAATTAGGAGAGATCTTTTTCAATTCTCAATCAAGCTCGCATGGTCGATAAAAGAAATACCAAAGTTCAAGGTGGTGAATTACTATGGGAACGAATCTTTTCATTGTGCACGTAATTAGATTAAAATGTGAATCTATGTGGAAATATAAGGTAAATAAAAGTGATTGTTAACAAGGTTATGAATTTTTGCAAGAATGTCAAAAGGCACTTGGCTTGTGGTTTAAGCTATTTTTAATTAAGGTTGTGTTAATACTCGTCTCAACTTAGTAGATCTTAATAATATGATCTCTTCAAATGATTCTTGTCATTATGTAGTTTAGAACATAGTAGAAAATGATTCTCGTTCTTCTATTGTCTAGCACATTGTGGAAAATTGATTGCTACTTTTAGCAAAACAGTGAATTCTTTGAACACTTTGAGTGAAACTTTTCCTCTTAAGGGAAAAGTGAAACAAATTTTTGACTCATGTGACTTATGCTAGTCACATTTGTGAAAGATTTTCACACAAGTGAAACATTCCATAAGAAATGCCCACATCATTTGTCACAAGGGGAAAAACAATGGCTTGTGTGAAAAAGTGTGTGAATTTATTCTCATGTGTGATTTTCAAGTGTGAAAAAGTCTAAAAGCTGTGGAAGCTGCATGTGTCCTGAACCTAAGGTCCAGTGCAGATTGTATATTCCAGTGCAGATTTACCGTATAGAAGATAGATACCAATCAATGGTCATGGGTGAAAATGCGCATGTTGCTACTACGAAGTGCTCTTGTTTTTATTGGTGCTGATGACATGCACAAAACCGTTGTTGAAGCAGATGGGTTAGCCTATTGGGAGAGAAAGCTACCTGCTACTATCCATCCAGCATTCATGCCATCGTGATGCCTTTGAGTTCACAATAGTCTGGTTGGCACAAATACCCCTCATACTGCAGTGCTGCCTATGTGTGTGTGTGTGTGCACGCAAACGCCTACTCATGCTCACAATGTCCTGCAACATGCACCGAACTGCCTTACATCCAGAGTCGACACTCAGCCATGCTGCAAAAGCCATCCGAGTGCATAGCCCAAGAGACTATTATTAGGCATGCGAGATTTGGCAGGCCAACGCTAGTCATCTGTATTTTTTTATTTAGTGCTGCTATAGACGTTGTATTAGTAGCACTAGCGAGCAGAGGTTATCTGTATGCAGGCAACTGCATCTACAAGAAATATAAGGTGCAACCCATAGGTGCCCAAGGAAGAATTTCGTAATAATCTTATGGTTTTGTTTAAAATAATGTCATCAATAGAAAATAGTAACAGTAATGCTATACTCAATTGATTTTCTTGGGATGAACATGATGACAAAGTTGAAATATTGCTGATAATGTTTTATCGTTGCTACCTTAATAGCAATTTGTGTTGTAGCTCCTCCTTGGTTGGACACACATAACGTTAGTTCACACCTCTCGTTGGCTGTTGGGTCAAGTTTGATGGCCCAGAGTCTTTGCACATGTTGAAAAATTGGACGCTTCATCTGCAGCCACTCAAAATTGATTACTTTTTCTTCACTTCTACATCAAAAAATATTTAAAAGTGATTTTATTACCGGTTGCTCGTGATTGTCAACTAATCTTGTTATGAGTGATTACAGGTATTTCTTTGTTATCAATTATGACCATGGTTCCTAATGATAGTTGATGTACAGTGATAAAGTGGATGAAAGGTATTTTGAACTTGCATGGTTACAACATGGACCTATGGTACTTTGACCTGCAATATGGTAGCGACGTGGATCTATATTGTCATGTTTTTCTTTTTTAATAGAAAGCATCTGTGATGCCAAGGTACGTGACACCATGATGATTATTGGTATTTCAAAGTTTTTCTTTGTTGAAAGCGTCTCTAATGCCATCATAATGCCATGGTACGTGAACCCATGATGATTATTCCTATTTCAAAGTTTTTCTAAGCGTCTGTAATGTCATGGTACATAAACCATGATGATGATTGTCTGTCATGCCATGGTTCATAAATCAGAGATTGCCTGATGCTATTTCAATAGGCAAATCTATAAGGCAAGAATGTCCACTGAGCCCTCTATTGTTTGTTGTAGCTACTTATCCTCTGTTTTGTTTTTTGACTGCTCAAGCTAAGGGGGTTAAATTGAAGGGGCTGCAAGTAGGCCAGGAGCAGGTAGTGTCCTTGGGATTTGTTGATAATAACATTACATTTCTGCAGGCTCATAATGAAAACATTGGGAAATGCATGAACTATTTGAATATATACTCTAACTGTAGGTCTGGAGATTAACTTGGGTAAATCTAGTTTGATAGATGTCTCAACTAAAGAGTTTAATAATCTCACATGGAGGGGAAAAAGAATCTGTTGGGGCATAGTATTCAGGCATCTAGGCTATATAATTGGGGCCGATGTTTCTGTATTCAGGCATCTGGGTTATCTAATTGTGGTAGATGTTTCCTCTGCCCCGATAAATGACTACCTGGGTAGAGGACAGAGTATGCACTAAAACTGCTAGTTGAAATTGTGATGAGTGGCCTTTTCATGTGAGGGTTAGGATTTTACAATCTATTATGGTACCTTACTTGCTTCACTTCTTACCTCTGTTGGACTGGTTCAATACTGCCTTGAATAGAATCAGGTCTATGTATTTGAGGTTTTTGTTGGGCTCATGTAATAAAGCATGGTTGACATGGGATTTTGTTGCAATGCCTGTTGACATGGGAGGATTGGGAATTTTAACTTGAAAACTCACATGCGGGCTAGAAGAGCCACTCTTCTCAAACACATATGAACTCAGATAATTTTTGGTCTAGATTGCTTTGGCTTTTTATTGATAAGGAAATCGTCTATTTTCATGGTATACGGGACATGGGTTCTTCGGATAAGTTGTCTTTTGTTGCTCCTCTCAAGCTCTGTGGGTCAACTAGGAATATGTTAGTGAAGTCATGAAAAATGTTTCTGCAAAGCTTGGTAGAGAGAGATACACAAATAACTCATTAGGTGTGGATTTGTTTTTTCGGAGTTTTGTGTTTTAAAAACCTCATGCCTTGCTTATGGGGAAGAAAGCCCTCACCCTCATTAAAAGAGGGGTCAATGTAATTGAACAAGTTGTGGACTCTAACAACAGGTTGGTCCCATTTCTGGTTTCCAAGAGGATCTTCATATTGGGCAATGGTCTCAGGGTGCCATGGGTTTATTATCTGCATGTGTGTTTAGCATTGAAATACCTTGCAACTAGGATAGCACTCATAGGTTCAAAGATCGGGAGTTACCTAACTCTTGAGCTAATTGGTGGACATATCCTACTAGTGTTTTCTACAAGATGTTGTTGCCTGATAGTTCAATACATGATGTAACATGATTTGGGACTTCTCCAATAGTAGCCAAGGTGGATGCAGAGGATAGGAGTGACTATGACAAACACAAAGTTTTTATGTGAAAGAAAAGAAGTTTGTGAAGCTTTACCATCAAGGAATTATAATTGACCAGGAAAAAGAAGATGTACAAACATAAAGTAATGTAATATAGACAAAAGCTTAGAGAGAGAGAGAGAGAGAGAGAGAGAGAGAGAGAGGAGAGAGAGAGAAGAGAGAGAGAGAGAAGCCGACATTCCATCTAGTGTCAATGGCCCTTTAGTGACGATCTATTTAAGTTTCTTTCTGGAGTGCCAATAAATATCATTGGGTTCCCCCCTATCATGTCTATGACCAACAAAGGCCTTTTGTTTATGACATCATCCACTCTTCTTGCTCTCTTCTTGCACCTTGATCTTTTTAGATAAAGGGTAGCACTTCATTCCTTTAAGGCACTCAAAACTGACTTGAGAAGCATTCTGACAGAAAGTGTTGACAAGTTTCGACACCTTGCCAGAGAAACACTTGACAATGTTTCTTTTAGAAAATCACAAAACAATTGCTCATAGTTGACGGCTATCATGTATGCATGCACACAAGCAATGAGGCACAATATAAAGTTGAGGAGAATGTACTGTACGAAAAGGTGGTTCATGATCGAGTATGGTGCCCAATTTCCTTGTATGGGGAAGCCTTGTAATAAAAGAAGACGCAGAGAAACTAATGATGATTAGTTAAGGGGTAAACCATGGCTATTGGAATTCAACATTTGGACTGCATAGATGAAAATCAATTGGTTAGTTTAGAAATCTAACCCAAAGAGATCATTGTAAGAGACACACGTACAGACCCAAGACACGAAGTAGCTGTGATGTTTGCAAAAGACCAAACCAAGAGAGAGCGTGGAAAGCATGTGAAATTATTTCAAGGGTAGTGGAGAACAAAGGGGGGTCATCTAATTTTTCTAAAATTCCTTGATTCTTGGAATAAAATTAGGATTTCAAAAAATCGAGGCTCGACAGTGCCGTAGCCTTGCGGGGAGGCGGGCACATGCTCTCTCTTTCTCTCTATTTACTTGGTGAGCCAAAGGCTCTTTTCTCCCTATCTGATCGCACAAGAAGCCACCACGTGGAGACTTCTCACTGGCTACTTTTCACGCTACCAAAAAGTTAATGACCGATTAATAATAAAAAAATGTCGCTGCAGCTTCGCACATAGACAGTGTAGACTTATCCAGCGTCACAGGTTCCTAGAAGACAAAGACGTGTGAAGCAATTCGCTGAAGCACTTCGAACTTCTCCACAAATAAAAGTACAGGGAGTTCGCAATGTGATCCCTAGCAGCAGCAGGTTTTTGTGTGTGTGTGTGTGTGTGTGTGTGTGTGTGTGTGTGAGAGAGAGAGAGAGAGAGAGAGAGAGAGAGAGAGAGAGAGAGAGAGAGAGAGAGAGAGAGAGAGAGAGAGAGAGAGAGAGAGAGAGAGAGAGAGAGAGAGAGAGACCCTTCTACTATTGCATTCATCTGAGTTTGTTTATATTTACTTGGTGAGCCAAAGGCAATGAGTTTTGGTGATTTGACTCCAGATTAGGTGAGCTGATCATCGATTCAAATCTAATATCTTTCATTTGAGTAGCACTAGAACAGACCTCTACGATGGCTTGATCACACGAAATATCTGATCTACCCTACAGCTTGATGATCTGCGAAATATAACCGAGGTTTACAACGTCATATTTTGATGAGTTCAGTTATATTTTGCAAAGGCAATGAATTTTCGTGATTTGACTCCTCATAGTTGATCATCAATTGAAATCTGATATTTTCTCTTTCAGTAGCACTAGAACAGACCTCTGCTATGTCTTGATCGCACAAAATATCTAACCTTTGAGAGTGCTCATCACGTCGGGAAGCATCCGAAGTACCTTCCAGCTTGATGATCTGTGAAATATAACCAAGTTTTGCAAGGTCTCCGATACTACTTTCGATTCTACCCGGCTTGTTGTTGCATGGGCAATAGCGCAGAAAAGAATTAGTGTGAATCTTGAGAATTAGGCATCGGGAGTTGTGTTGAGAATGTGGGTCTCATGTAAATGATAGTTGTAAGCAAGGAATCATAAGAATGCCTGGAAAAATAAAATTTACTCAAATAAGGACAAAGTATATGCAAATATTCACAAAGCTCTTAATCAAAGAGTTGTAAGCAAGGGCATGGGATCCAATTGTGATTCTATAAATACTTTGCAGTTACCCGAACCCATTCCTTTGAAACCATTTTCATTCAGAAAATTTAGTGGTTGCTTATCTCCTAGACCCCAAACAAGATTTACCCAAACCCCAAACAAGATTTTGGTCAGGTTGCTAGTCCCCATGTCAGGGAGCGACTTCAAAACACTCCCTTGAGAACTTATTCTATATTGGCTCGAAAAAGAAAAGTAGTTTTTTGTCTTCAACTCTTAAGAGAAACAAAAAAAGACGAAATACATCACAAATTCCACCTCGGGAAAATTACTTTGTGACCTCCAAAACGCTGCCAATATTAAGTACAAGTCTGTGCTTTGAAAGTTTTTTCATTAACTGGTTTAGACGGAGGCAGAGATAAACAGCTCATGGAACTCCCTCAACAAATGTAGCAACCAAAAACACGCTCTCCGCACTTCACACTACAAATGGTACTAGAAACTGTTCCCGGGGGGGAGGACCAGCTGTGGCAAAAAAGTTGATCGATAAATCCTAGTATACAGCTCCTTGTACGTTCGCCCTTGCATGAATCTCGCCCTTAATTCCACTTATAGTTTCTGGATAGCACAAGGTAGTGAATTTGATGTGCATACAACAGAGTGAATATGGTGCCTTCTCCTATGGGGAAACCGAACTCAAGACGCCCATTATCATGGACAATTAGAAAGGAGAATACATAACGTAGGTTAGTCAGCATGGAGGCAAGAAGACAAAATTGATGACAAAAGCAGATTACAAAAGAGAGAGAGAGAGAGAGAGAGAGAGAGAGAGAGAGAGAGAGAGAGAGAGAGAGGCTAATATTGATCAAAGGACATAGAACATAATGTTACATCTGCTTTCCTTTAAGCTTAATCAATATGCTACATCTTTCGTATTTGTCTTAATGTGTGTTTTGTGTATGGTAGGGAGGACATATTCACAACACTAGATGTTGTGATTGCAAGCACGTCTCTAGCTCGAAAACACTACAAGGTTCATTATTTGCATCCAATTTCTCATGCGCATGCGTTTGCTTGGCACAACACATAAACGCTACGAGGCAGGGCACGACTTCCATTTCTTATAATTTTTGGAGAGACCACAGTGCCAACTCTCCACCATACTTCTGTATGGCACCTCTACATGACATGCATTGTATATTTTGCACTTTCAGTCTGTGAGTTTCATTATAAGACAATATGTTTAACTATTCAAATTGCTCTTTTGTAGCTTGACTCAAATATCGGCCTATAGATTCGACAATCGAAAAGCAAAAGTACAACATTGCAGGTCAGTAAAGCATCTCATTTCTTGTTGCAGTTTATTGATGCACTTAACTTTGTATCTTCGTATGAACACAATAACAATTTTAAAATGTGCATGCTTCTCTTTAAAACTCAACTAACTCTCTTAAAAATCACCCCTATAATCTCTATTAATTGATGTCACTTAACTTTGTATCCTCCCATGAACACAATAACAATTTTAAAATGTGCATGCTTCTCTTTAAAACTCAACTAACTCTCTTAAAAATCACCCCTATGATCTCTATTAATTGACGCTACTTAACTTTGTCTCTAACCAAAAATATATAACATTTCTAAATGTATTACCCTCTGAGGCAATGCAGTATCGTCATTGTCGAGTTAGTCACAATCTTGTTTCCTTTATTGCTAGATGGTAAACATATGTCCTTTATATTCTATACTTGTTATATATCAAGGCCCACCAAGAAAGACTAGTTTGAAAACCTTTTTGTCTATTTTACGTACTTATAACTTTGTGTCATGGACGTGCAGTTTGACATAATATCTATATACATATAGCACGTGATCCAGAACAAAAATTTCCGAAAGAGAGAGTAGGGGGTACCAGCTAGGATAAATTCAAAAAATATCCCGCTAGTTCAAGGGGGTAAAAGGAAAAGGAAAAGGAAACTGAAAGGAAAGGGCAGGGGATGGCACGTGGAGGTCATGTGCCTTTGTTGCTCTCTCTCTCTCTCTCTCTCTCTCTCTCTCTCTCACGTCCGAGTCGCAACATTTGGAGCCCTGCGCGCCACTCTCTCTCTCTCTCTCTCTCTCTCTCTCACACACACACACACACACACACACACATGCGGTTGTCCACCAGAGCCGCAGACAGCTCTCTCTCTCTCTCTCTCTCTCTCTCTCTCTCTCTCTCTCTCTCTCTCTACATATATATATATATATATATATATCGAGAAAATTGCTGACGTGGGAGGGGGGGGAGAGAGAGAGAAGGGCCGACGTTGTTGAGTAGAAGATGGAGGCCGCTCTTGTCGCCAGGCGGGGCTCCTGTGAGGGTGAGAGAAGGCAACACGTCGCAAGTGGAGGAGGGCTCCCATGGGAGGGCACGCTGTGTGCAACGGGCCTCGCAATTCCTTGCAGAAGATTCTAGGGAATCTTCTGAAGTAATGAATTTTATTAGTAGTGTCCCAGGTAGAGAGAGAGAGTAAAATTATTTTTAGGGGTAGCGGAGAACAAGCGGGGTCAGGCGCTGATGCAGCTGCAAGATCTCGACAGGGCCATAGCCTGGGGGGCAGGCGGGCGATGGCCATGGCCTTGCGACGTGGACAAAGGCTCTCTCCCTCTCTCTCTCTCTCTCTCTCTCTCTCGCGTTCTCGTGCAGCAGGCTTTGTGCCATGGACGTGCAGCTCGACGTGGTATTGTTTAAATAAATATAGCACGTGATCCAGAACGCGGGCCAGGCTGGTCCTAACTGGAACTTGGCCAGGCTGGTCGACCTAACGGCCAGCTCTTATAAATCTCGGGCGCTCCTTCCTTAAAGCAGAGTACTACAGTCATATGACGTTGTATAACTACAATTCCTCTGCCATACTCCTCCTCTGCAGAAACAACCATGGCTGGAGGGTCCATGAGTGGGCTCATTCAGGTTGCTGTTCCTGTGCTGCTCGCGCTGCAACTTCTGTTGCTATCTCAGTCCATTAATAGGAGTCCAGTAGCTGCGGCATTTGTAAGTATCACTTGGGTAGCTGCTAGTAATAACAAAATACGTGTGTTTACTCATTCTTAGAAAGATACGTATTGCGTGCGTACATTCTTGCTTATAATGTATGCATGTACTTCATGGCGCACAATATATAGATGGTTACATATAGTATAACATTGAGAGCGGCCTGATAATTATAAGACGTGCTGTGATTAGTCTTGACTGTGGCCCTGATTAATAGAATATGTTATTGATGATCTGGTTGCAGCGCTGCGAGTATGAGATATGGCCGGTGAAATTAACTGCAGTTGTGCCGTTTTCTAGCACAGATGCAACCGTGGATAGGAACTTGCCACTACCTGGCTTATACCAAGAAAGAAACTTGCCACTACCTGGCTTCTACAAACAAAGAAAGTTCACAAATCTGGATGACCCCAACGGCAACGACTTTGAGCAGGGTGCCCTGGACGAATTCGTCAGGACAGAACAAGAGGATTGCCTCACGCAGCTGCGTACGGCGCAGCTGGTGCTCACCCCCGCCGGAGATTCTCCTGACTGGCTGCTCGAATACGTCAACATCAGCACCTTCGACCTGGGGAGCGAGTGGAGCCGCGAGACACTGGTGGATGACACCCTCCGACCGGTTCGGTCTAGAAACTACAACCGCAATGGGAATCCCGCTGAGGAGATTCAATCCTGCGCTTTAAGTTTTTAAAACGTATCATTTCTCTTTTCCATAAAACAACAATACGGCTAGCGCTGTTGATGCTTGGCTCCCCGCTTTTAATTTTCCTTCATGCACACCGAATTCTTATACCTTTCACTAGGTACCTAGGGCATGAAAACATCCTCCTTCAAGAATTTCTTGTTAATGATCTAGCACGAGTACAACCTTCATTATTCTATATTAGTAAAATGGCGTCGCTTTCTACGACGGCATGGCCCCTCTTACCCTCAAACCTTTCGCTCTTAAAAAAAATCATAAAAATAGATGAAGAAAAGTATTGTCTCTCTCTTTCTCTCTCTCCCCCCTTGCCATAGGTTTAATGTAATCTCACCTGGAAAACTTTAAATCCCCCTTTCTTATAAAGTTGATGATGAAAAAGCTTACAAATCTTGGCAATTTCATAATGTATTTGTCAAGATGACACATGTGTGAGATCAATATAATATTGAATACAAAGTGTAGTTTCTCTCTCTCTCCCTCTCTCTCTTCCTCTCTCTTCTTCTCTCTCTTCCCTCTCTCTCTCTCTCTCTTCTTTTATTTATATCCCCCCCCCGTCTTCTCTCTATTTCCTTCTCATTACCTTTTTGCTCTCATTTGTCAATTTCTCCCCCTCTCTCTCTATCTATATCTCCATTTCACCAGTTTGTAACGGTTTGGTCCCGCAGCTCATTTTTGCAGCTACCTCTTGCTCACTTTTCCTTCATGGAAGCGGAGCTGCACGACATCCACACCCTCTAAACCTGCACAGCCTCTGGTCTGTGCCAATTGCACTTAATTAGCTTCATCAGAGACATCGTCCGATGCATACATAACATTATCTTCTAGAGGTTGATCTGAATTGAGATGTTTAAGAACAATCTCGTCTTCTCGCTTCTTGAATAGCTTGATCCATTTTATTGCGATGGGCATCTTGAGCACAGTGCCATCAAGTTCGCATAATTGATATATATGTTGCATTATCCAAAACATGAAGCACCATATATGGTCCAAACCACCGTTTAATCATTTTTGGCATAACAATATATTGATTTTCCAAGCTATTGTCATAAACAAGTACCCAGTCGCTGTCTTTGATAACATGAGGTCATAGTCTATGCTTTCCATCAAATGCTACTTTATTCTTCAACCTTGCCTCCTTAAGATTTTCTTTAGCCTGTTCGATATCTTCTTGACGCCTCTCCAGTTGACGAATACGTAGAGCAAGCAAATCTTCTGTAGACATGCCCTCTTCCCATGACATTATGGTCCAAGTCATAACCGCCTCCACTATAGGCATAATGGGTTTTTACCGGTACATCAGCCTGAACGGCATAAAACCTGTAACAGAACTGTGTGTAGTGCGATCAGCCCACAAAGCAAATGGTAAGAGCTTAGGCCAATCATCAATATGCCCTTGATATATTTTTATCCCTTTCTCTTTTATGATATAATATAATATTTTTTTTTCATGTAAACTTAATTGTTGATATTTGGGTTTAGAGCTTGTAAACCCATAGCTCATGGTGTATGACCTTGTATGAAGGTGATACCAAATGACCATATTCCAAGTATCAGATAGTTTGTTTGTGAGAATCCAGAGAACTGCCGTGAGGATTATCCGCATAGCCACCCTTTACATAGGCCCTTGGCCATCCTTATTTAGAATCCTTGTCCACACCTAGCAGCCAACGCTTGGCGTGGGTCCATGACCCCCCTCGGGTCTACCCTTGGTACATTACTCCCCCGTTGGAGAAGTGTTTTTGTCATCAAAAACAAAAGTGGTGATAGTCTCATAAGAAACACTCATGTTTTCTTCATTGGCATCCTAGCTTCATGGACCTAGTTGTCCTTTTGATTGGAATACAATTTAATAGAAGGTTCAATGAAATAAAAAAGAACATCTTGATTTTCTACATTGTTGTCCATATCCAACATAGCGTATATATTCCATTTAGAACTCACTTGAGTATACTTAACGAGTTATCACAACGAAGATGTACCCAAAAGAGTACCTCTTTTCACTTTCCATGAAAGTAAGTGACTGACGTAACTCATCAGCAAAAGTTAAGTCCTTGACTTGTTATCATTCTTCATCAGTAGAGAACCCCATCATAACTGGTGTTTAGGGTTGACGAGAAGTTTACTTGAACATAAGAAAACTAAACTTAGTCGCAAACATGATTTGCCTTATGGTAAGAAAACCCCAAGTAGAGAGATAATCTTTCTAATTAGGTTGCTTTGTGGTAACGTACGTACTTAGCATTTCCTTGGTAGAATGTTATGCTCATGCGGGTGCACAAGAAAAGAAATAAATAATTTCCATGTGAAAACCATGCTAATATATTTGGACCATAATAGAATGTGAAAATCCATCACATTTAGGTATCAAATGAACTAGTTTATTAACAAAACATGACTTTACTACTTGTTTAAACAACCATCCGTCGAAGTTGTTTAACCATACTTGCAACCTTAATAAGTTTCACTAAGTATCCGATAATTTGTGGCCACTAAAATTTTTCTTGATACAATGTGCTTAGAGTTGTCCAATAATCGGATTTGACTAGCACGTAGCGACTCAATCACGACACATAATTGAAATAAAGGGCGTTAGTGTCAGTTCTAGAGACTCATATTCTTCACATGTGGAATATGTCTTAGATAGATAAGGATGTCTGAAAAAAGAACATCCTTCAAGAACAAGATGTACTTGTGTGTGGAGGGCTCTAAAAACTCTACCACATGAGTGAGAGGGACCCTCGTTATCTTTACTCTACAATGGCTAAATTGAACTCCTTGAGTTCCAAGAACATGTTGTAACCCATGTGACAATATGTGCCAAACCTTACATATAGGTCCAAAACTGCATAATGCATAAATGTATTTTGGACACTATGTGGATGAAAACATAGAAGCTTATATATTCTACTTGGAAAAATAAACAAAAACATATTAAAAAATGAAATAAAACCAAATCAGATGCGTACTTGGAGGTTGAACCTAGTGTTCACGTACCCGTAGTCAATTGCACATCATCAATTTTTTTACCTGCAAAGACCTAGGAACACTAATTGAAAGATTAGTGAACATAAATAAGTATTGCACTGGTATTCCTTGGTGTTGCCTTTGCAATACAAAACCCTTGGTTAAAATTGAGGATGTCAAACCCCTTGGTTAGACTCTCTATGAAACTACTCAACCTAGCAACCAACGGTGACCGGCACAGTTTACCGTGTTTGTTTAATAGTAATTGAAGTCAACTTTGGAAGTTGAACTTTTTGAGCTATATATAGTATCTCTATATATAGCACCCTGGTCCCCTCTATATAAACTTATCTCGTGTGATCAATTGACACACTTTTTGGGATTTGCAGATCTAGAGTCGTCTCTCTCTCTCTCTCTCTCTCTCTCATCTGTCATCTCGGTCTTCCTCCCTCGTCAACATGGTATCAAAGCTATGCAGAGCATAGACATGACAGATAAGTTTGCTTGTGATTTTCTTTTCTTAAGCTAATTCAAGAAGCTTTGTTTTTGTCTTTTTCTTGTTGTGTTGATGGTTTAGAGAGAAACACAATAGACGTCTTGGATGCAACTGCGTTACGGAGATATCATCAAAGAATGTAGCCGATAAATGTAATTTTTTCCTTTTTCTAATATAAAATCTCTCGTCCTTTATGTTTTTTATTTAAATTACTCATATGTGTAAAAGTATCTCTCTCTCTCTCTCTCTCTCTCTCTCTCTCTCACTCTCTCTCTATATATATATATATAATATATATATATATATATATATATAGAGAGAGAGAGAGAGAGAGAGAGAGAGAGAGAGAGAGAGACTCCAAACAAGTACATGTGACCCACTACCCAATGGCCCAAACAAAGTTCAACTATAAGTCTCTCTCAACATACTACATATGCAAATGACAACGCTTGAAGATCTTTCACTATAAAGTCAAGAAGCATTTATAAATTCCTCTTACCATTGGATCAGCTGAAGTTACTAAAGTTGGAGCCTCCACCACATCATGAAGAGCTTCAAGGGTGAAATTATCCTTTAAAAGATGCAAAAAAAAGTTCGCTTAATATTTGATTTTAGTATTGTAGTAAACATAAAATAAAATAAAAATGATTATTACCATAAGAGCACTTGAAGTAGATGCACCTTCTCTTGCATCATAAACAAAAGGGTTTTGGATTTCCACCACATAATCGAGTGGTTCTTCTACACCGTCGTTGCTCTTATAGGAGGGAAAAAAGAACATATTTACATTATTGAAGTGGCAAGAGTAAAGACACAATCGTATAAAAATAAAAGGGTACTTACAATAGGTGAGATAGGATTAGATTCACGAAGCTCTTCTTGCGCGTAACACCTTTTCCTCAAAGCATCAATAGGCATATTCTCATCTTCACCCTCATTTGATGGCAGTGAAGAGAGATTATTCTTTTTTGAATCATTTGTCCCTTTGTTTCTATTGTAGTGTCTCCATCCAATTACCTTGGCATACGCATCTGACAGTACTCTCCACTGTATTATATTGTTTTCATCAAAGTATAATGGCTTAAGAGTATGCATTTTAGACATAATGAAGCGCTTAAGTTCCTCTCTTTTCTCCACATCTTTTCTCAAATTAATTTGAGAAGAATCTCCTATTGCCATATTGCTGTATCCATCTTTGAACCATTCCTTGCGTATTTTGTCCATACTCTTACAATAGGACTTTTGTTGTACTGAATGAAACTTTTGTAAGAATTCTTTTCCTACAATCAGATACAAGTGACGAACTTCTTTAGGGCGAAAAATCCGCTCGTAATTAATAGGCATGGAATGAGGATGGGGTTGAGGTGAAGATGTTGTTATGAGATTGGAGGCTATATCCCGCTCAACATGCGAAACAAGTAATGAGGGATTTGTTGAGGAAATCCACCATTTGAGATTGAAATCTCTTGCCCATGCAATCGATTTCTACACCACCCCACTAACATGTGTCTATGTGTTATAGAGGCCACTCCAAATTCTAACCAACCTTCCACATTCATAAAAGCAAGACATTTGCCATTCACTCTTGCTAACCGAATGTTTTGGGAGTACTCGGTGGTATCACAAAAACTCTCGACAAAATGGACTACATTTGCCACTTCCCAATTGATTAGAGTGTGAACATCCATAGTAGGCATGCACCTAATGAACATAAGAGAAAAGAAAATGAAGAACATTTTTTTGCCGTATTTGAATCAAACCTTTATGCTAAACAAAAGAAAAGTTACCATAATGAGCTTGTTGTCATCGTGGAATGAAGACACCAAAAGCTGGTATGCTTAATATGCTGCCATTGCAAATGAGGACCCCAAAAGCTGATCGTCTGTGTATGGGAGTTTCTTTAAAATATATAAGCAAGAGGAGGATCCCAAAAGCTCTTCATTATATGGGAGTTTCTTTATATTATATAAGCCGGAGGAGGATATCTGAACAAGCAGAGGTATGGCAAAATGGAGAAGTCTCTCCATGGAAAAATAGGGAGATCCCTCTCGCTCACTCTCTCTTTCTCTCTCTCTCTCTCACTTTCTCACACACACACACACACACACACACACACAAATTTTGTTTACTTCACGTCAAGGATGGAGCAAATGACCAGGATTCTAGAACTGTACTTGTGTGGTAAAGCTTGTGTGTGTGTGTGTGGTGTGTGTGTGTGTGTGTGTGTGTGAGAGAGAGAGAGAGAGAGAGAGAGAGAGAGAGAGAGAGAGAGAGAGAGAGAGAGAGAGAGAGAGGGCTCTAGTCCAAGGCTGAAAATTGCAACCCTTCCCACCCTTCCGTTGTAATTTACCCTGCACCTGCATGGCAAAAACTTTATAGGCCTTCCCAAAGACGGGCATGCTCGTGAAAGGGCCCTTCCCCTGCAAAAGGTTATCTTTTACTAGACCTTCCCAAGGAAGGGTAACTTGCCAAAGTGCCCTTCAAAGGTTAGTATAGGACTAAAGGTAATGTTATAATGTGCCATATTTGGAAATATGTATAAGTGCAAATAGTATATAACACACAAGTGGTTCTTGATACTTGGGGAGTCTTTCGTAAGACATTAGCTCCATTACTTTTGAGCTTATGGTGGGCACATAACTCTTCTAATACTAGTCCTGATAATATAAAAAAAATTACATCATTAGCTCCATGTTTATCAACCCTATGTCCATTGACCTTGACGATGCATTCTTGCATAGCCATTTACATGCCTTCTAATTGAGATAAGCTATAAGTGTCACACTCTCTCTTGGCTAACAAGGGGATGGTTTGAATTGATCAGACTAGTTGGTCATAATCTAATCTATACTATTCTAGGAAACCTCTTCTCGCTTGAAACAAGTTTAGCATCAAAGTCACTGTCCAATAGCTCCTCATGTAAGCTCTGCATTGCAAGTTCTTGATCTTAGAGAGTGTACACTCTTAAGGCGGTATACAAAAATTCTCAAAATGCTTGCAATCAATAACTCACAATGATTTCCATGTGCTTCTTCTAATGCTATGTGTGAAGGGCCACTAAACTTTTGCCCTGCATAATGATTGGCCAAATGTGAAATTGTCCTTCCCTTGTGATGGGCAACAACATAAGTTACCCTTCATTGGGCAAGGTAAGGGCCTTGCAATTTTCAGACCTGCTCTAGTCTCGGGCGACTAGGAGTTTCCAGTACATTATTTTTGCAGTAGTCTGAGTCTCTCTCTCTCTCTCTCTCTCTCTCTCTCTCTCTCTCTCTCTCTCTCTCTCTCTCCCCCCCCCCTCCTCTCTCTCTCTCTCTCTCTCTCTCTCTCTCTCTCTCTCTCTCTCTCTCTCTCTCTCTCTCTCTCTCTCTCTCTCTCACACACACACACACACACACACACGTCCAATCCTGACTCGTGATTCAGAGCTAGAATTCTTGACTGTGAACGTGGAGGCATCAGACCCGACCTTTCTTGAGTCTCGCTAGCGTTTCATCTCTTTCTCTCCCTATCTCAGCACGCACAGTACATACGTCGCCCTCAATCTTCAAAACGTTTCTGTTGCAGTAGCTGCAGGCTTTCAATGCAACCGGACTCTGGTGCAACATGCTGCGAAGTTTAGGAATTTTTTGCCTGCCATTCTCGAGCTAATTTCACATGAGCATGCTCGTGCTCGACATTTTTTTTTCTCGGAGCTATTTTCACTGAGCATCTCGTGCGACTTTTTTTTTATCATACCCAATGCCTTTTAAATTAGCATCTTTACATGAAAAAGCTATGCTCTCCAGTGCTCGGGAAAAATCATTTTCCCAAACGTACAAAATGCCTTTCCTTGAATTTGCCAAGAGGAAAATTTAAGAAATTAGTTACTTTTTAGGTTTTTACACTATTTTTCTCTATTTAGGGGCGGAATTTCTCCTTTTCCCCTTGAGCTCAACCGGCATTTTGGAAATTGAAAACGGCATGATATTAAGCTGAGACACATTTTTCCCGAACACTACTGATGCTCTCTCTTTAATCATACGGAAAAGCCAGCAGAAGGTCCCCAAAACGTTGGTTTTTATAGGAATCACAAAAGATGCTTCTTTAAAAGGAATCACAAAAGATGCTTCTTTAAAAATTTAAATGAAAGTTAATCTAGGAAGAGGGGGGGTTTTCCATGGGCATGGCACATCGGTGAGACGGAGAGAGGGAAAAGCGGTAAACTTTTTCCAAGGCAATAATGTTCAGGGAAGATGTGTCTCGGCTTGATCTCGTGCCGTTTTTAGTTTCAAAAATGCCATTTCCCTCTTGAATAATAGGTCTTGATTTCACGTCTCCTTGTTGGATAGATCTTTAAGGTCTCTTCGGATACTTTCCTGCGACGATAAAATACTGTTCTTCTTCTTCTCCTCTCGTTGTCTGCTCTTGTGCCCCTGTCCCCTCTCTCCTCTTGTGCTCCTCTTGTACACTATTTTCCACAAAATTTGGATGAGTTTTTTCCCTTGCCTCTTGTAGGGTGACCCAATAATTTTTTCCCTTCTTCTACATTGGGATGGGTTCCAAGCCACTGCTACAACACAAAAGGATAGTGTTGTGGTGGAAATAGTTATCATGAATGGCGGGAAAAGGTCAATTGTTGAACCTATTCCAGTTCTTTTCTTGCCCTTGTCTCATAAGGAGCTAGAAACAAAGCATGGTGATGTATTATCATTCTCCTTCAACCATTATTCGTTGAGCTTCAAACATCCTTTCTAGACGGATTTGATGTTGATTATGCCATGCCCAATGAAGCAATTTGCAATGGCCTTCAAGAGGGAACAAGTCTAAGATGTATATTGATGGTTTGTACCGGCGATCATCCTGCTCAGTGCAAACTAGGTCAAGTGAAAGATGGTGGAATGGCCTTTTGTAGGTGAGACAAGGCGATGGCAGAGTTGAGGCGAGATGGTAATGGTACACAACGTTATGTTTACTCAAATAATAGATATCAAGGAAGACATCCTCCTGAGGAACGACATGTAGATGACTTGTGGAATAGTATTAGGATGTCCAAACGATGTAGAACAAAGGAGAAGGTGGAGGAGACTTTAAGAGATGGAGGTCTAGCAGGTGAATCGGTGTTGTGGAGACTCTTTCATCTCTATGGATTTGACATCTCGAGAGACCTTGTGTATGACGTCATGCATATACTACCTTTAAATCTCTTTCAAAAGTACATAAAGAGATTAATTTCATTGGCCTCTTCGCAATTCAAGAAGAAGATTGATGTTGCTGTTAAAGAGGTTGCAGACTTTATTCCAAGGCCTATCTTGCATGCGGGTAGATGGCCAAAACGTGCCTCAACATAGTTCAAAATGTTTAAAGCAGAGGAATGCCAGAAATTCATTCAATGGTGTCTAAAGGCTAATTGTGGTATCATAGTTCAACCTATTGAGTGTTTGCGTTGCAAATTCTTTTGGCTTTGCACACAATCGGATGAGCATGAGATACTTTATGAAACTAGTTGTCTCAAAGTTCTCTCAAGGTTATTATCTCCAGGCAAGGTAGGGTGTGTCCCACAATGTCTTGAGAAGGGTGACCTTGTCCTTGCAAGGCAGAGAGAAGATTTGAATACCAATGCATTTGTGAGAAGTGTGGATATTGACGAAAAAAAGGCACTTTTAACATGGAAAGATGAGCAACATGGAAAAGATTTGGTGGATTGGAGACACATATATAAGGTTATGCAAGGTATTATCTAGACAAAGATACATCTATCGTTACTTTTGTGTATTTAACTACTTTTCTTGGAGTCATGCGTTTAATAATTTTTTTAATAATGGTTGTTGTAGGTTGTCATGCGCATTACAATGCGGAGGCGACTTGAATTTGGACTTCTAAGCCGCCTAATAAAACTAGTGTATTTGTGCTACCTAGTCTAGATTTTGTCAACCAATGTTAGATTGTACCTCATGTGGACTCCCTACATTGGCTAGATGTGGAATTTTCTGCAAGTCTATTTATTTCGATATGTAATCATTTATCTATGTCATGTTTATGGTCGACGTTTAAATCATATCAGCACATGTTGGCTACCTGGTTACTCAGGTTTCCAAGTTCAAGTTTTGATGTTTACTTTTATTTGAAAAGTAATTTTTAGATGTATTTTATGTTTTGACAAGTTTTATACTATATGCATCTTTCTAAAATCAATAATATTACTAATGTGTCAATGATAATCTTCTGTTGCAACTGTTAGAATCTATTTGCAGCTCCTTATGCAGACAGTAGGAGATGAATCAAGAGAGAAGCGCTAACAATTTTTGGAGCTTGCGTAGAGTATGACGTTGTAGAGTTCATTGTGTTCATTGCACGATTCAATAATCTCCAATTTTGTGTGTTGTAGAAAGCTGTGTCCTATCGTTGAACGTGTTTTTTTCTTTAATAAACTAGCAATTTATATGGATTCTGGTGTTGGTAAGTTGAAGCTACTCATGCCTAGCTTGCTATTTGATGTGTTGTTGCAGGAGACAAAGGGAATGTGGATTGTGTGGAGAAAATTTCTTTCTTTTAAAGTGGTGTTGGATATTTGTGTTGGTAACAAAAACTCTTTATGCTTAGCTTATTACCTGATATGTTTTTGGACACATTGTGAAGGTGGGTTGTGCATGGCCATGTGACTTTTAGGTGAGAAAGATGCTATATTTTGGAAGTACTTTCCACTGCTAAGCTATAACAGTAAGTGCATATGTCACCATGGGTTTCTACCCATTTCGTTTGGTGAACCATTTGCATGCTTCAGAGCTTGAACTGCAATGTAGAATGTGGAATGTAGTAGGTTTTTTCAAGATGCATTTCTTCAAGGCCTCGTCCACTCTTTATTAGTGGTTTGGTATCTGATGTGTTGTCTCGAAGAATGTGAAGCTTGATTTTGTGGCACATGTGGCTTTTACGTGAGAAAAATGCTTCAAGGTATTTTCTACTGCTACGTTGTAATAGACAATGATTATGTCATTATTATTGTTTTCTTATGAACCATGTGCAGGCTTTAAAGCTTGAAGTGCTATGTTTTGGAGATACTTTCCATTGCTAAGCTGAAACAACAACTGCATATGTCATCATGGATTTCTGCCCATTTTTTTTGTGAGACATGTGCATGATTCAAAGCTTGAATTGCAATGCAAAATCTGGGGTGTAGTAGGTTTTTTCAATATGCATTTCTTCAAGACCTCACCCACAGTTTATGGCTGGTTTGTTATCTGATATGTTGGAAAGAATATGAAGCTAGCTAGCTTTTGTGGCACATGTGGCTTTTAGCTAAGCAAAATTCTGCCTTTTAAAGGTATTTTCTACTGCTACATTGTAATGGAAAGTGATTATGTCATCCATATTGTTGTTTTCTTCTGGTGAACCATGTGCGGCTTTAGAGCTTGAAATGCAATAGAGAACATGGGGTGTAGTTGCTTATATCAAGATGCGTTTCTTCTTTTATAGATTCTTCCTTCTATTTTCTATACGTAATTTTGCAGGTATATTTGATCATGATACCACGTTGCTACAAAAAAGTCTTTTGGATAAGGCCATACGAGTATATTTGACCATAATTTGATGTTATTGCAGACAAGTATATTGGATGAGCCCATTAATCTTGAGTTTGTGAGGGATGTGAAAATATCCATGTTCAACTTAATAATCAGTGAGAATAAAATTGATTTACTCGAGTATGTGAGTATAGTTATCAATCATCATGTAAAATGAACCAGAAATGAGTCATTTGGCTGAGTTTATGACCAATTTCTGAAAATGTACTGATTATGTCATGTGTTTTCCATGTCTTTACTAATAGAAGATAATTATAAAAGGGAGAAGATAACACTCATGTTCAGGAGTCGAGATCTGCTCAGATGCAAGGTTCCTTGATGGAGAGCTTAATCCAAATTCATGTATAATAGAACAATAGCTACATAAATACACTTATAAGGACATCCTAGGGATTGAATATGTAGCCGATTCTACATTCAAAATTGCAGGGATTTAGAATTTATAAGAATAGCAATGGTACATTAAGTGGAAATTGGTCAACTCACGTAGATACTGGAAGAACCGAGGAGTTTGATAATGGTTTGTTACATGACACTTTGACTTTTGGTCTTTCTTTGGGCTCAAAAATGATACATGGTGCTTTGATTAGGATAAGGATCTTATCAAATGTGTGATCAAATCCCATTGTGTTGTACATATCATCTTCTTTTCAATTGTTGGGCATTGCATATGTTGAATTTAGGGTTAAGGGTTTTTGTATATTATGGAGAGAATTGCCAATTGCATGAAATACTTCAAAGTGATAACTTTTTTGAGGTTTTGTATGATGTACTGGTGCAAAACCTATAACACCAGCTTTCGTTGATGGATTTTGAAGGTGGAATGTATAATGTTCAGATAGCATAATAGGGAAATAGAGGCAATTTTGTCATAGTTGGATTTTTAGCTAAATGTACAAATTAATTGGTTGCATAAAAAGGAAATAGCAGTTTAAATCATAGAATGAATTGTTTTAAGAATCGTATGTACTTTGCTTTTTGTGCTCATATTGACTTTTTAGGTATAGTGACTTGTCTCCATCTATATAGCCGGGTTGTGAGGTTTCTTACTGAAATGATCATTGAATTGGCAAATATAGTTGCGGTACATGGTTTGCATGTTGTGTAAAGTTTTGAGGTCATGCTACTTGCTACATTGAGTAGTTTTTTGGTTGTACCATCGAATAGGTAGTTTTGGTCACATGCATGTGATTTTTGGTTCTTTGCAACTTTTGTTATCACATCGTAAAGGCTTTGATGAAAAGTAGTGTACCGTACAATTAGGAGAGATCTTTTTCAATTCTCAATCAATCTCGCATGGTCGATAAAAGAAATACCAAAGTTCAAAGTGGTAAATTACTATGGGAACGAATCTTTTCATTGTGCACGTAATTAGATTAAAATGTGAATCTATGTGGAAATATAAGGTAAATAAAAGTGATTGTTAACAAGGTTATGAATTTTTGCAAGAATTTCAAAAGGCACTTGGCTTGTGGTTTAAGCTATTTTTAAATTAAGGTTGTGTTAATACTCGTCTCAACTTAGTAGATCTTAATAATATGATCTCTTCAAATGATTCTTGTCATTATGTAGTTTAGAACATAGTAGAAAATGATTCTCGTTATTCTATTGTCTAGCACATTGTGGAAAATTGATTGCTACTTTTAGCAAAACAGTGAATTCTTTGAACACTTTGAGTGAAACTTTTCCTCTTAAGGGAAAAGTGAAACAAATGTTTGACTCATGTGACTTATGCTAGTCACATTTGTGAAAGATTTTCACAGAAGTGAAACATTCCATAGGAAATTCCCACATCATTTGTTACAAGGGGAAAAACAATGGCTTGTGTGAAAAAGTGTGTGAATTTATTCTCATGTGTGATTTTCAAGTGTGAAAAAGTCTAAAAGCTGTGGAAGATGCATGTGTCGTGAACCCAAGGTCCAGTGCATATTGTATATTTCAGTGCAGATTTACCGTATAGAACATAGATACCAATCAATGGTCATGGGTGAAAATGCGCATGTTGCTACTACAAAGTGCTCTTGTTTTTATTGGTGCTGATGACATGCAGAAAACCGTTGCTGAAGCAGATGGGTTAGCCTATTGGGAGAGAAATCTACCTGCTACTATCCATCCAGCATTCATGCCATCGTGATGCCTTTGAGTTCACAATAGTCTGGTTGGCACAAATACCCCTCATACTGCAGCGCTGCCTATGTGTGTGTGTGTGTGCACGCAAACGCCTACTCATGCTCACAATGTCCTGCAACATGCACCGAACTGCCTTACATCCAGAGTCGACACTCAGCCATGCTGCAAAAGCAATCCGAGTGCAGAGCCCAAGCGACTATTATTAGGCATGCGAGATTTGGCAGGCCAATGCTAGTCATCTGTATTTTTTTATTTAGTGCTGCTATAGACGTTGTATTAGTAGCACTAGCGAGCAGAGGTTATCTTTATGCAGGCAACTGCATCTACAAGAAATATAAGGTGCAACCCATAGGTGCCCAAGGAAGAATTTCGTAATAATCTTATGGTTTTGTTTAAAATAATGTCATCAATAGAAAATAGTAACAGTAATGCTATACTCAATTGATTTTCTTGGGATGAACATGATGACAAAGTTGAAATATTGCTGATAATGTTTTATCGTTGCTACCTTAATAGCAATTTGTGTTGTAGCTCCTCCTTGGTTGGACACACATAATGTTAGTTCACACCTCTCGTTGGCTGTTGGGTCAAGTTTGATGGCCCAGAGTCTTTGCACATGTTGAAAAATTGGACACTTCATCTGTAGCCACTCAAAATTGATTACTTTTTCTTCACTTCTACACCAAAAAATATTTAAAAGTGATTTTATTACCGGTTGCTCGTGATTGTCAACTAATCTTGTTATCAGTGATTACAGGTCTTTCTTTGTTATCAATTATGACCATGGTTCCTAATGATAGTTACAACGTCATGATGATTATGTACAGTGATAAAGTGGATGCAAGGTATTTTGAACTTGCATGGTTACAACATGGACCTATGGTACTTTGACCTGCAATATGGTAGCGACGTGGATCTATATTGTCATGTTTTTTATTTTTTAATAGAAAGCGTCTGTGATGCCAAGGTACGTGACACCGTGATGATTATTGGTATTTCAAAGTTTTTCTTTGTTGAAAGCGTCTCTAATCCCACCATAATGCCATGCTACGTGAACCCATGATGATTATTCCTATTTCAAAGTTTTTCTAAGTGTCTATAATGTCATGGTACATAAACCATCATGATGATTTTCTGTAATGCCATGGTACGTAAATCCATGATGAGGATTGTTGTCAATTGAGATCTTGGGTGTCCCAATATGTTTATTACATGCTGTCTTTTGTATATATGTGTGCACATGTGATTACGTCGATATTAGATTTGTTTCTATGTTATCTGCACATGTGATTGCTGTTGAGCTTATATGTGAAGCTACTCAATATATAGATTCTCTATATATGGCACCCAGGTCCCCTCTATACATGCATCATCTCATGTGTGTATTCTACACACTTTGGCATTCTATTTCTGTGCTCTCTCTTTCTCTCTCAACATGGTATGAGAGTGGGACGTTTTTGTTTTCGATTTTTCTCCTCATTGATCATTGAAAACGATTTTGCAAAAACTACTCTTCTCGTAATTGAATTTTTCTCCTAATTGAGATTGATTTTGCAGAAAACAGCTCGCCGAGGCACGGGAATCGATGTGGTCTACAACTTTGCAGAAGAAAGTTTTTTCAAATTCTGCATTGATTTTGAGTTATCGTTTGCAGACTGCGTACATGCCTGAAAAGCAACTTTCGTTTTTGGTTTTTCTATTTTTATGCTAATTGAGAATGATTTTGTAGAAACTATTCACTCGAGCCATCGGAATTGATGTGATGTACAACTTTGCAGAAGAAACTTTCTCTAAATTCTGCACCGATTTTGGGTTATCGTTCTCGTACTGCGAATATGTTTGAAAAGCAAATTTTACTATCTGCTTTTGATTTTCCTCATAACTGAAAACTTCTCAATTATATTTTCTCTTCATCAATCATATATTTGTTACTGACGTAACTTTGCTGCAGAAGCCAGTTACATATCGTTCCCATTCAGTCGAGCCGTTGATGATCTTTTGTTATATGATATACTCGTTCATTGATTCTCGTATAATTATTATTTTAGAGATATAGTTTACATCGTGTTATTGATAATCTCTCGTTGATACCATAGTGATTTTGATGGCACCATGATGATGTTTTGTTACTACTTTGGTCATGGTGATTTTTGCTGATACCATGATGATATTTCGTTGATACCATGGTTATTCTTGGTGATGCCATGATGATATTTCATTGATTCCATGGTTAGTCTTGGTCATATCATGATGTTGTTTCGTTGATTCCATGGTTATTCTCGGTGATACCATGATGTTGTTTCATTGATACCATGGTTATTCTCGGTGATACCATGATGTTGTTTCGTTGATATAGTGATTATTCTCAGTGATATCATGATGTTTCGTTGATACCATGGTTATTCTTGGTGATACCATGACGTTGTTTCGTTGATACAATGATTATTCTATGATGCTTTTCGTTGATACCATAATGATTTATTCATTTTTATTGATACAATGATGATATTTTGTTAATACTTTGATGATACTCATTGATATCACTACGTTGAAAAATGTCGTTTTATGTAGTATATACACATGTCATTTGCATCACGTAATCACGCATCTTTTACTTTTACGTTCATACTTATATGTTGTCGTACGTATATATGTCGTCAAAAGAGTGGCGTCGCGAACCATCTCTTATGGCATTGTGAATCTAATTATTTCACTAACGATGCTAATAATTTTCATGACTATGTTTTTTGAGTCTACGATCTATGTAGGATTGATCAAAGAATTGACTTCATGAAGACAAACTCGGTGACAATAAAAGATTTATGAAGACATGTTTGGTCATGCCATATTGATGACAAGCTACACAACAGATTCATGGAGACACTTCTGATTACGAGCTAATTGATAGTCTTTACACCTCTTTATTGAACGTTTGTATTCATTATTGTATTTGATAGGATAGGAGTAATGTAACTCCTCATAAAACATTCATTAAAGGAGTGATGTAGCTCCTCATAAAATATTCATTGTAAAAGGAGTGATGTAGCTCCTCATTAACATTTGTACATTCAATGATTTTTATAATATAATGGTGGGTGTATATAGAGCTGTGGGTTTTTCCCTTGATCCCCGAAGGGTTTTTTCATCCACAGTTAGGGACCCTTATTTGAGCGGGGGTGTTGAGCTTATATGTGAAGCTACTCAATATATGGCTTCTCTATATATGGCACCCAGGTCCCCTCTATATATACATCATCTCATGTGTGTATTCTACACACTTTGGGGTTCTATTTCTGTGCTCTCTCTTTCTCTCTCAACAATTGCATCGGCATTACGTTTTTTTCTATGTCGTCTCTAGAGCGGCGTCGCAAACCGTCTCTAAGGACAATGCGATGTGGTTATTTCTAACCTTCACGTCTCAATACGTTTCTTGAGTTGAGATTGTTTACAGGATGAAAGTCACGTCAAGTAGTGTGTACCCTCAAAGATAATCAAGCTGCTTAAAGACATTGAAGCTTCTCAAAGATATTGAGGAATTTACATCAATTAAATTGTATATATAGGGTTGTTAAAGACCCTTGAAAGGACATATTGTAAAACAGGAGTGATGTAGCTCCTTTGAACAATGTAAATGTATATTTTAAAATATTTTAATATAGCGATGGGTATATATAGAGAAGTGGGTTTTTGCCTTGAGCCCCCCAGGATTTTTTCATCCACCATTAGGGACCTCATTTGAGTGGGGGTGTTGAGCTATATATAGTATCTCTATAAATAGCACCCTGATCCCCTCTATATAAACTCATCTCGTGTGATCATTTTTGACACACTTTTGGGGGTTTGCAGATCTAGAGTCGTCTCGCTCTCTCTCTCTCTCTCTCTCTCTCTCTCTCTCTCTCTCTCTCCCTCTCTCATCTGACATCTCGGTCTTCCTCCCTCGTCAATAGAACTTGTCCAATAAGGCTTAGCAACTTGTGGGTTTCTTTCCTTGAAAATAGAACTATGATGAGCGAGATCAAACTGTGACCCTCAACACCTATAGAGTGATTGTATATTAGCTAGGTCATATCCCTACAATTGCTACTCCGAGAGACACAATCAATGCTGCAAATAATAATAGATCGTATCTAGTTGGAATCTTATTCACACAACTGAATCTCAAAATGATCATATCGCTCCTTAAAACATAAGTAAATGATTTCTAACACCCAATAGAAATTAGTCATACTAGATTTTCTTGGGTTTGTAACAAGAGATTACCTATGTTAAGGCTCTCTTAGTCTATTCATGTTGTTCCATGAACTATTTGCGTGAGAGCAAGGCCATGCCTATTTGCTATCCATAGAAAGAATCATCTTTATTGTTACCACCTTGTGCACAAAAATTGCGCATCGCTATAATCATATACAACGATCTTTACACAATAGAGTAATATTTTTCAAATGAAATGTTAAAGACATAAATACAAATAGAACCTGAAATTGTGTAACCTAGTCGCCCCTTTGAGAGCAGTTTTCTTCACTTGAGTCTACCTTGTACCCATGTATACTAAGAAAAAATAGGTAGATATATTGCCATGTTTCCCCAAGTTCGTATGCTACTAGCATATTCCAAACTTTGGAAGCTTCTAGGAAATATGCCCTAAAGTGGAGCCTTGCTTTGCGTAAGTTCAATTAAAAAGATGAGAAAAAATAGAGCTTGAGTGTTCATAGAAAATAGATGCTCTTATTGACATAGAGATTATCAGAATACAAGAAGATTAACCCTGTCGAGCTTGAAGAGAGAATCGGCATTGCTGAAGCATACATCTTATCGAGAGTGCCCAATCTTGAAATAGATAGCTCTGGAAGCTTAGCTATCAAAGTTGATCTTAGTTGCCAAATGATGCTTGACGATTTTTGGAAACACCACCCTTGGCATTGGAAGTCGTAGCACTATGTAGTATGGTGGTCGATGTTGGATTCAACTCTTAGATGGGGACGTCCATATGCGTCCAATGTGATTCATGTATATATTTTTCTTACACTTGGGAAAATTGTACTTGCTTTGGAGTGACCCTACACCCAATGCATATAGATATATATGGAGTTGTGCTCTTGTAAGCCTTGATTTTCCCATCCGCTTGACAAGACGAAGAGGATAAATTAAGGAGGTATTCGACGACATAACACACAAGTCAGTTCCTTGAGTATCTTTATATGGAGCCTTGCTCCCATACTGCATCTTATGGGAGTGTCAAATTAAACAGAATCAAACAAAAATTAACCCCATCAATTATCGACTTTTTTGAGTAATATACTATACTAGGAGCATAACAATACCTACAGTATTGGAATAAACAAAGCATACCTGAGTTTCCCAATACTACCTGTATGCACCAGTTACTAGTTAACTTTCAAACCCATCAAATTTGGTTTGCTGACAATGTCTTGATCCTTATCATTCTTGATATCATTAGTTTAGAAAACTTTCCTGGGATTCATGTCCAAAAAAATTGGAAACTCTAAACAAGAGAAATAGGTGCAACCTTGTCGAGTACCTTATTGGTACAAGTTGCACGCCATGCAAGACTTTCTATTACTACTAGGAAACCTTGGCTACAAGCATCACCTATGATTAATTAACCAATTTTTTTATAAAAAATATCACCTTTTGTTACTTGAGGAACATTATAGAAGCCTCAAATATCACCTTTTGTTACTTGAGGAACGTTATAGAAGCCTCAAATTCTAAGGTAGGTAGAACAACAAAGAGTTGTGATGCCAAACCCTTGACACCTCTTATCAAGGGTAACAAAAGACCTTGCCATTGCATCATCACAACCTTGTCATGCTTTACTTTGGACAGTTCTGCAAAAAATATTACAATGTAGAAATAAAATTGCTAATTCAAACGTACTTATCAATCCGCCTTGAAAGGTACAAGATATGACCTCCTTGAGAGCTATGCTGATAAAAACTTGGTCGCCATAAACCCTTGCTATTGGATCTTGTGAGACTGCAAGATATTGAAATTGCATGGAACCAGAACCACAAGCAGTACCACTTTCTACAAATAATTGACAACAATCAAAACATAAAAATCTAAATAAATTGTACCAGATGAGATTCAACTTGACTTCATTGTTGGATTGAGTCAATAGATTGATAGATCATTGCATGTCAATGCTTCTCAATGGCCAGCACCATAACTCTTGCACGGATTTTGTAGGAGTTTTATACTTTCTTGTGACCTTGTCTTTACTCTTTTACAAAATTTGAGGTGAGCGTTGGATCGATCTTATCTCGCTGCAAACACCATATTAGTCAATTTGGGAATCTCCCAATTTCCACTTTCAAAAAGAGCTTAAGATTTGATCACATGGACAAATCTTAGCCAAAGTTTTGAGAGCATGGCTTGAAAGATCTTTTCAAGTACTACCATATGGAAGGCTTTTTTCTTAAAAAATAAATTGAGATTTGTCTATATAGTCAAATATTCAAGACATTGGTGATTTCCAAATTAGCTATAAAGTCTCAAACTCTCTACATAAGGTGTTTGCAAGTTTTTTCCTCTTTGGTGGACGTACCCATTGCAATTCTGTAGGTTTTTTCCTCCTTGGTAGCTATCACTTGTTGTCTCCATGCACATGCTCTTCAAATATAGTCTAGCTAGCTCTAGCCGTGGGCTTTGGCCCTTAACTAAGGGTGCCTTTTTCTGCTAAAAAAACATTTGGATTTCTTTTTTTTTTTCTCTACAAGACATGGCAACACTCACAGCAATGTGCAGGTGGAAGGGGAAGGGTACACCGGTTGCATGTGTTGAGATGTAGAGAGAGAGAGAGAGAGAGAGAGAGAGAGAGAGAGAGAGAGAGAGAGAGAGAGAGAGAGAGAGAGAGATGAGACAAGAGACACACCATGTATGCTCCCAAAGACTGATTCATATTGAGGACAAGATACAAATATATAGGTGAGACCAATCTGAGTAGAGTGAGCCATATATAGATCCAACACCCCCACTCAAACAAAGGTCTCCAACTTTGGATGAAAAAACCCTTGGGGAGTTTAAGGGAAAAAACCAAGCCCCTATACAATGTGAAAATATGAACCAATGATGATGATGTGAAAGTGAATTGTGCGTCTATGTACAAATATACAAGTGACTCAAAGATCACAATGTGCAGATGTGGAGTGTGCATAGTGCATGGTACCTAAAGGATTACAATGTCATATGTACAAAGCTATTACAATAGCAAAGAAGCTAATCTAGAAAGAGTGAGGCCGAAGCAACTCCAAGCTCCAAGCGCAAGAGGATAAAACGTGACTCCAAGATCCACCATATCAAATGCAGAAGACAATAATTTTTTCACTTGCTGAAGAAATCCTAAATCATTCGAAACAAGGATGGAATCATCCACATAAAGAGCAAGAATCACAAAACTGCTACCTTGGCATTTTATATATAAGTTGGGGTCTGAAGAGCAAGAGATGAATCTTTTAGAGGTGAGAAAAAGATCAAATTTTGTATACCAGGCTCGCGAAGCTTGTTTGAGACCATATAGTGCCTTATGGAGTTGAGCAACAAGGTCTTCTTTACCTGGAATAGAAAACCCTTCTGGTTGTTCCATATAAATTTCCTCTTCCAAATCACCATTAAGAAAAGTAGTTCGCACATCCATTTGATGAGCTTCTAAATCAAATTGAACAACAAATTCCCATAAAACTCAAACACTTGTAATGTGAACAACTGGTGAAAAGGTATCTTGATAATCAACACCAGCTACTTGGGAGTAACTTTTTGCAACTAAACGTGCCTTGAACTTGTCAAAAGATCCATCTTATTTTACTTTTGTCTTATACACCCACTACTTACACTTAATAGCTGTAGGACCAGGAGGTAATTCAGTTAGTATCCATGTACCTTTAGAGATAAGGGAATCGTACTTTGAGGTGAAGAGATAGCTTCATCATAAGTAACGGGAAGAGAAGTAGAAAAAGCATTATCAACAATATCATCATCATAAACATGACATGAGCCATGTTCAAAATCAATACGCAGATCAACAAGAATATCAATATCATCATTGACAGCATTTGGAATGGATGGTTGTGAAGAAGAAAGTTTCTCTATAGGATGAGTTTCATCATCTAAAGAAATGGAAAATCATAAAGAAATGATTTAGTATCATCAGAATCATCCATAAACCATGAGTCTCACATAACCTGTTCGTTAAAAGTAGCATCACGATTCACAATTACTTTCTTGGAGGAAGGGTCATAGAATTTGTAGCCTTTGGAAGTGTCATAATATCCAATAAAAATAACTTTAAGACCAAGAGCATCAAGCTTTGTTCGTGTTTCTTTGGGAACATGAATATAAGCAATACATCCAAAGGTTCTGAAATGAGATACAGAAGGAATGTCACCTGTCCATGTTGTGATGGGTATCTTACCAGAGGGTGTAGTAGTAGGAAGATGACTCCGAATAAATATTGTTGTCAAAGTAGCTTCAACCCAAAAAACACGAGATAAACCAGAATGAATCAGCATACATCTTACAACATTGAGAATAGTGCGATTCTTTCGTTTTGCAACGCCGTTCTGTTGAGGTGAATATGGAATAATGTGTTCACGATGAATTCCACTGTCAACACAGTAATTCACAAACTCTCGAGAAACATATTCGCCTACATTGTCACTACGAAGCTTCTTAAGGCGACCAGTTTGAAGTTCCGTAGCCTTGTGGAATTGTTTGAAAGCAGATAAGGCCTCAGATTTTTGTCTAAGTAAAAGTATAGTCGTATACCGTGAGAAATCATCAATGAAAGTAATGAAGTAGCGATATTGTGATCTCGAAGAAGGTAGAGGTCCACATATATCAGTATGAACAAGATCCAATATGTCACGAGAATGAGTTGTATTTGAAAGAGGAAAGGGTTTACAATTAGGTTTCCCAAGAGCACAAAACTCACAAATTCCCATATGGGGATGAGCTTTAAGATCCATGCCATGAACAAGATCACGACGCTAAAGATCAAGGAGTTTTGAGAAATCAGCATGAACAAAATGGTGATGCCATACTTTGCAATCATGATCACATGGAGCAGTAACAACATTTGCTATAGCATCATTGAGAGAGAGTTCAAACAAATTACCGTTTCGAGGAGCAGTGGCTATAGTCTCTCATCTTTCTCAATTCGGCATTTGGTATGATCAAATCCAACAAAGAGATCAAGATCAACAAGTCTTGCAACTGAAAGAAGATTACGTTGAAGATCTGGTACATGTAATACTCCTTGTAAAATTCGAGTGGAAGAAGATAAGGTACCAAGATATAAATCTCCAATATCCTTTACTTGACCAAGTCCTATCATCAGCAAGATAAACAACATGTTGAACTGGTAGTGGATGATAGTTATGGAGCCACTTAGACTGATATGTCATATTTCCTGTAGCACCAGAATCAACAATAAAAAGTGAACCATCACGTACATGAAGTATTCTATCTGGAGCAACTGAACATAGGACGCAGTTTGTTTTTGGTACAATGTTTTTTCGATGTTCAGTAGCATATGCTCTATTACGATTTGTGTCGAATCGATGCTTATAGCACATATGAGTGGGATGATCACAAGAAGAGGAAGCAGAGTCTCTAGATAAACGTGGTTGTTTCGTGGTAATATTGTGTTCTTCATCATATTGATGTGCCTAACAATCATCTTCAGTATGGCCATTTCTATTGCAGTAAGAACATTGCTTACTAGGAAATTTGAGACGAGAGAAAATATTACCACGACGGCCACCTTTGCGGTTTCCTCTTTCAAACGGACGCCTTCGAGCATGAAAAACATGTTCCATCTGTTGTGACTTAGTCTCCTCTTGTGAAATCATAGCTGTATCATGACCAGCATTACGTCGTTCTTGACGTTGAGAGTATTCAATTAAAGACATGCAGGCTTGGTCGAAATCAAGACCATATTTATTAGAGAGAATAGTAACAATGTTATCATAAGAGGAGTCATTCACCGTATCAAGCAGAAGTGTAATCAGTTGTTTTGATGGAACGGGATCACCAGCAACAGCAAGTTGATTAATAATAGATTTGAAAGACTCAATATGTCCCGTCATGGCAGTACCAACTTCGTATTGTAGTTTGTTAAGAAACCCTCTCAAATAAAGTATTTCTGTAACATATTTCTTTTGAAAGTTTGCAATAAGGTACTTCCATACGTCGGGGGAAGTAGGCAGTTCATACATATCAAGCAAAAGAGAATCACTAAGAGCAAAAAGAATATACCGGAGAGCTGCTTCAAATATAGGTCCTTCAGTGATAAGCACGTTATCATGATCTGTATCAATAGGATGAGGCGGACCAACACGATTTCCAAGGACAACGTCAAAGAGTTCATCGCCTTCAAGAATTAACAATATCTTTGCTTTCCACCCGGAAATCCTTGGCCCTGGAAAGGAGGAACAGAACGCTGCCCAGAGTGAAAGCCATTGACAAGAATAGTCATAGCCATATCTAGTTGCGATAAGACGTACAAGATAAGATCGCATAATTTGCACACCATATATGGTGAAGGCAGAAATTGAGAACGAGAGAAATATGACGACTGTGTTCTATCAACGATAAACGCAAGAAGGATGCTCAATACACGTCCAAAGATGTGAGAGACATCATTCAAAAAAACAGGGAAAAGGAGACTTCAATAATAAAAGAGTCCTCAAAATAGGGTGACGTGAGACGCAAGACTGACGGCCACAATATGAATAAAGATAAATTTTCTTGAAAAAGTTAATGCCAAAATTAAAAAAACGATCACGGACGCTTCATGAAGACGCACGACGAAGAAAGCTGCGTCAAGCTCAATCTGCAGTAAAAATAGCGTAACTTTCTGTTGCGAACTTCGATTGACGCAAACCTAGAACTCAAATCGAAGAGCTCAAGGAGACGAACAAGTTCTGGATGAAATATGCCATTGTGCTTTTCCCGCTTCTCCAGATTTTGAGCAGAAGACCCCCAAAAATTGAGACGAAGTTCAGGGTGTCAAAAAACAAATCAACAATAAAACATAATCAATGATTTATTATATCGATTACTAATAAACACCACTGAAAACACTAATCATATTCTTATTAGCACAAAACAACCACAGTTATTTGATAATGTGGCTAAACAATAGATGTGTAGAGGAACAACATTGAAGGATCCATAATTATTTTACAATATATCTAAACCATAGATGGCTAGTGAAACACTACTAACGATAATTATCCCTAATTAAGCAGTATCCGAGGATATAGTGGGTGCATAGTGTTCCATCATTAGGGGTGGATAATAGTAATAGAGTTACTTGGAAATATAGAAATATGGCTAGATCTATAATTTGTGAAAGCTGTAGAGGTAGATTTTTTTAGATAACCATGACATAGCCAAGCTATTTCAATGTTTTATAGTCTTGATACTAGTATGGATAATTATGAGATCATAGACATTCTTGAGCTTAGTAGTAAACATCTTTACCTTCATAAGTTGTTATGGTAGGTACAATTGTTCTAGGATAAAGTGATACTATGGAATTGAAGTGCATGTAGGTCACGAGAATAATTGAAGCTATACTTGACAACCGATGTTGTAAACAAGTACATATGGCAACATAAACTCTTTATGTCATAATAGATAGTGCACGAGGTCTAAAGTGGCTATACAATGTTAATTGGTAACCTTGGGTACATAATAGATCCATAGTTATTTGACAACATGGCTAAACAATAGGTGACACGAGAGACAATATTGATGTTTTACAATATATCTAAAGCATAGTTGCCTAGTGAAACACTACTAAGGATAATTATCTTGGAGACAATATCTTGATACTAGAAATATTAATTGTCTCGAGGTGTATATGGTGTGGTTTTTGATATGTATAATTACCTGGCAATGAGGTGCTGCAACATGACGAGTCTCTCTATGCGTTTCCAGTATATGACGTCCCAGATGAGCAGTGTACTGAAATAAAGGGACACCTGGGTGGTCGGCTGAGGAGAAAGGGTCCCTCCAAAACCACTCACCAGGGTCCCACTACACTCGTGCCAATGGAAAACACTCCCAAGCCCACACCCTCTAGTGGCCAGTTGCAAGAGCTGCTGGGTCAGGATCTATGACACAAATCCTCCCACAGATGCCCACCACTCAGATCCTCTAAAAACAGCACTCTGCCACCTATGGGGCCTCTAATGAGACTCGGTGTAAGCATCCCTCACCCTGTAGCTATGATGTCCTATGATGTCCCGACGCATGCTCTACACCCCTCTCATGCCTTGAACCAATATCTCAAAAACTTTCAATAATGTTACACTATTTTCCACAAAATTTGGATGAGTTTTTTTTCCTTGCCTCTTGTAGGGTGACCCAATAAATTTTTCCCTTCTTCTACATTGGGATGGGTTCCAAACCGCTGCTACAACACAAAAGGATAGTGCTATGGTGGAAATAGTTATCATGAATGGCAGGAAAATGTCAATTGTTGAACCTATTCCAGTTCTTTTCTTGCCCTTGTCTCATAAGGAGCTAGAAACAAAGCATGGTGATGTATTATCATTCTCCTTCAACCATTATTCGTTGAGCTTCAAACATCCTTTCTAGACGGATTTGATGTTGATTATGCCATGCCCAATGAAGCAATTTGCAATGGCCTTCAAGAGGGAACAAGTCTAAGATGTATATTGATGGTTTGTACCGGCGATCATCCTGCTCAGTGCAAACTAGGTCAAGTGAAAGATGGTGGAATGGCCTTTTGTAGGTGAGACAAGGCGATGGCAGAGTTAAGGCGAGATGGTAATGGTACACAACGTTATGTTTACTCAAATAATAGATATCAAGGAAGATATCCTCCTGAGGAACGACATGTAGATGACTTGTGGAATAGTATTAGGATGTCCAAACGATGTACAAAAAAGGAGAAGGTGGAGGAGACTTTAAGAGATGGAGGTCTAGCAGGTGAATCGGTGTTGTGGAGACTCTTTCATCTCTATGGATTTGACATCTTGAGAGACCTTGTGTATGACGTCATGCATATACTACCTTTAAATCTCTTTCAAAAGTACATAAAGAGATTAATTTCATTGACCTCTTCGCAATTCAAGAAGAAGATTGAGGTTGCTATTAGAGAGGTTGCGGACTCTATTCCAAGGCCTATCTTGCATGCGGGTAGATGGCCAAAACGTGCCTCGACACAGTTCAAAATGGTTAAAGCAGAGGAATGCCAGAAATTCATTCAATGGTGTCTACCACATGTTCTTAATGTGGTAGATTGAATTAGCAAAGAGGACAAATAACTTGGGATACTTTTGGTGGATATTGCCCACATGTTTTTTGACTGCAGTCGAGAAAAGGGTTGGAGCGAAGAATACATTGAAGTTTGCCGCTCTTTATTCCTATCATGGAGAATCCTTTATGAGGAGTACTATGGTGCCAATTCTTCTCCACTAGAACATGTAGCAGGTATGGTTAGGTCAAAATTAACTAGCTTGGTAGTACAAAAGCTTTTGATAGTAAGCATCTAAAGCTTTTGATACTTACTAATGGATTTTTTCTTTTCACTTGTTTTGAAGGTAATGGAGAGATTTTGGATGATGTTTATCGTCATGGCTCTCATGATGGCACATGGTGTTTTAAGCATGAGAGAGATATTTCAAACTACTTGAGCATACATACCAACAACAAATCGAATGAAATATCTTATAGCAAATACCATAGTCGGGTTTTGTGTATAGACATACACAAACAATTGAATTTAGAGAAGGATGGTCTCACAAGTTGCCAAAGAGATATGATTCTTATACATTCATGCTTGATCTTGCCTGAAAATCTCATTCATGGAGCAAGAGATAGGTGTTTTGAGATACACGAGAAATGCGTCCTTCATACATCTGCTGAGAAGAAGGCTAAGGATGTCTGGAATGCTTCTCTTCGATTATTACCATGCCCATGCCAAATCATGATCAAGAAAAAGGGAGTTTTTGTGGGAGCAAAAAAAACCAAAGCCGATAGAGCTTGAGACATTGGAGATAAATGGAATGATAGACTTTTGTCTAGAAAAGGTATTTGCTCACGAACAACGGGGAGAAGTCAATGTATTTGTTGTGGCAAAAAGTTTATTAGATAGCCCCAATATGATTGACGACAACTCTGGAATGTGCCTTATTCACAAGAGCCAAAAGTCTAATTGTGGTATCATAGTTCAACCTATTGAGTGTTTGCGTTGCAAATTCTTTTGGCTTTGCACACAATCGGATGAGCATGAGATACTTTATGAAACTAGTTGTCTCAAAGTTCTCTCAAGGTTATTATCTCCAGGCAAGGTAGGGTGTCTCCCACAATGTCTTGAGAAGGGTGACCTTGTCCTTGCAAGGCAGAGAGAAGATTTGAATACCAATGCATTTGTGAGAAGTGTGGATATTGACGAAAAGAAGGCACTTTTAACATGGAAAGATGAGCAACATGGAAAAGATTTGGTGGATTGGAGACACATATATAAGGTTATGCAAGGTATTATCTAGACAAAGATACATCTATCATTACTTTTGTGTATTTAACTACTTTTCTTGGAGTGATGCGTTTAATGATTTTTTTAATAATGGTTGTTGTAGGTTGTCATGCGCATTACAATGTGGAGGCGACTTGAATTTGGACTTCTAAGCCGCCTAATAAAACTAGTGTATTTGTGCTACCTAGTCTAGATTTTGTCAACCAATGTTAGATTGTACCTCATGTGGACTCCCTACATTGGCTAGATGTGGAATTTTTTGCCAGTCTATTCATTTCGATATGTAATCGTTTATCTATGTCATGTTTATGGTCGACTGTTAAATCATATCAGCACATGTTGGCTACTTGGTTACTCAGGTTTCCAAGTTCAAGTTTTGATGTTTACTTTTATTTGAAAAGTGATTTTTAGATGTATTTTCTTTTTTGACAAGTTTTATACTATATGCATCTTTCTAAAATCAATAATATTACTAATGTGTCAATGATAATCTTCTGTTGCAACTGTTAGAATCTTTTTGCAGCTCCTTATGCAGACAGTAGGAGATCAATCAAGAGACAAGCGCTAACAATTTTTGAAACTTGAGTAGAGTATGACATTGTAGAGTTCATTGTGTTCATTGCACGATTCAATAATCTCCAATTTTGTGTGTTGTAGAAAGCTGTGTACTATCGTTGAACGTGTTTTTTTTTTAATAAACTAGCAATTTATATGGATTCTGGTGTTGGTAAGTTGAAGCTTCTCATGCCTAGCTTGCTATTTGATGTGTTGTTGCAGGAGACAAAGCGAATGTGGATTGTGTGGAGAAAATTGATTTCTTTTAAAGTGGTGTTGGATATTTTTGTTGGTAACAAAAACTCTTTATGCTTAGCTTATTACCTGATATGTTGTTGGACACATTGTGAAGGTGGGTTGTGCATGGCCAGGTGACTTTTAGGTGAGAAAGATGCTATATTTTGGAAGTACTTTCCACTGCTAAGCTGTAACAGTAAGTGCATATGTCACCATGGGTTTCTACCCATTTCGTTTGGTGAACCATTTGCATGCTTCAGAGCTTGAACTGCAATGTAGAATGTGGAGTGTTGTAGGTTTTTTCAAGATGCATTTCTTCAAGGCCTCGTCCACTCTTTATTAGGGGTTTGGTATCTAATGTGTTGTCTGGAAGAATGTGAAGCTTGATTTTGTGGCACATGTGGCTTTTAGGTGAGCAAAATGCTTGAAGGTATTGTCTACTGCTATGTTGTAAAAGACAATGATTATGTCATTATTATTGTTTTCTTATGAACCATGTGCAGGCTTTAAAGCTTGAAGTGCTATGTTTTGGAGATACTTTCCATTGCTAAGCTGAAACAACAACTGCATATGTCATCATGGATTTCTGCCCATTTTTTTTGTGAGACATGTGCATGATTCAAAGCTTGAATTGCAATGCAAAATCTGGGGTGTAGTAGGTTTTTTCAAGATGCATTTCTTCAAGACCTCACCCACAGTTTATGGCTGGTTTGTTATCTGATATGTTGGAAAGAATATGAAGCTAGCTAGCTTTTGTGGCACATGTGGCTTTTAGCTAAGCAAAATTCTGCCTTTTAAAGGTATTTTCTACTGCTACATTGTAATGGAAAGTGATTATGTCATCCATATTGTTGTTTTCTTCTGGTGAACCATGTGCGGCTTTAGAGCTTGAAATGCAATAGAGAACATGGGGTGTAGTTGCTTATATCAAGATGCGTTTCTTCTTTTATAGATTCTTCCTTCTATTTTCTATACGTAATTTTGCAGGTATATTTGATCATGATACCACGTTGCAAGCAGAAGTGTAATCAGCTGCTTTTATGGAACAGGATCACCAGCAACAGCAAGTTGATTAATAATAGATTTGAAAGACTCAATATGTCCCGTCATGGCAGTACCAACTTCATATTGTAGTTTGTTAAGAAACCCTCTCAAATAAAGTATTTCTGTAACATATTTCTTTTGAAAGTTTGCAATAAGGTACTTCCATACGTCGGGGAAAGTAGGCAGTTCATACATATCAAGCAAAAGAGAATCACTAAGAGCAAAAAGAATATACCAGCGAGCTGCTTCAAATATAGGTCCTTCAGTGATAAGCACGTTATCATGATCTGTATCAATAGGCTGAGGCGGACAAACACGATTTCCAAGGACAAAATCAAAGAGTTCATCACCTTCAAGAATTAACAATATCTTTGCTTTCCACCCGGAAATACTTGGCCTTGGAAAGGAGGAACAGAACGCTGCCCAGAGTGAAAGCCATTGACAAGAATAGTCATAGCCATATCTAATTGCGAGAAGACGTATAAGATAAGATCGCATAATTTGCACACCATATATGGTGAAGGCAGAAATTGAGAGCGAGAGAAATATGACGACTATATTCTATCAACGATCAACGCAAGAAGGATGCTCAATACACGTCCAAAGATGTGAGAGACGTCATTCAAAAAAACAGGGAAAAGGAGACTTCAATAATAAAAGAGTCCTCAAAATAGGGTGACGTGAGACGCAATATTGACGGCCACAATATGAATAAAGATAAATTTTCTTGAAAAAGTTAATGCCAAAATTAAAAAACGATCGCGGATGCTTCACGAAGACGCACGACGAAGAAAACTGCGTCAAGCTCAATTTGCAGTAAAAATAGCATAACTTTCTGTTGCGAACTCCGATTGACGCAAACCTAGAGCTCGAGGAGACGAACAAGTTCTGGATGAAATATGCCATTGCGCATTTCCCGTTTCTCCAGATTTTGAGCAGAAGACCCCCAAAACTTGAGACGAAGTTCAGGGTGTCAAAAAACAAATCAACAATAAAACCTAATCAATGATTTATTATATCGATTACTAATAAACACCACAGAAAACACTAATCATATTCTTATTAGCACAAAACAACCACAGTTAACAAGGATCAATCCTCAAAAAATAAAATTTATAGCAATTTTGAATCTTACATGCGAATCGCATACACATAATTTTTTGTCACCATGAATTGAATCGGCGTGTGATCGTTACCACTCTGATACCATGTTGAGATGTAGAGAGAGAGAGACACACACACACAGAGAGAGAGAGAGAGAGAGAGAGAGAGAGAGAGAGAGAGAGAGAGAGAGAGAGAGAGAGAGAGAGAGAGAGAGAGAGAGAGAGAGAGAGAGAGAGAGAGAGAGAGAGAGAGAGAGAGAGAGAGAGAGACAAGAGACACCATGTACGCTCCCAAAGACTGATTCATATTGAGGACAAGATACAAATATATAGGTGAGACCAAGTTGAGTAGCGTGAGCCATATATAGCGCCAACAAAGAAAACCTTTAGTTAATTTGGGATGATCGTCCACATTTGGTACATGCTTCAGTATTCTAGTCTACTCCAGTTTGATATCAAATGAGTAATCTATATTCCACTTTGATATCAAGATTCCAATCTATTCCTATTTGATATCAAACAAGTAATTTATATTCCACTTTTTTATGCCTTGTCTAGTCCATTGGTCACATGCACAAAGATTCCCCAATTTAGGCTGTGTGTAAATACTCATCCTCGTGTAGATTCACCGATTTAGAAAACACCAATTGTACGTATTGTTGAACAACCACGCACGAGAGAGAAGAGAGAGAGACGACTCCATCATATGGAATCCCCAAAGTGTGTAGAGAGCACACATTGAGTACACATATATAGTGGGGACTCCTAGCTATATATAGCATAAGTGTGGGCTCTCTATATAGCTCCAACACCCCCACTCAAATAGGAGTGCCTAACTGTGGATGAAAAAACCCTTGGGGGTACAAGGGAGAAAACCGCAACACCATATACATGCACTGTTGTATTAATAAATTTCCAAGTTCACAAAATATGTTCTTGAGGAGCTACATCACTCCATAATACGGAAAAATCACCATGAAGGCTCATAAAAATTCTAATGAAAATAAATTAAAAGGTTTAACTGCAGGAGCTACATCACTCTTGTGCCGGCCACTACAAAAGATAGAGCAGAGTGATGTGCCACTGCAAATGATAGAGCAGCTTTAGCGTTTTTGATCCCTTATATATGTTGCTTAAGATTTTCATCCTGTAATCCATACTAGCTCAAGAAACATATCGAAATGTGAAGGTTAGAAATAATCACATCGCATTGTCGTTAAAGACGGTTCGACATAGAAACAAACATAATGTCGATGTAATCACATGTGCAGACGACATAGAAACAAATGTAATATCAATGTAATCACATGTGCATACATATATACAAATCCGAGATGTAATGAACATTTGCAGGTTGTTGTTGATGCCAACCTTTATCGTGATATACATGAGAGCTCATAGCAACCAACCAGATCTACAAACCAAGAGTTGTGACAATAGGCCGAGCAACAAGATGGGAAGCGGAGAGAGAAAAGAAGTCGTGCTATTTTACCTTGTCTATTGAACTCTTAGCGTTGGTTGCTAAAATAGATAAAATAGCACCGATGATAGGTAATAAAGACATGTCTTTATTTAGGAAAGCTGCATGGCTCTAATCAAAGCCAAAAGTAGCTACAAAAAAGGTGACTTTGCTACCCAGATTGAAGAAAAATTATCTCGTAAGCGCTCTATAGGGCAGAAGCTAGTTGTGAAGCCAAATGTCTCAACACTCTGACCCTTGTGTTTCTGTGCATAGCTTACAAACTCCTACACATCATGTCAGCCTGCATAGACTTGTATAGTTGAGAGCGAGTACATCAAGCAGAGGGTGCTTGTAGCTAGTGCATGTGTGAGGTGGCACCATGAAACTTGATGCTCAAAACGTGAGCATCACCATATTGAACTGATTTGCTCTTTGTAATTAGTTACGTCCTCACCTTGCCACAAAAACTATCGTGCAAGCTATGCGCCCAAAAGTATCTGGTAGAACACTATTTCTTTGCATGGTTAAAAGCAGTCGTAACCAGCTAAACAAAGCATGCCAACAACAGGTGCTTGCGTGCAAATGAGCACCATCGCTTGCAACACACAATTTTCCTTTATAACCAATTGTCCTATCATGCACGACAGAAAAAAAAAAACATGATAGAAACCAAAATAAACATCTACTTAGCTTCTTTGTTTCCACGACCATAAGATATTTCCTTTGACGTTGCGGCATCTCACAATCAATCTCTATCCCATGTTGATGAGGGAGGAGGACCAAGAGGAGAGGCTCTGATACCATGTTAAACAACCACACACGAGAGAGAAGATAGAGAGAGACGACTCCATCATATGCAATCCCCAAAGTGTGTAGAGAGCACACACTGAGTACACATATATAGTGGGGACTCCTAGCTATATATAGGATAAGTGTGGGCTCTCTATATAGCTCCAACATGTATACATCCGTCCATTTAGGAAGCACATTAACAAAATGCAGATTCAGTAGTTCAAACAATACTAAATGCAGATCCACCGATCTAGAGAGCATTAGTGTAGATTCATTGATTTTTAGGTAGCATGTATTATTGTGTAGGTTCACCGGTTGAGGCAACATTGATCACAAAATCATTCTATAGTGGTTGGCCACCACTATCCTTAGTATGATTTTGTTACCTGGGTATATAAGGTTAGGTTAGATTATAGCTTAGGTTAGTGCTAGTGACAAATAGTAGAAAAAAAGCAAACGGACTTCGAAGATGACTCGTGTCTTCAAAAAACGCAAATGGACTTTGGTTCGGTTAGCCTATAGGTTAGGTTTAGATTATAGGCTATGCTAGGTTATGTTAGGTTTAGGTTATAGGTTATGTGAGATTATAGGTTAGGTTAGAGCTAGCGGCAAATGAATAGTAGAAAAAACACAAATGGACTTTGAAGATGACTCATGTACTTCTAAAAATGCAAACGGACTTCGGTTAGGTTAGGTTATAGGTTAGGTTTAGGTTATAGGTGAAGCTATAGGTTGGGTTTAATTTGGTTATAGGTTAGGTTATAGTCTAGGTTATAGGCTAGATTAGGTGCACACAAACTTCAAAAACATTAATATATAGTCATTGACCCTATGGTCCTAATCTCCGTACACCTCTAGACCGAGGTGTGCGGGGATCAGACATGGCTAGAGAATGTGAGATTGTTAGAGCTTGAGCTAGTAGCAAATAATTGAAAAAACGCAATCGACCTTCAAATGTGCACACAGACTTCAAGAACCTTAATATATAGTCATTGACTAATAAAGACGAGATTATTACCCAGTGGTCGTAATGTCCGTGCACCTCTAGACCGAGGTGTGCGGGGATCGGGCCTGGCTAGAGAATGTGAGGTTGTTAGAGCTAGCAGCAAGTAGTTGAACAAAAAAATTGGACTTCCAAAGTGCACACAGACTTCAAGAACCTTAATATATAGTCATTGACCAATAAAGACGAGATTATTACCCTCTGGTCCTAATCTCTGTGCATCTCTAGACCATGGTGTGCGGGGATCGGGCCTGGCTAGTGAATGTGAGGTTGTCATGTGTTGTCATGTACTTAGTAGTGTGTAGTTATAGCAACTAGAGTGTTTTAATTATTTGTTGCATCATTGGTACATAAAGTATGGATGATAGGATGGCGTTTCCTTGTGCGCATGGCAAGCATCAGTTCTTTCAAAAATGAAAACTCTGCGACCAACACATACACAATCACAATCTCTTTCTGATAGAGCAACCTACAAGTGTTGAGCTATATATAGAGACACTATATATAGCTCAACATGCTATATATAGTGTCTGTATATATAGCTCAACAACAAGACCTGCGTTATCAATCTTATGGTCTAGAGATTGAAGGTCAAACTCCCAAGTAGATATTTCTCCAACTTCATCCTAGAGAAGACTATTTTCAAACGAGCATCCATCGACTGAGTCCTCCCAACCAATACCTGATGTGGCATTTCAAGAAGTAGAGACATGGATCCCATCATTGAAAACATATAATACGACAACATTGAAATCAATACTGCGGACCAACCTCAGTATCCCGTTCATATCGATGGCATAATAGCAACAATAAAGAAGGCGATGTCGTGCTGTGGCACGTATATAGTGGGAACGGGCATTAAAAGATTTATCTTGTGACTTTTTGACGCATAAGTATACTTCATATAATACTCATATGCATAAATAAAAGATTTCTACCATACCTTAGTATTTACCTTTGAAGTAATATAAATGTACATTACTATTAGAAAGTACTGCAAGAGAAGTATCAATGATTGTGCCTCTTTTTGTTTGGGGAAAAAACATTTGTATATTTCTTCTAATATCTCAGCTATACCCTACCATATATAAATTATTTTCTTCTTTTCACATTTATTTAATAATATAACCCTTCAATAATGCATACCTTCTTGGATACATACAAGAGGGAAGGGCCTACTAGAAGACTTTATGAAAAGGAAGATCCAAATCTTCTTGGACCATCTCAATTTGAAAATCCCAACCTAAGGGCTTGGAGAAAATCCAAAACCAAGTCAAGTTCTTTTAGTAGGCCAATTTTTCTTTTTGAAGCATGTCAATCCGAGTTATAGGGAAAACAATGAAAAATCGTCTCACAACTACACTGCAAGAAGAGATGGTAAACAGGTGAATCAAGTGAAAAGAGGTAATCTTGGTTTTTTTCCATAAAATAAGATATTTGGAGGATAAAAGACACAAGCATCTGAATGTGACACCTCAAAGATGCCTTGAAGGACAAGACACACAAGTTGGGACCCCCTACTGGAGCCACACAGAAGATGCCTAGGTGGGGCCTACATACATCATGCACCCACATGGAGCCTCAACGACAAAAAATGTTTAATTTCATTAGATTTTAGTCCTAATATTTTCCATTTTAAGAAATATCCAAAGAACATTTGATTTGGGCTAATTCTTTAGCCTAATCAAGTGATTATGTAAAACATGGCTCCCTAACCTATAAAAAGGGCAACCTTCTCTTCATTGGGGGCAATTTAGGAGTGAGTGAGAATAGCTCAATTCCATAGTGACACACTCATGCTAGTGCCATACTTTCCCTTGAAGAAATTCTGAAGTCTTGCCTCATCTTCTCTCTCCATTAACGTGGTGACGATTGCTCTCATGTAAGATATATGTTGCTAGTTTTTCTTTCATTTGCATATCTAGTCCAATACTTGTCTCTAACTCTATCTCTATCTCTCATTATCTATCTTTAATACCACCACCATACTTAGATCTGTCTCTAATTCTGTCTTTACTCCTCCTTTCATCTCTTTTGTTGTGTCCTAATTGTTTCATTGGAAGGTATTCAAGCAGCAATCTTGTCAATGTAATGGGCACAACCTTCTTGCGGGAAACAATTATGTGCACAAGGTTAGTAACCATATATTCATCTTTCACAAGAATCTCTCTCTCTTAAGGTTCTCATTCTCTTCCACAAACTCTAGAATCTCCTTGCTACAGATACTTCTCTCCCCGTAGTAGCCTTATTGCCTAAGGGCAGCAATGGGGCTTGGGAGAGAAACTCTCTTCTTCTTCTCCTTTCACTTCTTTCACACCTTTATCTTTGAACATGCTAAGTATATCATTGATGAATAACCATAATCCACATGGAGGAAATTTATTTCATTTCCATTTTGTGCAATCTATTAGGGTCAACATTTGGATTAGTCAAAAGATTCACTTTTAGTAACGCATAGTGTTTCTATTTGTTCATGAAAGGCTTAGCGAAATACTTCTCTCACCATATCCCATCATACTACATATTATTGACTATAACTTCTTTTTTGATGTGAATGTGGTTATTTTATTATGAATCAAGAGGATTTGTACTCACAACTAATCCCAATCACTAGACAAAACATATACATTATAGTAAGCACAAAGCTACAGTTCCAAAGAGCAATCCATAGCTTATTTGGACAAAAAAGATTAAATATCATTAAGTCATCCATTAACCCTTTTATCCCACCCATGATACGATATGAACGTAATCTTGATGTTTTCATTTTTGTTTTGTTTTGACTATCTTTCATGAGTTCTCTCCATCACGTCTATGTTTGTAAGGGAAACCGAGCGGGTTCTTTGTCTACATTTCTTCTTTAGATCTAGAAGCTATGTTATCTACATCATAGCTCCTTCTCATAACCCTTGAGCTTCCTCACAAACTCTCACAGCAAGAGGCCCAGTACCTTCCTGGCAAGACCACCAACTTCTTAGCATATTTTTGGTGAACCCGATGCGAATCTGCTAGGGTGAGAGTTTGTGGGTAACCATGGGTGATCATGTTGAGCAACAGGGTATGCATTTTGACTCAGCAACAATGCAAATGTTTCAAGCATTTGCAATGTTCATGCAACAACACTATGCTATTAAAATAAGGGAGATTTCAACAACGAAGGCCATACAAGCGGTCGACAACAGAATGGGTTAGTTCAATGGCAAAGATTTAACCAAGTACTTACGCGAGTATGTGAAGAAGATGGAGCTGCATCGCGTGTCAGAAGGTAGATGATTCAAAGCTTCTAGGGGAGCATGTTAGGGCAATTAAAGATGGGCATGGGAGAAATTGGGAAGAACTCAAAGTAGCTTTAAAGGAGGAATATTTCATGGAGAACTCGGAGAGAGTGACCAAAAGGAAATTCTTAGAATGGGTAGTCAAGCCAAAGCAAGGACTATCAATAACAGAGCTACTTAGGGAATTTGAACGGCGCTATGCACAACTCACCAGGACAGAAAGGGCCACATTAGATGCAGAGAAGACAGATATTTTCTTACAATCCGCAAGTAAAGAGTTTCAAGAAAATTTGGAGCTTCTTCTTAAAGATAAATATGCTGAGCAAGGACTAAAGACTCACTGGAATGAAGTTGAAGGTGCTATCTTGTTGCTTGCCAAACGACAAAGAAGAAGGGACAAGATGGTAGTAAACACTACAAGTCCTTCAACCTCAACTTCTGACAAAATGGTAAAGCCTACTTATATAGACCCTAAGATTGATGACTCTATGCTAGATGAACTTGTGAAGGGAATGCGTGACTTGAAGGTGAAGCTTGCAAAGCTTGAAGAAAAAGGAACACCATCAGGGCCACTTCTTAGGCAAAGACAACAGCCCAAACAAGGGTTTGTTAATAGATGTATTTGGTGTGATAGTACAGATCATGTAAGAAGGGATTGTGATGATTTTAGTGATGCTTTGTCAAAAGATGTTGTCTTTTTTAAGGATGGTAAAATCCACTTAAGAGAGACAGGTCTACCCTTGAGAACTAACTTTGGGAAGGGGGGAATGCAAACCTTAGTTGAGCATATGGCAACTAACCATGCTAGCTCTTCAGCTGAGGCAGCTACTTATGGAGTAAAAATTGAGCATCTTAGTGATGAAGAGGTGAATGACCATCATGGTAAAATTTGGCCAAATGTCATGCAATTAGCTAAAAAGGGAAAGCTTACAAAAGAGATTCTACATGAAGCAGGTGATTGCATACGTCTAGAAACAAGATGGAATGATCTAGTGGACTCATTGTCAGTGAATGCCTACATTACAAAATGCCAACAAAATGAGGCTATTGTAGAAGAAAAGCGCAGGCGTGAGAATGTTGATGAAGGATCATCAAAAAGAGCTTCTAGAAGTGGGGGAAGAAGTGTCTTAATTCCTTCCCAAACAACCCCGACACAAGGAGTGTCTCCACCTGAAGTACTCATGGAGGATTCTACAACAGGAAATAAGAAAGAGCCAACAAAATCTAAGACAAAAGGCCCAACTTATAAACTACAATCTGATATTGAGGTGGCTACAGATTTAAAGAAAGTCTTGGAGGAAAGGATTTTGAATAGAAAGATTGAGTTCACTCTGGGAGAAGTCCTTGGCATTGCAAAAGCGTGAGTTCCATGAGGAGATCATACATCATCAAGAGAAAGAGGAAAACTCTTGCTGAGGTTGTTCGTCCACAGGTTGACGGAGAAACCTTGAAGACACAAGGGATGCTCTTGCAAAATAAGGAGGATGATGGAGCTGTTTTAGGATGCTACTAATCTAGTGGGAGAGTGAAGCAAGTGCATTTCTCAAATAATGATGAAGAAGTTGAAGCTATTCCTAGGAGTTACTATTCACGAAGTCACTGGGCAAGGGCTACTTCAAAAACTTTGGTCAAGGTAGGTGATCTTGAAGAGCCATTGGTTGCCTTGATTGACCATGGTTCAGAAATAAACATAATATCAAAGAGTGTCTACAACAAGTGCAAATGGCTGATGGACGTAGATCATGGTTGGATGGTGAAAGTGGCAAACAATTCATCCGGTGAGTTGTATGCAGCATGTCTAGTTGTGAAGGTGACAATAGGTGATGTAAAGATTAACCAAAACTTCTTTGTACAGGATACATCTTCATATCATCTCATCCTTGGACAACCCTACATTGTGGGAGTTTGAATGGAAACAAAGGTAATGGATGATGGTTCAGCATACGCTAGGATACGTAGCAGAGATGGTAAACACGCTGTCCAATTTCTCACAGTTTGTGTAAACCATGAAAGAAATCGTGACAACCTCAGAGAACATCCTCTACCAAAGGTGATCAAAGAGTTTCATGATCATAGAGAAATGATGGATTTTGGCCAAGTACCATTGTAAAGCGGGATTGCAGTGGTACAGAAAGAAAAAGGGTCTCGCCTGATGCAAACATAGGCTAAACTTTTTCAACGAGCTCCTTGCTAACAAGGAATGGAGCAGTATGTTTTACAAAACTTGAAGATTTGAAGAGATGTGAGAGGCAATATGTGCATAATATACAAATAGGCATGAAAAAGAGTGGGTTGCTAGAGCCTACTGAAAATGTTTTGAGTTTGTGTGAACAAGTTTCTTTTGTAGATACTATGGGTGAGCTTGATGCTATAATGGGGTATAGTTTGCATCTTGAAAATGAAGTTGTGGAAGTTTTCTCTATGGAAATGTATCAAGTAATAGAAGCCTTTAAAGAAAACCAAACAGTTGGCCCAGAAGTCCATGTTGAAACTAAATACAAGAGTGTAGCAAAGAAGGTGAAACTAGTAGCTTCACCCTTACCACCCAACAATAGGGAAAAGATTGAGCAGGCTTCTTTACAACCAAGTTTGAGGAATCCTAAAAAAAATTGGGCATACCTTCACAAAGGAGTCTTTCTAAGAGTTGTAGATTGGTCACGAGGAGTTTCTAACACAGGAGGAGACAACGTGCTTCAAAGAAATTCTCTTAAAGCATGGTAAGGCTTTTTCATTTGAGCCACATGAGATAGGATGTGTTAATCCTTCTATTGTAGCTCCTATGGTAATTTTCACAATACCTCATGTGCCTTGGAATCTGAAGCCTATTCCGGTTCCAAAGGCTCATTTGCCAAAGTTAGTAGAGCTACTGAATGAGAAAATCAAAATGGGAATCTTGGAGCCTTCTTGTGCTCCATACTCAAACAGGTGGTTCACAGTTCCAAAGAAGAATGGTTCTCTACGCTTCATCCAAGATATGAAACCAATGAACAAGGTGACAATTAGAAATGTAAGTACAGGTCCAATTGTGGATGAGTTTGCAGAGGCGTTTGCAGGGAGGGCAATCTAGTCAATGGGGGATCTCTACTCAGGGTATGATCAATTTCAGCTTGCAATCGAAAGCAGAGCTTTGACAACCATGAGGCCACCTTTGGGTTTGGTAAGGATGTGTACCTTGCCACAGGGAGCAACCAAATCGGTTGCACATATGATGAATGGGATGAATAAGGTCTTACATGACTTTATTCCTCAAATCACAATGCCTTTCATTGATGATTTGCCTATCAAAGGATGTGAAGAAAGTGACAAAGTTGAAGCTTTGGATCTCAAGGGATGTCGCAGGTTTGTGGTAAATCACATAAATGATTGTGATAAAATTTTGTCTCAGTTGGAAGAAGTGAATCTTACATTGTCAGGGAAAAAGTCTATGTTTGGTGTCAATGAAGTTCTCATTGTGGGGCACATGTGCGGGCCATATGGTAGGAAACCTTGTCCAGCAAAGGTAGATGCTATCCAAAGAATGAAAGAAACATGCACTAGCTTCACTGAGGTTAGAAGGTTTCTGGGAGCATGTGTCTTCTATGTTATTTGGATTCCACATTATGCACATATAGTTGATCCTCTTTATCAGTTGCTTAGAAAGAATCAAAAGTTTAAATGGACAGAAGCACATGTAAAATCCATGAAAAAGCTAAAGGAGTTGCTCGAGCTAGCACCAACTTGGAGAAAGGTAGACTATGAGTGTCAAAGGCCAGTAATTGTGACAGTAGACACCAGCCCTACAGGGATTGGATAGGCTCAACCGGCATTTTGGAAATTGAAAACGGCATGATATTAAGCTGAGACACATTTTTCCCGAACACTACTGATGCTCTCTCTTTAATCATACGCAAAAGCAAGCAGAAGGTCCCCAAAACATTGGTTTTTATAGGAATCACAAAAGATGCTTCTTTAAAAGGAATCACAAAAGATGCTTCTTTAGAAATTTAAATGAAAGTTAATCTAGGAAGAGGGGGGGGGGTTTCCATGGGCATGGCACATCGATGAGACGGAGAGAGGAAAAAGCGGTAAACTTTTTCCAAGGCAATAATTTTCAGGGAAGATGTGTCTCGGCTTTTGATCTCGTGCCGTTTTTAGTTTCAAAAATGCCATTTCCCTCTTGAATAACAGGTCTTGATTTTAGGTCTCCTTGTTGGATAGATCTTTAAGGTCTCTTGGGATACTTTCCTGCGACGATAAAATACTGTTCTTCTTCTTCTTCTCCTCTCGTTGTCTGCTCTTGTGCCCCTGTCCCCTCTCTCCTCTTGTGCCCCTCACAACCGGAGGTATTTTGGGAGTATCAAAAATTTGAAGGGCATTTTGGGAATTTATGGCAAAGTATTACTGGGGGTGTGTTATCCTCCTCACTATCTCACATGGGCATGGACTGGATGGGATCAATGGCCCACACCCATTTAGGGGATCGGGTGTGATATGAGCCTTTCGATGCGACTTTTGTAAATTCGGGAAAATAGGTAAATTCGAGCGCACCAAAACTTGTAAATTCGGGCGCCCCCTCCCTTGTTCACTTATTTTGTTTAGATTATTTTTGAAATGTGCCTATAGTATCTATATTACTTTTCAACGTTGACAAGCTTGATGCAATATGGAGCATGCTTCAGTTAACCCCAAATCAAGCTACAACAAGTGACGCCCCAAAAGTAGGGGTTTCCATTGGATACTTACTACATAACTTGAGGCAAGGTAACAATCCAAAATCGACATAGGTGATTGTCGGCATCAACAAACGTATGTGCTCCAGTAATTTTTTCTTTTTAAGTATACATCAATGAAAGTTTGTGATCTTGAACTCGTATTATAAGTTTGTGAAAGCACTAAAGGTATATAGTCTTCAATAGCTCTAGCATAGCCAAGTTTTTTCGATCATAATACAAGTAGTATATATCTTGAGGTGTGCATAGTTATTGTAGAAATTCTAGTTGATAAGTTTGTTATAACACTAGGAATATTCTTACTGGTTAGCCTTGGCATGCGTACAATTCTTAGATGATAGACATTCTTGGGTTTACTAGTAAACATATTTACTTACATAAATTGCTATGATAGACATAGTTGTTCCCAGGCTAGCAATGGATATTGGTCGTTGTGCACCCTAAAAGTGGGTGGGTGGCTAGAGCAACTCTATTGATTCCTAGATTCCATAGTTAGTGGTTATGGGTGGATAAGCTACTTTGCAATATGGCTAGACGAGCAAAACATGTCTTTGAGATAAGTAGCAACAATATTGATGATTAATATTCCTAGGTAGTATCCAAGGAATACATAATATAAAGAGTGTATGAAGTATAAAGTGGATATATAGTGTTAATTGGTAAGCTTGGGTACATAATAAATCCATAGTTATTTGAAAATGTGGCTAAACAATAGATGTGTAGAGGAACAGTATTGAAGGATCCATAATTATTTTACAATATATCTAAACCATAGATGGCTAGTGAAACACTACTAACGATAATCATCCCTAAGCACTATCCGAGGATATAGTGGGTGCATAGTGTTACGTCATTAGGGGTGGATAATAGTAATAGAGTTACTTGGCAATATAGAAATATGGCTAGATCTATAATTTGTGAAAGCTATAGAGGTAGATAGTTTTAGATAACCATGACATAGCCAAGCTATTTCAATGTTTTATAGTCTTGATACTAGTATGGATAATTATGAGATCATAGACATTCTTGAGCTTAGTAGTAAACATCTTTACCTTCATAAGTTGTTATGGTAGGTACAATTGTTCTAGGCTAAAGTGATACTATGGAATTCAAGTGCATGTAGGTCACGAGAATAATTGAAGCTATACTTGACAACCGATGTTGTAAACAAGTACATATGGAAACATAAACTCTTTATGTCATAATAGATAGTGCACGAGGTCTAAAGTGGCTATACAGTGTTAATTGGTAACCTTGGGTACATAATAGATCCATAGTTATTTGACAACATGGCTAAACAATAGGTGACACGAGAGACAATATTGATGTTTTACAATATATTTAAAGCATAGGTGCCTAGTGAAACACTACTAAGGATAATTATCTTGGAGACAATATCTTGATACTAGAAATACTAATTGTCTCGAGGTGTATATGGTGTAGTTTTTTATATGCATAATTACCTGGCAATGAGGTGCTGCAGCATGAAAAGTCTCTCTCTGTGTTGCCAGTATATGACGTCCCAGATGAGCAGTGTACTGAAATAAAGGGACACCTGGGTGGTCGGCTGAGGAGAAAGGGTCCCTCCAAAACCACTCACTAGGGTCCCACTACACTCGTGCCAATGGACAACACTCCCAAGCCCACACCCTCTAGTGGCCAGTCGCAAGAGATGCTGGGTCAGGATCTATGACACAAATCCTCCCACAGATGCCCACCACTCACATCCTCTAAAAACAGCACTCTGCCACCTGTGGGGCCTCTATTGAGACTCAGTGTAAGTGTCCCTCACCCTACCTCTATGATGTCCTATGATGTCCCTACGCATACTCTACCTCTATGATGTCCTATGATGTCCTGACGCATGCTCTGCACCCCTCTCATGCCTTCAACCAATATCTCAAAAACTAAACTGTGAACCCATACAAAGTTTGATTTTATGGACTTCCCGAAGGATATTTTTACAAAATTTGACATACTTTCAATAATGTTACACTATTTTCCACAAAATTTGGATGCGTTTTCTCCCTTGCCTCTTGTAGGGTGACCCAATAATTTTTTCTGTTCTTCTACATTGGGATGGGTTCCAAGCTGCTGCTACAACACAAAAGCATAGTGCTGTGGTGGAAATAGTTATCATGAATGGCGGGAAAAGGTCAATTGTTGAACCTATTCCAGTTATTTTCTTGCCCTTGTCTCATAAGGAGCTAGAAAGAAAGCATGGTGATGTATTATCATTTTTCCTTCAACCATTATTGGTTGAGCTTGAAACATCCTTTCTAGATGGATTTGATGTTGATTATGAGGTGCCCAATGAAGCAATTTGCAATGGCCTTCAAGAGGGAACAAGGCTAAGATGTATATTGATTGTTTGTACCGGCGATCATCCTGCTCAGTGCAAACTAGGTCAAGTGAAAGATGGTGGAATGTCCTTTTGTAGGTGAGACAAGGCGATGGCAGAGTTAAGGCAAGATGGTAATGGTACACAACGTTATGTTTACTCAAATAATAGATATCAAGGAAGATATCTTCCTGAGGAACGACATGTAGATGACTTGTGGAATAGTATTAGGATGTCCAAACGATGTACAACAAAGGAGAAGGTGGGGGAGACTTTAAGAGATGGAGGTCTAGCAGGTGAATCGGTGTTGTGGAGACTCTTTCATCTCTATGGATTTGACATCTCGAGAGACCTTGTGTATGACGTCATGCATATACTACCTTTAAATCCCTTTCAAAAGTACATAAAGAGATTAATGTCATTGGCCTCTTCGCAATTCAAGAAGAAGATTGATGTTGCTGTTAAAGAGGTTGCAGACTCTATTCCAAGGCCTATCTTGCATGCGGGTAGATGGCCAAAACGTGCCTCGACACAGTTCAAAATGTTTAAAGCAGAGGAATGCCAAAAATTCATTCAATGGTGTCTACCACATGTTCTTAATGTGGTAGATGGAATTAGCAAAGAGGACAAATAACTTGGGATACTTTTGGTGGATATTGCCCACATGTTTTTTGACTGTAGTCGAGAAAAGGGTTGGAGCCAAGAATACATTGATGTTTGCCGCTCTTTATTCCTATCATGGAGAATCCTTTATGAGGAGTACTATGGTGCCAATTCTTCTCCACTAGAACATGTAGCAGGTATGGTTAGGTCAAAATTAACTAGCTTGGTAGTACAAAAGCTTTTGATAGTAAGCATCTAAAGCTTTTGATACTTACTGATGGATTTTTTCTTTTCAATTGTTTTGAAGGTAATGGAGAGATTTTGGATGATGTTTAACGTCATGGCTCTCATGATGGCACATGGTGTTTTAAGCATGAGAGAGATATTTCAAACTACTTGAGAATACGTACCAACAACAAATCGACTGAAATATCTTATAGCAAATACCATAGTCGGGTTTTGTGTACAAACGTACACAAACAATTGAATTTAGAGCATAATGGTCTCACAAGTTGCCAAACAGATATGATTCTTATACATTCATGCTTGATCTTGCCTGAAAATCTCATTCATGGAGCAAGAGATAGGTGTTTTGAGATACACGAGAAATGCGCCCTTCATACATCTTCTGAGAAGAAGGCTAAGGATGTCTGGAATGCTTCTCTTCGATTATTACCATGCCCATGCCAAATCATGATCAAGAAAAAGGGAGTTTTTGTGGGAGCAAAAAAACCAAAGCCGATAGAGCTTGACACATTGGAGATAAATGGCATGATATATTTTTGGCTGAAGAGAGATGGATATGCATTCACACTGGGTGGGATCAACCCATATGTGTTTTTTTTACACCAAAGTATTTATGAACAATGTGAAGTATACATTGGGTGAGTTTGTAGTCATCCATGTGTGCAATGATGCAGGAGAAGTGATCGTTTATAGAGGATGTCTAGAAAAGGTATTTGCTCACGAACAACGGGGAGAAGTCAATGTATTTGTTGTGGTAAAAAGTTTATTAGATAGACCCAATATGTTTCACGACAACTCTGGAATGTGCCTTATTCACAAGAGCCAAAAGTCTAATTGTGGTATCATAGTTCAACCTATTGAGTGTTTGCGTTGCAAATTCTTTTGGCTTCGCACACAATCGGATGAGCATGAGATACTTTATGAAACTAGTTGTCTCAAAGTTATCTCAAGGTTATTATCTCGAGGCAAGGTAGGGTGTGTCCCACAATGGCTTGAGAAGGGTGACCTTGTCCTTGCAAGGCAGAGAGAAGATTTGAATAACAATGCATTTGTGAGAAGTGTGGATATTGACGAGAAGAAGGCACTTTTAACATGGGAAGATGAGCAACATGGAAAAGATTTGGTGGATTGGAGACACATATATAAGGTTATGCAAGGTATTATCTATACAAAGATACATCTATCGTTACTTTTGTGTATTTAACTACTTTTCTTGGAGTCATGCTTTTAATGATTTTTTTAATAATGGTTGTTGTAGGTTGTCATGCGCATTACAATGCGGAGGCGACTTGAATTTGGACTTCTAAGCCGCCTAATAAAACTATTGTATTTGTGCTACCTAGTCTAGATTTTGTCAACCAATGTTAGATTGTACCTCATGTGGACTCCCTACATTGGCTAGATGTGGAATTTTTTGCCAGTCTATTTATTTCGATATGTAATCGTTTATCTATGTCATGTTTATGGTCGACGGTTAAATCATATCAGCACATGTTGGCTACCTGGTTACTCAGGTTTCCAAGTTCAAGTTTTGATGTTTACTTTTATTTGAAAAGTAATTTTTAGATGTATTTTCTTTTTTGACAAGTTTTATACTATATGCATCTTTCTAAAATCAATAATATTACTAATGTGTCAATGATAATCTTCTGTTGCAACTGTTAGAATCTTTTTGCAGCTTGTTTTTATTGGTGCTGATGACATGCACAAAACCGTTGTTGAAGCAGATGGGTTAGCCTATTGGGAGAGAAATCTACCTGCTACTATCCATCCAGCATTCATGCCATCGTGATGCCTTTGAGTTCACAATAGTCTGGTTGGCACAAATACCCCTCACACTGCAGCGCTGCCTGTGTGTGTGTGTGTGTGTGTGCACGCAAACGCCTACTCATGCTCAGAATGTCCTGAAACATGCACCCAACTGCCTTACATCCAGAGTCGACACTAAGCCATGCTGCAAAAGCAATCCGAGTGCATAGCCCAAGCGACTATTTTTAGGCATGCGAGATTTGGCAGGCCAACGCTAGTCATCTGTATTTTTTTATTTAGCGCTGCTATAGACGTTGTATTAGTAGCACTAGCGAGCAGAGGTTATCTGTATGCAGGCAACTGCATCTACAAGAAATATAAGGTGCAACCCATAGGTGCCCAAGGAAGAATTTCGTAATAATCTTATGGTTTTGTTTAAAATAATGTCATCAATAGAAAATAGTAACAGTAATGCTATACTCAATTGATTTTCTTGGGATGAACATGATGACAAAGTTGAAATATTGCTGATAATGTTTTATCGTTGCTACCTTAATAGCAATTTGTGTTGTAGCTCCTCCTTGGTTGGACACACATAATGTTAGTTCACACCTCTCGTTGGCTGTTGGGTCAAGTTTGATGGCCCAGAGTCTTTGCACATGTTGAAAAATTGGACGCTTCATCTGCAGCCACTCAAAATTGATTACTTTTTCTTCACTTCTACACCAAAAAATATTTAAAAGTGATTTTATTACCGGTTGCTCGTGATTGTCAACTAATCTTGTTATCAGTGATTACAGGTCTTTCTTTGTTATCAATTATGACCATGGTTCCTAATGATAGTTACAACGTCATGATGATTATGTACAGTGATAAAGTGGATGCAAGGTGTTTTGAACTTGCATGGTTACAACATGGACCTATGGTACTTTGACCTGCAATATGGTAGCGACGTGGATCTATATTGTCATGTTTTTTATTTTTTAATAGAAAGCGTCTGTGATGCCAAGGTACGTGACACCGTGATGATTATTGGTATTTCAAAGTTTTTCTTTGTTGAAAGCGTCTCTAATGCCACCATAATGCCATGCTACGTGAACCCATGATGATTATTCCTATTTCAAAGTTTTTCTAAGTGTCTGTAATGTCATGGTACATAAACCATGATGATGATTGTCTGTAATGCCATGGTACGTAAATCCATGACGAGGATTGTTGTCTTTGTATATATGTGTGCACATGTCTACGTAAATCCCAATATGTTTATTACATGCTGTCTTTGTATATATGTGTGCACATGTGATTACGTCGATATTAGATTTGTTTCTATGTTATTTGCACATGTGATTGCTGTTGAGCTTATATGTGAAGCTACTCAATATATGGATTCTCTATATATGGCACCCAGGTCCCCTCTATACATACATCATCTCATGTGTGTATTCTACACACTTTGGCATTCTATTTATGTGCTCTCTCTTTCTCTCTCAACATGGTATAAGAGTGGGACGTTTTTGTTTTCGATTTTTCTCCTCATTGATCGTTGAAAACGATTTTGCAAAAACTACTCTTCTCGTAATTGAATTTTTCTCCTAATTGAGATTGATTTTGCAGAAACAGCTTTCTTAGGCATTGGAATTGATGTGGTCTACAACTTTGCAGAAGAAAGTTTTTTCAAATTCTGCATTGATTTTGAGTTATTGTTTGCAGACTGCGTACATGCCTGAAAAGCAACTTTCGTTTTTGGTTTTTTTATTTTTATGCTAATTGAGAATGATTTTGTAGAAACTATTCGCTCGAGCCATCGGAATTGATATTATGTAAGACTTTGCAGAAGAAACTTTCTCTAAATTCTGCACCGATTTTGGGTTATCGTTCTCGTACTGCGAATATGTTTGAAAAGCAAATTTTACTTTTTGCTTTTGATTTTCCTCATAACTGAAAACTTCTCAATTATATTTTCTCTTCATCAATCATATATTTGTTACTGACGTAACTTTGCTGCAGAAGCCAGTTACATATCGTTCCGATTCAGTCGAGCCGTTGATGATCGTCCAAATTCTATCGAGCTAGTGTTGGTACATGATCTTTTGTTATATGATATACTCGTTCATTGATTCTCGTATAATTATTATTTTAGAGATATAGTTTACATCGTGTTATTGATAATCTCTCGTTGATACCATAGTGATTTTGATGGTACCATGATGATGTTTTGTTAGTACTTTGGTCATGGTGATTTTTGATGATACCATGATGATATTTCGTTGATACCATGGTTATTCTTGGTGATGCCATGATGATATTTCATTGATTCCATGGTTATTCTTGGTCATATCATGATGTTGTTTCGTTGATTCCATGGTTATTCTCTGTGAGGTCCCCACCCCGCCGTTTCCAATGGCGGATCTGATGGTGAACCCGGTGGCCACTAGATCTATTGCGGAAGCAAACAAAATGGTTCAGGATTCGACTAGCGGACGATCTCTCATCACAAAGTGAGTCGAGTTCGAGCCTACTAGCAGGGAGATCTAGCTCCACCTCACAGGGGAAGTGTACTCGAACTATCTAGCGATCCTAAGACCCACCTTCCAAGAGGAGAGAAACCCCGAGCGCCTTTTTCCCCATGTTTCAGAGGCATGTACACTCGAGATTTCACTGCTCTAGGGGCAATGAGTATTACTAATATCGAAGTAAGCACAATGGGGACAGAGAGTTCCCGACCAATCGGGACCACCCATCTCGTAGGCATTGGCAACCTGAGCCAAGCCCCCACTTTCCACCCCCACACTCACACTTCCTTGTGTGACCTAATTACTACCACAAAGGTTGTTCAACATAAAGATTCCTTGTTTAATTCCGAATCACATTGTTCGTTAATACAGCCCTTCAACCAGTATTGCAAACAACACCAAGACAGAATTCTAGTAAAAATTCTACTCAAACTTATTCATAAAAATTCCAATGTTCTGGAGGTACAACATCCCCCCTCCAGCGAGAGTTTACTCCTCCCGTTGTCACCTAGCTGCCCATACAACTAGGTATGTCCACCGCATAGAAATCACGACATGGACATTCCCACCGCTTAACCAGCAGACGTGGGTATCCATCGCTTAACCAGCAGTCGTGGATTCAAGAGCCCTTAACCAGGAACTCTGCCCCTGTGATCAGGAGGGGGTTCATGACTAATTCAACATTCGAAATAGAATGAACATGCCGAGCTAAATTTTCCCTAGCAGACATTCTTTCCTATTGCAAACAACATTCCCATCAATCATTTCCTTCCTACTTTAGAACTTAATGTACAATGCTTTCAATGCCGAGGTTTCCGTCGGATTTCTCCAACATGTTTGGGGATATGAGCATTAACTAACTAGCGTATGCAATGTTAGTTTAAACAACTTGAATAAAAATATGATCTACCTCTTCCCCTTCTTCATCGATGGCCCGTGAGATAGCCGGTATTTGTCCCTCCATGGGAGCCTTCCCCTTCCCGTTGACATTGCTCGTTCCTGCCTCGCGATCGTGGGCACCGCCGAAGCGAGTCCTCTTAACCGGGGCCATTTATCACTACTTTAAATGATTAGCTTGGAGAAAGAGCTAAGGTTCGCAAGCATCATAACAGTCCAATGGGTAGATTAGTGACATCCATTAATCCCTCCTATATGAGAGTCTAGATTTCTTTCATAAAGCAATCATTAAGGATGGCACATAATCCTATGGGAACCGGCTCTAAGATAATTATTGGGCTTACATGATCAAGAATAATTAGGATTTCACTATTGGATCTACCAGAGAATTGGATTAAGTATGATTAAACTATTTCCTAGCAATTAGATGATGCAGATTTACCCTATGCATATGTGTGAGGAAAAACCAATTCTTAGAGACTTATTGACGGATTAATTTCTCCGTAATTACATCTTAATGCATAAGAGAAATGAATTCAATTAATCTACAATGTTAATGAGTGATTACAATAGTGATTCTCTTCAATCTGCACAAATACTAGCTTACCGATTAATTACCATGCTATCTAGAGAGAGAAAATTCTGGTAATTAGCTCTAATCATTAATTGAGAGTGATGAATGGCTGATAATTCGGCTATGGAATGCTGATTACATAATAGAATACGGTTAATGAGAATTTAGAGAGTAATTATAGAGAATTACGACTAGGAATAAGTATAATAGACGAGAAATTTAGATGGTAATGAAAAGGATTTCCAGAAGGCATTAATTAAACCGTGGTTACCGAGATTAAGGACTGATAATCCTCTCAATTCTCTGATCTAATTGAGCTTCTTGATGCGAGAATTCGACAGCACCTCCCTCCTTTCTTCTCCTTCAAAAGGTGTGTGTTCCGGCAGCACCTTCCCAGAGTGTGTGTAGGTGTGTGTGTGTGTGCACTGTGTGTGTGTGAGCATATGTGTGTGTGTGTGTTTGTGCAGGCATTTAAATAGGCTCCTACAGGCTGAAAATCGACCAGCCCTGCTATTAGCATCTGGAGGAGCACTCAATTCACTGCATTGGCAAGTCTAGTTGCCTACTCACCAAGTGTCAGGTTGGCTAGTTTAACTGACTCTAAGACTTAGTTACTGGCTTGGAAACTTTCCCAGGACTCCCACAAAGCAAGAGGGCGCCCCCTAGCTGCTATAGCTGATCTGGAGTGGGCTGGAACCTGTTCCCACACAGTTCCGGGCCCCCGGTACCTCCCCGGACAATTTTTAGGAAAATTGGTTCTAGGCTAAAACGGGTCATACGAGTCGGATTTTGATGCCGAAAATTGCTATTCAAAGCTCTAACTAAGACATATTGGCCCGAGTACCTGCCATATTTAGCAGTCCCCGGGGTCCGAAAATGCATTTTTTTCAAATTCGGGGTACTGGTGTAGATTTTCGAGACGGTCAACACTAGACGGGTCGGGTGACCAAAAAACTTACTATATTTGGAAAATTTTCACAAAAATTATTTTAATTCACATTTCGAAGCTTTATGACATTTTAAACATCATGGCACTAACAGAATTCGGAAAACTGCTAAAAATAGTAACTTTTTTTCCATTATGATCATTTCATTGTACAAGGGTGCTCTTTTTGGTTGGGGTCAGAGACCTTACATTCTCGGTGATACCATGATGTTGTTTCATTGATACCATGGTTATTCTCGGTGATACCATGATGTTGTTTCGTTGATATAGTGATTATTCTCAGTGATATCATGATGTTTCGTTGATACCATGGTTATTCTCGGTGATACCATGACGTTGTTTCGTTGATACAATGATTATTCTATGATGCTTTTCATTGATACCATAATGATTTATTCATTTTTATTGATACAATGATGATATTTTGTTAATACTTTGATGATACTCATTGATATCACTACGTTGAAAAATGTCGTTTTATGTAGTATATACACATGTCATTTGCATCACGTAATCACGCATCTTTTACTTTTACATTCATACTTATATGTTGTCGTACGTATATATGTCGTCAAAAGAGTGGCGTCGCGAACCATCTCTTATGGCATTGTGAATGTAATTATTTCACTAACGATGCTAATAATTTTCATGACTATGTTTTTTGAGTCTACGATCTATGTAGGATTGATCAAAGAATTGACTTCATGAAGACAAACTTGGTGACAATAAAAGATTTATGAAGACATGTTTGGTCATGCCATATTGATGACAAGCTACACAACAGATTCACGGAGACACTTTTGATTACGAGCTAATCGATAGCCTTTACACCTCTTTATTGAATGTTTGTATTCATTATTGTATTTGATAGGATAGGAGTAATGTAACTCCTCATAAAACATTCATTAAAGGAGTGATGTAGCTCCTCACAAAATATTCATTGTAAAAGGAGTGATGTAGCTCCTCATTAACATTTGTACATTCAATGATTTTTATAATATAATGGTGGGTGTATATAGAGCTGTGGGTTTTTCCCTTGATCCCCCAAGGGTTTTTTCATCCACAGTTAGGGACCCTTATTTGAGCGGGGGTGTTGAGCTTATATGTGAAGCTACTCAATATATGGCACTCAATATACTCAATATAGTTGTGATGCCAAACCCTTGACACCTCTTATCAAGGGTAACAAAAGGCCTTGCCATTGCATCATCACAACCTTGTCCTACTTTACTTTGGACAGTTCTGCAAAAAATATTACAATGTAGAAATAAAATCGCTAATTCAAACGTACTTATCAATCCGCCTTGAAAGGTACAAGATATGACCTCCTTGAGAGCTATGCTGATAAAAACTTGGTCGCCATAAACCCTTGCTATTGGATCTTGTGAGACCGCAAGATCTTGAAATTGCATGGAACCAGAACCACAAGCAGTACCACTTTCTACAAATAATTGACAACAATCAAAACATAAAAATCTAAATAAATTGTACCAGATGAGATTCAACTTGACTCCATTGTTGGATTGAGTCAATAGATCGATAGATCATTGCATGTCAATGCTTCTCAATGGCCAGCACCATGTTTCTTGCACGGATTTTGTAGGAGTTTTATACTTTCTTGTGACCTTGTCTTTACTCTTTTACAAAATTTGAGGTGAGCTTTGGATCGATCTTATCTCGCTGCAAACACCATATTAGTCAATTTGGGAATCTCCCAATTTCCACTTTCAAAAAGAGCTTAAGATTTGATCACATGGACAAATCTTAGCCAAAGTTTTGAGAGCATGGCTTGAAAGATCTTTTCAAGTACTACCATATGGAAGGCTTTTTTCTTAAAAAATAAATTGAGATTTGTCTATATAGTCAAATATTCAAGACATTGGTGATTTCCAAATTAGCTATAAAGTCTCAAACTCTCTACATAAGGTGTTTGCAAGTTTTTTCCTCTTTGGTGGACGTACCCATTGCAATTCTGTAGGTTTTTTCCTCCTTGGTAGCTATCACTTGTTGTCTCCATGTACATGCTCTTCAAATATAGTCTAGCCAGCTCTAGCCGTGGGCTTTGGCCCTTAACTAAGGGTGCCTTTTTCTGCTAAAAAAACATTTGGATTTCTTTTTTTTTTCTCTGCAAGACATGGCAACACTCACAGCAATGTGCAGGTGGAAGGGGAAAAGTACACCGGTTCCATGTGTTGAGATGTAGAGAGAGAGAGAGAGAGAGAGAGAGAGAGAGAGAGAGAGAGAGAGAGAGAGAGAGAGAAGAGACACACCATGTATGCTCCCAAAGACTGATTCATATTGAGGACAAGATACAAATATATAGGTGAGACCAAACTGAGTAGAGTGAGCCATATATAGATCCAACACCCCCACTCAAACAAAGGTCTCCAGCTTTGGATGAAAAAACCCTTGGGGAGTTTAAGGGAAAAAACCAAGCCCCTATACAATGTGAAAATATGAAACAGTGATGATGATGTGAAATTGAATTGTGCATCTATGTACAAATATACAAGTGACTCAAAGATCACAATGTGCAGATGTGGAGTGTGCATAGTGCATGGTAACTATAGGATTACAATGTCATATGTACAAAGCTATTACAATAGCAAAGAAGCTAATCTAGAAAGAGTGAGGCCGAAGAAACTCCAAGCTCCAAGCGCAAGAGGATGAAACGTGACTCCAAGATCCACCATATCAAATGCTGAAGACAATAATTTTTTCACTTGCTGAAGAAATCCTAAATCATTGGAAACAAGGATGGAATCATCCACATAAAGAGAAAGAATCACAAAACTGCTACCTTGGCATTTAATATATAAGTTGGGGTCTGAAGGCAAAGAGATGAATCTTTTTAGAGGTGAGGATAAAGATAAATTTTGGTATACCAGGCTCGCGAAGCTTGTTTGAGGCCATATAGTGCCTTATGGAGTTGAGCAACAAGGTCTTCTTTACCTGGAATAGAAAACCCTTCTGGTTGTTCCATATAAATTTCCTCTTCCAAATCACCATTAAGAAAAGTAGTTCGCACATCCATTTGATGAGCTTCTAAATCAAATTGAACAACAAATTCCCATAAAACTCGAACACTTGTAATGTGAACAACTGGTGAAAAGGTATCTTGATAATCAACACCAGCTACTTGGGAGTAACTTTTTGCAACTAAACGTGCCTTGAACTTGTCAAAAGATCCATCTGATTTTACTTTTGTCTTATACACCCACTTACACTTAATAGTTGTAGGACTAGAAGGTAATTCAGTTAGTATCCATGTACCTTTAGAGATAAGGGAATCGTACTTTGCTTCCATAGCCTCTTTCTATTGATCCTTTTGTGGTGAAGAGATAGCTTCATCATAAGTAACGGGATATTCAGAAGTAGAAAAAGCATTATCAACAATATCATCATCATAAACATGACATGAGCCATGTTCAAAATCAATAGGCAGATCAACAAAAATATAAATATCATCATTGACATCATTCGGAATGGATGGTTGTGAAGAAGAAAGTTTCTCTATAGGATGAGTTTCATCATCTAAAGAAATGGAAAATCATAAAGAAATGATTTAGTATCATCAGAATCATCCATAAACAATGAGTCTCCCATAACCTGTTCGTTAAAAGTAGCATCACGATTCACAATTACTTCCTTGGAGGAAGGGTCATAGAATTTGTAGCCTTTGGAAGTGTCATAATATCCAATAAAAATAACTTTAAGACCAAGAGCATCAAGCTTTGTTCGTGTTTCTTTGGGAACATGAATATAAGCAATACATCCAAAGGTTCTGAAATGAGATACAGAAGGAATGTCACCTGTCCATGTTGTGATGGGTATCTTACCAGAGGGTGCAGTAGTAGGAAGATGACTCCGAATAAATATTGTTGTCAAAGTAGCTTCAACCCAAAAAACACGAGATAAACCACAATGAATCAGCATACATCTTACAACATTGAGAATAGTGCGATTCTTTCGTTTAGCAACGCCGTTCTGTTGAGGTGAATATAGAATAATGTGTTCATGATGAATTCCACTGTCAACACAGTAATTCACAAACTCTCGAGAAACATATTCGCCTACATTGTCACTACGAAGCTTCTTAAGGCGACCAGTTTGAAGTTCCGTAGCCTTGTGGAACTGTTTGAAAGCAGATAAGGCCTCAGATTTTTGTCTAAGTAAAAATATAGTCGTATACGATGAGAAACCATCAATGAAAGTAATGAAGTAGCGATATTGTGATCTCGAAGAAGGTAGAGGTCCACATATATCAGTATGAACAAGATCCAATATGTGACGAGAATGAGTTGTATTTGAAAGAGGAAAGGGTTTACAATTAGGTTTCCCAAGAGCACAAAACTCACAAATTCCCATATGGGGATGAGCTTTAAGATCCATGCCATGAACAAGATCACTACGCTAAAGATCAAGGAGTTTTGAGAAATCAGCATGAACAAAACGATGATGCCATACTTTGCAATCATGATCACATGGAGCAGTAACAACATTTGCTATAGCATCATTGAGAGAGAGTTCAAGAAAATTACCGTTTCGAGGAGCAGTGGCTATAGTCTGTCATCTTTCTCAATTCGGCATTTGGTATGATCAAATCCAACAAAGAGATCAAGATCAACAAGTCTTGCAACTGAAAGAAGATTACATTGAAGATCTGGTACATGTAATACTCCTTATAAAATTCGAGTGGAAGAAGATAAGGTACCAAGATATAAATCTCCAATATCCTTTACTTGACCAAGTCCTATCATCAACAAGATAAACAACATGTTGAACTGGTAGTGGATGATAGTTATGGAGCCACTTAGACTGATATGTCATATTTCCTGTAGCACCACAATCAACAGTAAAAAGTGAACCATCACGTACATGAAGTATTCTATCTAGAGCAACTGAACATAGGACGGAGTTTGTTTTTGGTACAATGTTTTTTCGATGTTCAGTAGCATATGCTCTATTATGATTTGTGTCGAATCGATGCTTATAGCACATACAAGTGGGATGATCAGATCGTCCACAATATTCACAAGAAGAGGAAGCAGAGTCTCTAGATAAACGTGGTTGTTCCGTGGTAATATTGTGTTCTTCATCATATTGACGTGCCTAACAATCTTCTTCAGTATGGCCATTTCTACTGCAGTAAGAACATTGCTTACTAGGAAATTTGAGACGAGAGAAAATATTACCACGACGGCCACCTTTGCGGTTTCCTCTTTCAAACGGACGCCTTCGAGCATGAAAAACACGTTCCATCTGTTGTGACTTAGTCTCCTCTTGTGAAATCATAGCTGTATCATGACCAACATTACGTCGTTCTTGACGTTGAGAGTATTCAATTAAAGACATGCAGGCTTGGTCGAAATCAAGACCATATTTATTAGAGAGAATAGTAACAATGTTATCATAAGAGGAGTCATTCACCGTATCAAGCAGAAGTGTAATCAGCTGTTTTGATGGAACAGGATCACCGGCAACAGCAAGTTGATTAATAATAGATTTGAAAGACTCAATATGTCCCGTCATGGCAGTACCAACTTCATATTGTAGTTTGTTAAGAAACCCTCTCAAATAAAGTATTTCTGTAACATGTTTCTTTTGAAAGTTTGCAATAAGGTACTTCCATACGTCGGGGGAAGTAGGCAGTTCATACATATCAAGCAAAAGAGAATCACTAAGAGCAAAAAGAATATACCGGCGAGCTGCTTCAAATATAGGTCCTTCAGTGATAAGCACGTTATCATGATCTATATCAATAGGATGAGGCGGACAAACACGATTTCCAAGGACAACGTCAAAGAGTTCATCGCCTTCAAGAATTAACAATATCTTTGCTTTCCACCCGGAAATCCTTGGCCTTGGAAAGGAGGAACAGAACGCTGCCCAGAGTGAAAGCCATTGACAAGAATAATCATAGCCATATCTAATTGCGAGAAGACGTATAAGATAAGATCGCATAATTTGCACACCATATATGGTGAATGCAGAAATTGAGAATGAGAGAAATATGATGACTGTGTTCTATCAACGATAAACGCAAGAAGGATGCTCAATACACGTCCAAAGATGTGAGAGACGTCATTCAAAAAAACAGGGAAAAGGAGACTTCAATAATAAAAGAGTCCTCAAAATAGGGTGACGTGAGACGCAAGATTGACGGCCACAATATGAATAAAGATAAATTTTCTTGAAAAGTTAATGCCAAAATTAAAAAAACGATCGCGGATGCTTCACGAAGACGCACGACGAAGAAAGCTGCGTCAAGCTCCATTTGCAGTAAAAATAGCATAACTTTCTGTTGCGAACTTCGATGGACGCAAACCTAGAACTCAAATCGAAGAGCTCGAGGAGACGAATAAGTTTTGGATGAAATATGCCATTGCGCTTTTCCCGTTTCTCCAGATTTTGAGCAGAAGACCCCCAAAAATTGAGACGAAGTTCAGGGTGTCAAAAAACAAATCAACAATAAAACATAATCAATGATTTATTATATCCATTACTAATAAACACCACTGAAAACACTAATCATATTCTTATTAGCACAAAACAACCACAGTTAACAAGGATCAATCCTCAAAAAATAAAATTTATAGCAATTTTGAATCTTACATGCGAATCGCATACACATACTTTTTTGTCACCATGAATTGAATCGGCGTGTGATCGTTACCACTCTGATACCATGTTGAGATGTAGAGAGAGAGAGAGAGAGAGAGAGAGAGAGAGAGAGAGAGAGAGAGAGAGAGAGAGAGAGAGACAAGAGACACCATGTATGCTCCCAAAGACTGATTCATATTGAGGACAAGATACAAATATATAGGTGAGACCAAGTTGAGTAGCGTGAGCCATATATAGCTCCAACAAAGAAAACCTTTAGTTAATTTGGGATGATCGTCCACATTTGGTACATGCTTCAGTATTCTAGTCTACTCCAGTTTGATATCAAATGAGTAGCATGATATTAAGCTGAGACACATTTTTCTCGAACACTACTGATGCTCTCTCTTTAATCATACGCAAAAGCCAACAGAAGGTCCCCAAAACTTTGGTTTTTATAGGAATCACAAAAGATGCTTCTTTAAAAGGAATCACAAAAGATGCTTCTTTAAAAATTTAAATGAAAGTTAATCTAGGAAGAGGGGGGGGTTTTCCATGGGCATGGCACATCGATGAGACGGAGAGAGGGAAAAGCGGTAAACTTTTTCCAAGGCAATAATGTTCAGGGAAGATGTGTCTTGGCTTGATATCGTGCCGTTTTTAGTTTCCAAAATTCCATTTCCCTCTTGTATAACAAGTCTTGATTTCAGGTCTCCTTGTTGGATAGATCTTTAAGGTCTCTTGGGATACTTTCCTGCGACAAAAAAATACTCTTTTTCTTCTTCTTCTTCTCCTCTCGTTGTCTGCTCTTGTGCCCTCGTCCCCTCTCCTCTTGTGCCCCTCACAACCGGAGGTATTTTGAGAGTATCGAGAATTTGAAGGGCATTTTGGGAATTTATGGCAAAGTATTACTGGGGGTGTGTTATCCTCCTCACTATCTCACACGGGCATGGGCTGGATGGGATCAATGGCCCACACCCATTTAGGGGATCGGGTGCGATATGAGCCTTCCGATGCGACTTTTGTAAATTCGGGAAAACATGTAAATTCGAGCGCACCAAAACTTGTAAATTCGGGCGCCCCCTCCCTTGTTCAGTTATTTTTTTTAGATTATTTTTGAAACGTGCCAATAGTGTCTATATTACTTTTCAACGTTGACAAGCTTGATGCAATATGGAGCATGCTTCAGTTAACCCCAAATCAAACTACAGCAAGCCACACCCCAAAAGTAGGGGTTTCCATTGGATACTTACTACATAACTTGAGGCAATGTAACAATCCAAAATCGACATAGGTGATTGTCGGCATCAACAAAGCTATGTGCTCCAGCAATTTTTTCTTTTTAAGTATACATCAATGAAAGTTTGTGATCTTGAACTTGTATTATAAGTTTGTGAAAGCACTAAAGGTATATAGTCTTCAATAGCTCTAGCATAGCCAAGTTTTTTCAATCTTAATACAAGTAGTAGATATCTTGAGGTGTGCATAGTTATTGTAGAAATTATAGTTGATAAGTTTGTGATAACACTAGGAATATTCTTACTGGTTAGCCTTGGCATGCGTACAATTCTTAGATGATAGACATTCTTGAGTTTACTAGTAAACATATTTACTTACACAAATTGCTATGATAGACATAGTTGTTCCCAGGCTAGCAATGGATATTGGTCGTTGTGCACCCTAAAAGTGGGTGGATGGCTAGAGCAACGATATTGATTCCTAGATTCCATAGTTAGTGGTTATGGGTGGATAAGCTACTTTGCAATATGGCTAGACGAGAAAAACATGTCTTTGAGATAAGTAGCAACAATATTGATGATTAATATTCCTAGGTAGTCTCCAAGGAATGCATAATATAAATAGTGTATCAAGTATGAAGTGGATATATAGTGTTAATTGGTAAGCTTGGGTACATAATAAATCCATAGATATTTGAAAATGTGGCTAAACAATAGATGTGTAGAGGAACAGTATTGAAGGATCCATAATTATTTTACAATATATCTAAACCATAGATGGCTAGTGAAACACTACTAACGATAATTATCCCTAAGCAGTATCCGAGGATATAGTGGGTGCATAGTGTTCCGTCATTAGGGGTGGATAATAGTAATAGAGTTACTTGGAAATATAGAAATATGGCTAGATCTATAATTTGTGAAAGCTGTAGAGGTAGATAGTTTTAGATAACCATGACATAGCCAAGCTATTTCAATGTTTTATAGTCTTGATACTAGTATGGATAATTATGAGATCATAGAAATTCTTGAGCTTAGTAGTAAACATCTTTACCTTCATAAGTTGTTATGGTAGGTACAATTGTTCTAGGATAAAGTGATACTATGGAATTCAAGTGCATGTAGGTCACGAGAATAATTGAAGCTATACTTGACAACCGATGTTGTAAACAAGTACATATGGCAACATAAACTCTTTATGTCATAATAGATCGTGCACGAGGTCTAAAGTGGCTATAAAATGTTAATTGGTAACCTTGGGTACATAATAGATCCATAGTTATTTGACAACATGGCTAAACAATAGGTGACACGAGAGACAATATTGATGTTTTACAATATATCTAAAGCATAGTTGCCTAGTGAAACACTACTAAGGATAATTATCTTGGAGACAATATCTTGATACTAGAAATATTAATTGTCTCGAGGTGTATATGGTGTGGTTTTTGATATGCATAATTACCTGGCAATGAGGTGCGCGCTGCAACATGACGAGTCTCTCTCTGTGTTTCCAGTATATGACGTCCAAGATGAGCAGTGTACTGAAATAAAGGGACACCTGGGTGGTCGGCTAAGGAGAAAGGGTCCCTCAAAAACCACTCACCAGGGTCCCACTACACTCGTGCCAATGGAAAACACTCCCAAGCCCACACCCTCTAGTGGCCAGTCGCAAGAGCTGCTGGGTCAGGATCTATGACACAAATCCTCCCACAGATGCCCACCACTCAGATCCTCTAAAAACAACACTCTGCCACCTATGGGGCCTCTAATGAGACTCGGTGTAAGCGTCTCTCACCCTATAGCTATGATGTCCTATGATGTCCCGACGCATGCTCTGCACCCCTCTCATGCCTTGAACCAATATCTCAAAAACTTTCAATAATGTTACACTATTTTCCACAAAATTTGAATGAGTTTTTTCCCTTGCCTCTTGTAGGGTGACCCAATAAATTTCTCCCTTCTTCTACATTGGGATGGGTTCCAAACCGCTGCTACAGCACAAAAGGATAGTGCTGTGGTGGAAATAGTTATCATGAATGGCGGGAAAAGGTCAATTGTTGAACCTATTCCAGTTCTTTTCTTGCCCTTGTCTCATAAGGAGCTAGAAAGAAAGCATGGTGATGTATTATCATTGTCCTTCAACCATTATTGGTTGAGCTTGAAACATCCTTTCTAGATGGATTTGATGTTGATTATGCCATGCCCAATGAAGCAATTTGCAATGGCCTTCAAGAGGGAACAAGTCTAAGATTTATATTGATGGTTTGTACCGGCGATCATCCTGCTCAGTGCAAACTAGGTCAAGTGAAAGATGGTGGAATGGCCTTTTGTAGGTGAGACAAGGCGATGGCAGAGGTAAGGCGAGATGGTAATGGTACACAATGTTATGTTTACTCAAATAATAGATATCAAGGAAGATATCCTCTTGAGGAACGACATGTAGATGACTTGTGGAATAGTATTAGGATGTCCAAACGATGTACAACAAAGGAGAAGGTGGAGGAGACTTTAAGAGATGGAGGTCTAGCAGGTGAATCGGTGTTGTGGAGACTCTTTCATCTCTATGGATTTGACATCTCGAGAGACCTTGTGTATGACGTCATGCATATACTACGTCCTTTAAATCTCTTTCAAAAGTACATAAAGAGATTAATTTCATTGGCCTCTTCGCAATTCAAGAAGAAGATTGAGGTTGCTGTTAAAGAGGTTGCGGACTCTATTTCAAGGCCTATCTTGCATGCGGGTAGATGGCCAAAACGTGCCTCGACACAGTTCAAAATGTTTAAAGCAGAGGAATGCCAAAAATTCATTCAATGGTGTCTACCACATGTTCTTAATGTGGTAGATGGAATTAGCAAAGAGGACAAATAACTTGGGATAATTTTGGTGGATATTGCCCACATGTTTTTTGACTGCAGTCGAGAAAAGGGTTGGAGCCAAGAATACATTGAATTTTGCCGCTCTTTATTCCTATCATGGAGAATCCTTTATGAGGAGTACTATGGTGCCAATTCTTCTCCACTAGAACATGTAGCAGGTATGGTTAGGTCAAAATTAACTAGCTTGGTAGTACAAAAGCTTTTGATAGTAAGCATCTAAAGCTTTTGATACTTACTAATGGATTTTTTCTGTTCACTTGTTTTGAAGGTAATGGAGAGATTTTGGATGATATTTATCGTCATGGCTCTCATGATGGCACATGGTGTTTTAAGCATGAGAGAGATATTTCAAACTACTTGAGCATACATACCAACAACAAATCGAATGAAATATCTTATAGCAAATACCATAGTCGGGTTTTGTGTATAGACATACACAAACAATTGAATTTAGAGAAGGATGGTCTCACAAGTTGCCAAAGAGATATGATTCTTATACATTCATGATTGATCTTGCCTGAAAATATCATTCATGGAGCAAGAGATAGGTGTTTTGAGATACACGAGAAATGCGCCCTTCATACATCTTCTGAGAAGAAGGCTAAGGATGTCTGGAATGCTTCTCTTCAATTATTACCATGCCCATGCCAAATCATGATCAAGAAAAAGGGAGTTTTTGTGGGAGCAAAAAAACCAAAGCCGATAGAGCTTGAGACATTGGAGATAAATGGAATGATAGATTTTTGGCTAGAAAACGTATTTGCTCATGAACAACGGGGAGAAGTCAATGTATTTGTTGTGGTAAAAAGTTTATTAGATAGCCCCAATATGTTTCACGACAAGTCTGGAATGTGCCTTATTCACAAGAGCCAAAAGTCTAATTGTGGTATCATAGTTCAGCCTATTGAGTGTTTGCGTTGCAAATTCTTTTGGCTTTGCACACAATCGGATGAGCATGAGATACTTTATGAAACTAGTTGTCTCAAAGTTCTCTCAAGGTTATTATCTCCATGCCAGGCAAGGTAGGGTGTGTCCCACAATGTCTTGAGAAGGGTGACCTTGTCCTTGCAAGGCAGAGAGAAGATTTGAATACCAATGCATTTGTGAGAAGTGTGGATATTGACGAAAAAAAGGCACTTTTAACATGGAAAGATGAGCAACATGGAAAAGATTTGGTGGATTGGAGACACATATATAAGGTTATGCAAGGTATTATCTAGACAAAGATACATCTATCGTTACTTTTGTGTATTTAACTACTTTTCTTGGAGTCATGCGTTTAATAATTTTTTTAATAATGGTTGTTGTAGGTTGTCATGCGCATTACAATGCGGAGGCGACTTGAATTTGGACTTCTAAGCAGCCTAATAAAACTAGTGTATTTGTGCTACCTAGTCTAGATTTTGTCAACCAATGTTAGATTGTACCTCATGTGGACTCCCTACATTGGCTAGATGTGGAATTTTCTGCCAGTCTATTTATTTCAATATGTAATCGTTTATCTATGTCATGTTTATGGTCGACGTTTAAATCATATCAGCACATGTTGGCTACCTGGTTACTCAGGTTTCCAAGTTCAAGTTTTGATGTTTACTTTTATTTGAAAAGTAATTTTTAGATGTATTTTATTTTTGACAAGTTTTATACTATATGCATCTTTCTAAAATCAATAATATTACTAATGTGTCAATGATAATCTTCTGTTGCAACTGTTAGAATCTTTTTGCAGCTCCTTATGCAGACAGTAGGAGATGAATCAAGAGAGAAGCGCTAACAATTTTTGGAGCTTGCGTAGAGTATGACATTGTAGAGTTCATTGTGTTCATTGCACGATTCAATAATCTCCAATTTTGTGTGTTGTAGAAAGCTGTGTACTATCGTTGAACGTGTTTTTTTTTTTAATAAACTAGCAATTTATATGGATTCTGGTGTTGGTAAGTTGAAGCTACTCATGCCTAGCTTGCTATTTGATGTGTTGTTGCAGGAGACAAAGGGAATGTGGATTGTGTGGAGAAAATTTATTTCTTTTAAAGTGGTGTTGGATATTTGTGTTGGTAACAAAAACTCTTTATGCTTAGCTTATTACCTGATATGTTGTTGGACACATTGTGAAGGTGGGTTGTGCATGGCCAGGTGACTTTTAGGTGAGAAAGATGCTATATTTTGGAAGTACTTTCCACTGCTAAGCTGTAACAGTAAGTGCATATGTCACCATGGGTTTCTACCCATTTCGTTTGGTGAACCATTTGCATGCTTCAGAGCTTGAACTGCAATGTAGAATGTGGAGTGTAGTAGGTATGTGAAGAATGTGAAGCTTGATTTTGTGGCACATGTGGCTTTTAGGTGAGCAAAATGCTTGAAGGTATGGTCTACTGCTATGTTGTAATAGACAATGATTATGTCATTATTATTGTTTTCTTATGAACCATGTGCAGGCTTTAAAGCTTGAAGTGCTATGTTTTGGAGATACTTTCCATTGCTAAGCTGAAACAGCAACTGCATATGTCATCATGGATTTCTGCCCATTTTCTTTGTGAGATATGTGCATGATTCAAAGCTTGAATTGCAATGCAAAATCTGGGGTGTAGCAGGTTTTTTAAAGATGCATTTCTTCAAGGCCTCACCCACAGTTTATGGCTGGTTTGTTATCTGATATGTTGGAAAGAATATGAAGCTAGCTTTTGTGGCACATGGGGCTTTTAGCTAAGAAAAATGATGCCTTTTAAAGGTATTTTCTACTGCTACATTGTAATGGAAAGTGATTATGTCATCCATATTGTGGTTTTCTTCTGGTGAACCATGTGCGGATTTAGAGCTTGAAATGCAATAGAGAACATGGGGTGTAGTTGCTTATATCAAGATGCGTTTCTTCTTTTATAGCTTCTTCCTTCTATTTTCTATACGTAATTTTGCAGGTATATTTGATCATGATACCACGTTGCTACAAAAAAGTCTTTTGGATAAGGCCATACGAGTATATTTGACCATAATTTGATGTTACTGCAGACAAGCATATTGGATGAGGCCATTAATCTTGAGTTTGTGAGGGATGTGAAAATATCCATGTTCAACTTAATAATCAGCGAGAATAAAATCGATTTACTCGAGTATGTGAGTATAGTTATCAATCATCATGTAAAATGAACCAGAAATGAGTCATTTGGCTGAGTTTATGACCAATTTCTGAAAATGTACTGATTATGTCATGTGTTTTCCATGTATTTACTAATAGAAGATAATGATAAAAGGGAGAAGATAACACTCATGTTCAGGAGTCGAGATCTGCTTAGATGCAAGGTTCGTTGATGGAGAGCTTAATCCAAATTCATGTATAATAGAACAATAGCTACAGAAATACACTTATAAGGACATCCTAGGGATTGAATATGTAGCCGATTCTACATTCAAATTCGCAGGGATTTAGAATTTATAAGCATAGAAATGGTACATTAAGTGAAAATTGGTCAACTGACGTAGATACTGGAAGAACCGAGGAGTTTGATAATGGTTTGTTACATGACACTTTGACTTTTGGTCTTTCTTTGGGCTCAAAAATGATACATGGTGCTTTGATTAGGATAAGGATCTTATCAAATGTGTGATCAGATCCCATTGTGTTGTACATATCATCTTCTTTTCAATTGTTGGGCATTGCATATGTTGAATTTAGGGTTAAGGGTTTTTGTATATTATGGAGAGAATTTCCAATTGCATGAAATACTTCAAAGTGATAACTTTTTTGAGGTTTTGTATGATGTACTGGTGCAAAACTTTGAACACCAGCTTTCGTTGATGGATTTTGAAGGTGGAATGTATAATGTTCAGATAGCATAATAGGGAAATAGAGGAAATTTTGTCATAGTTGGATTTTTAGCTAAATGTACAAATTAATTGGTTGCATAAAAAGGAAATAGCAGTTTAAAGCATAGAATGAATTGTTTTAAGAATCGTATGTACTTTGCTTTTTGTGCTCATATTGACTTTTTAGGTATAGTGACTTGTCTCCATCTATATAGCCGGGTTGTGAGGTTTGCTACTAAAAAGATTATTGAATTGGCAAATATAGTTCCGGTACATGGTTTGCATGTTGTGTAAAGTTTTGAGGTCATGCTACTTGCTACATTGAGTAGTTTTTTGGTTGTACCATCGAATAGGTAGTTTTGGTCACATGCATGTGATTTTTGGTTCTTTGCAACTTTTGTTATCACATCGTAAAGGCTTTGATGAAAACTAGTGTACCGTACAATTAGGAGAGATCTTTTTCAATTCTCAATCAAGCTCGCATGGTCGATAAAAGAAATACCAAAGTTCAAGGTGGTGAATTACTATGGGAACGAATCTTTTCATTGTGCACGTAATTAGATTAAAATGTGAATCTATGTGGAAATATAAGGTAAATAAAAGTGATTGTTAACAAGGTTATGAATTTTTGCAAGAATGTCAAAAGGCACTTGGCTTGTGGTTTAAGCTATTTTTTAATTAAGGTTGTGTTAATACTCGTCTCAACTTAGTAGATCTTAATAATATGATCTCTTCAAATGATTCTTGTCATTATGTAGTTTAGAACATAGTAGAAAATGATTCTCGTTCTTCTATTGTCTAGCACATTGTGGAAAATTGATTGCTACTTTTAGCAAAACAGTGAATTCTTTGAACACTTTGAGTGAAACTTTTCCTCTTAAGGGAAAAGTGAAACAAATTTTTGACTCATGTGACTTATGCTAGTCACATTTGTGAAAGATTTTCACACAAGTGAAACATTCCATAAGAAATGCCCACATCATTTGTCACAAGGGGAAAAACAATGGCTTGTGTGAAAAAGTGTGTGAATTTATTCTCATGTGTGATTTTCAAGTGTGAAAAAGTCTAAAAGCTGTGGAAGCTGCATGTGTCCTGAACCCAAGGTCCAGTGCAGATTGTATATTCCAGTGCAGATTTATCGTATAGAAGATAGATACCAATCAATGGTCATGGGTAAAAATGCACATGTTTCTACTACGAAGTGCTCTTGTTTCTATTGGTGCTGATGACATGCAGAAAACCGTTGCTGAAGCAGATGGGTTAGCCTATTGGGAGAGAAAGCTACCTGCTACTATCCATCCAGCATTCATGCCATCGTGATGCCTTTGAGTTCACAATAGTCTGGTTGGCACAAATACCCCTCATACTGCAGCGCTGCCTATGTGTGTGTGTGTGTGTGCACGCAAACGCCTACTCATGCTCACAATGTCCTGCAACATGCACTGAACTGCCTTACATCCAGAGTCGACACTCAGCCATGCTGCAAAAGCAATCCGAGTGCATAGCCCAAGCGACTATTATTAGGCATGCGAGATTTGGCAGGCCAACGCTAGTCATCTGTATTTTTTTATTTAGTGCTGCTATAGACGTTGTATTAGTAGCACTAGCGAGCAGAGGTTATCTGTATGCAGGCAACTGCATCTACAAGAAATATAAGGTGCAACCCATAGGTGCCCAAGGAAGAATTTCGTAATAATCTTATGGTTTTGTTTAAAATAATGTCATCAATAGAAAATAGTAACAATAATGCTATACTCAATTGATTTTCTTGGGATGAACATGATGACAAAGTTGAAATATTGCTGATAATGTTTTATCGTTGCTACCTTAATAGCAATTTGTGTTGTAGCTCCTCCTTGGTTGGACACACATAACGTTAGTTCACACCTCTCGTTGGCTGTTGGGTCAAGTTTGATGGCCCAGAGTCTTTGCACATGTTGAAAAATTGGACGCTTCATCTGCAGCCACTCAAAATTGATTACTTTTTCTTCACTTCTACATCAAAAAATATTTAAAAGTGATTTTATTACCGGTTGCTCGTGATTGTCAACTAATCTTGTTATGAGTGATTACAGGTATTTCTTTGTTATCAATTATGACCATGGTTCCTAATGATAGTGACAACATCATGATGATGATGTACAGTGATAAAGTGGATGAAAGGTATTTTGAACTTGCATGGTTACAACATGGACCTATGGTACTTTGACCTGCAATATGGTAGCGACGTGGATCTATATTGTCATGTTTTTTCTTTTTTAATAGAAAGCATCTGTGATGCCAAGGTACGTGACACCATGATGATTATTGGTATTTCAAAGTTTTTCTTTGTTGAAAGCGTCTCTAATGCCATCATAATGCCATGGTACGTGAACCCATGATGATTATTCCTATTTCAAAGTTTTTCTAAGCGTTTGTAATGTCATGGTACATAAACCATGATGATGATTGTCTGTCATGCCATGGTTCATAAATCAGAGATTACCTGATGCTATTTCAATAGGCAAATCTATAAGGCAAGAATGTCCACTGAGCCCTCTATTGTTTGTTGTAGCTACTTATCCTCTGTTTTGTTTTTTGACTGCTCAAGCTAAGGGGGTTAAATTGAAGGGGCTGCAAGTAGGCCAGGAGCAGGTAGTGTCCTTGGGATTTGTTGATAATAACATTACATTTCTGCAGGCTCATAATGAAAACATTGGGAAATGCGCATGCATGAACTATTTGAATATATACTCTAACTGTAGGTCTGGAGATTAACTTGGGTAAATCTAGTTTGATAGATGTCTCAACTAAAGAGTTTAATAATCTCACATGGAGGGGAAAAAGAATCTGTTGGGGCATAGTATTCAGGCATCTAGGCTATATAATTGGGGCCGATGTTTCTGTATTCAGGCATCTGGGTTATCTAATTGTGGTAGATGTTTCCTCTGCCCCGATAACTGACTACCTGGGTAGAGGACAGAGTATGCACTAAAACTGCTAGTTGAAATTGTGATGAGTGGCCTTTTCATGTGAGGGTTAGGATTTTACAATCTATTATGGTACCTTACTTGCTTCACTTCTTACCTCTGCTGGACTGGTTCAATACTGCCTTGAATAGAATCAGGTCTATGTATTTGAGGTTTTTGTTGGGCTCATGTAATAAAGCATGGTTGACATGGGATTTTGTTGCAATGCCTGTTGACATGGGAGGATTGGGAATTTTAACTTGAAAACTCACATGCGGGCTAGAAGAGCCACTCTTCTCAAACACATATGAACTCAGATAATTTTTGGTCTAGATTGCTTTGGCTTTTTATTGATAAGGAAATCGTCTATTTTCATGGTATATGGGACATGGGTTCGTCGGATAAGTTGTCTTTTGTTGCTCCTCTCAAGCTCTGTGGGTCAACTAGGAATATGTTAGTGAAGTCATGAAAAATGTTTCTGCAAAGCTTGGTAGAGAGAGATACACAAATAACTCATTAGGTGTGGATTTGTTTTTTCGGAGTTTTGTGTTTTAAAAACCTCATGCCTTGCTTATGGGGAAGAAAGCCCTCACCCTCATTAAAAGAGGGGTCAATGTAATTGAACAAGTTGTGGACTCTAACAACAGGTTGGTCCCATTTCTGGTTTCCAAGAGGATCTTCATATTGGGCAATGGTCTCAGGGTGCCATGGGTTTATTATATGCATGTGTGTTTAGCATTGAAATACCTTGCAACTAGGATAGCACTCATAGGTTCAAAGATCGGGAGTTACCTAACTCTTGAGCTAATTGGTGGACATATCCTACTAGTGTTTTCTACAAGATGTTGTTGCCTGATAGTTCAATACATGACATATGTAACATGATTTGGGACTTCTCCAATAGTAGCCAATGGTGGATGCAGAGGATTCAGCTTGTTTGGAGTGTGCACTATGCCCACAAACACAAAGTTTTTATGTGAAGAGTCATGAGAGGTGCTTTACCATCAAGGAATTATAATTGACCAGGAAAAAGAAGATGTACAAACATAAAGTAATGTAATATAGACAAAAGCTTAGAGAGAGAGAGAGAGAGAGAGAGAGAGAGAGAGAGAGAGAGAGAGAGAGAAAGAGAGAGAGAGAGAAGCCGACATTCCATCTAGTGTCAATGGCCCTTTAGTGACGATCTATTTAAGTTTCTTTCTGGAGTGCCAATAAATATCATTGGGTTCCCCCCTATCATGTCTATGACCAACAAAGGCCTTTTGTTTATGACATCATCCACTCTTCTTGCTCTCTTCTTGCACCTTGATCTTTTTAGATAAAGGGTAGCACTTCATTCCTTTAAGGCACTCAAAACTGACTTGAGAAGCATTCTGACAGAAAGTGTTGACAAGTTTCGACACCTTGCCAGAGAAACACTTGACAATGTTTCTTTTAGAAAATCACAAAACAATTGCTCATAGTTGACGGCTATCATGTATGCATGCACACAAGCAATGAGGCACAATATAAAGTTGAGGAGAATGTACTGTACGAAAAGGTGGTTCATGATCGAGTATGGTGCCCAATTTCCTTGTATGGGGAAGCCTTGTAATAAAAGAAGACGCAGAGAAACTAATGATGATTAGTTAAGGGGTAAACCATGGCTATTGGAATTCAACATTTGGACTGCATAGATGAAAATCAATTGGTTAGTTTAGAAATCTAACCCAAAGAGATCATTGTAAGAGACACATGTACAGACCCAAGACACGAAGTAGCTGTGATGTTTGCAAAAGACCAAACCAAGAGAGAGCGTGGAAAGCATGTAAAATTATTTCAAGGGTAGTGGAGAACAAAGGGGGGTCATCTAATTTTTCTAAAATTCCTTGATTCTTGGAATAAAATTAGGATTTCAAAAAATCGAGGCTCGACAGTGCCGTAGCCTTGCGGGGAGGCGGGCACATGCTCTCTCTTTCTCTCTATTTACTTGGTGAGCCAAAGGCTCTTTTCTCCCTATCTGATCGCACAAGAAGCCACCACGTGGAGACTTCTCACTGACTACTTTTCACGCTACCAAAAAGTTAATGACCGATTAATAATAAAAAAATGTCGCTGCAGCTTCGCACATAGACAGTGTAGACTTATCCAGCGTCACAGGTTCCTAGAAGACAAAGACGTGTGAAGCAATTCGCTGAAGCACTTTGAACTTCTCCACAAATAAAAGTACAGGGAGTTCGCAATGTGATCCCTAGCAGCAGCAGGTTTTTGTGTGTGTGTGTGTGTGTGTGTGTGTGTGTGTGTGTGTGTGAGAGAGAGAGAGAGAGAGAGAGAGAGAGAGAGAGAGAGAGAGAGAGAGAGAGAGAGAGAGAGAGAGAGAGAGAGAGAGAGAGAGAGACCCTTCTACTATTGCATTCATTTGAGTTTGTTTATATTTACTTGGTGAGCCAAAGGCAATGAGTTTTGGTGATTTGACTCCAGATTAGGTGAGCTGATCATCGATTCAAATCTAATATCTTTCATTTGAGTAGCACTAGAACAGACCTCTACGATGGCTTGATCACACGAAATATCTGATCTGCCCTACAGCTTGATGATCTGCGAAATATAACCGGGGTTTACAAGGTCATATTTTGATGAGTTCAGTTATATTTTGCAAAGGCAATGAATTTTCGTGATTTGACTCCTCATAGTTGATCATCGATTGAAATCTGATATTTTCTCTTTCAGTAGCACTAGAACAGACCTCTGCTATGTCTTGATCGCACAAAATATCTAGCCTTTGAGAGTGCTCATCACGTCGGGAAGCATCCGAAGTACCTTCCAGCTTGATGATCTGTGAAATATAACCAAGTTTTGCAAGGTCTCCGATACTACTTTCGATTCTACCCGGCTTGTTGTTGCATGGGCAATAGCGCAGAAAAGAATTAGTGTGAATCTTGAGAATTAGGCATCGGGAGTTGTGTTGAGAATGTGGGTCTCATGTAAACGATAGTTGTAAGCAAGGAATCATAAGAATGCCTGGAAAAATAAAATTTACTCAAATAAGGACAAAGTATATGCAAATATTCACAAAGCTCTTAATCAAAGAGTTGTAAGCAAGGGCATGGGATCCAATTGTGATTCTATAAATACTTTGCAGTTACCCAAACCCATTCCTTTGAAACCATTTTCATTCAGAAAATTTAGTGGTTGCTTATCTCCTAGACCCCAAACAAGATTTACCCAAACCCCAAACAAGATTTTGGTCAGGTTGCTAGTCCCCATGTCAGGGAGCGACTTCAAAACACTCCCTTGAGAACTTATTCTATATTGGCTCGAAAAAGAAAAGTAGTTTTTTGTCTTCAACTCTTAAGAGAAACAAAAAAAGACGAAATACATCACAAATTCCACCTCGGGAAAATTACTTTGTGACCTCCAAAACGCTGCCAATATTAAGTACAAGTCTGTGCTTTGAAAGTTTTTTCATTAACTGGTTTAGACGGAGGCGGAGATAAACAGCTCATGGAACTCCCTCAACAAATGTAGCAACCAAAAACACGCTCTCCGCACTTCACACTACAAATGGTACTAGAAACTATTCCCGGGGGGGGAGGACCAGCTTTGGCAAAAAAGTTGATCGATAAATCCTAGTATACAGCTCCTTGTACATTCGCCCTTGCATGAATCTCGCCCTTAATTCCACTTATAGTTTCTGGATAGCACAAGGTAGTGAATTTGATGTGCATACAACAGAGTGAATATGGTGCCTTCTCCTATGGGGAAACCGAACTCAAGACGCCCATTATCATGGACAATTAGAAAGGAGGATACATAACGTAGGTTAGTCAGCATGGAGGCAAGAAGACAAAATTGATGACAGAAGCAGATTACAAAAGAGAGAGAGAGAGAGAGAGAGGCTAATATTGATCAAAGGACATAGAACATAATGTTACATCTGCTTTCCTTTAAGCTTAATCAATATGCTACATCTTTTGTATTTGTCTTAATGTGTGTTTTGTGTATGGCAGGGAGGACATATTCACAACACTAGATGTTGTGATTGCAAGCACGTCTCTAGCTCGAAAACACTACAAGGTTCATTATTTGCATCCAATTTCTCATGCGCATGCGTTTGCTTGGCACAACACATAAACGCTACGAGGCAGGGCACGAATTCCATTTCTTATAATTTTTGGAGAGACCACAGTGCCAACTCTCCACCATACTTCTGTATGGCACCTCTACATGACATGCATTGTATATTTTGCACTTTCAGTCTGTGAGTTTCATTATAAGACAATATGTTTAACTATTCAAATTGCTCTTTTGTAGCTTGACTCAAATATCGGCCTATAGATTCGACAATCGAAAAGCAAAAGTACAACATTGCAGGTCAGTAAAGCATCTCATTTCTTGTTGCAGTTTATTGATGCACTTAACTTTGTATCTTCGTATGAACACAATAACAATTTTAAAATGTGCATGCTTCTCTTTAAAACTCAACTAACTCTCTTAAAAATCACCCCTATAATCTCTATTAATTGATGTCACTTAACTTTGTATCCTCCCATGAACACAATAACAATTTTAAAATGTGCATGCTTCTCTTTAAAACTCAACTAACTCTCTTAAAAATCACCCCTATGATCTCTATTAATTGACGCTACTTAACTTTGTCTCTAACCAAAAATATATAACATTTCTAAATGTATTACCCTCTGAGGCAATGCAGTATCGTCATTGTCGAGTTAGTCACAATCTTGTTTCCTTTATTGCTAGATGGTAAACATATGTCCTTTATATTCTATACTTGTTATATATCAAGGCCCACCAAGAAAGACTAGTTTGAAAACCTTTTTGTCTATTTTACGTACTTATAACTTTGTGTCATGGACGTGCAGTTTGACATAATATCTATATACATATAGCACGTGATCCAGAACAAAAATTTCCGAAAGAGAGAGTAGGGGGTACCAGCTAGGATAAATTCAAAAAATATCCCGCTAGTTCAAGGGGGTAAAAGGAGAAGGAAAAGGAAACTGAAAGGAAAGGGCAGGGGATGGCACGTGGAGGTCATGTGCCTTTGTTGCTCTCTCTCTCTCTCTCTCTCTCTCTCTCTCTCTCTCTCGCGTTCTCGTGCAGCAGGCTTTGTGCCATGGACGTGCAGCTCGACGTGGTATTGTCTAAATAAATATAGCACGTGATCCAGAACGCGGGCCAGGCTGGTCCTAACTGGAACTTGGCCAGGCTGGTCGACCTAACGGCCAGCTCTTATAAATCTCGGGCGCTCCTTCCTTAAAGCAGAGTACTACAGTCATATGACGTTGTATAACTACAATTCCTCTGCCATACTCCTCCTCTGCAGAAACAACCATGGCTGGAGGGTCCATGAGTGGGCTCATTCACGTTGCTGTTCCTGTGCTGCTCGCGCTGCAACTTCTGTTGCTATCTCAGTCCATTAATAGGAGTCCAGTAGCTGCGGCATTTGTAAGTATCACTTGGGTAGCTGCTAGTAATAACAAAATACGTGTGTTTACTCATTCTTAGAAAGATACGTATTGCGTGCGTACATTCTTGCTTATAATGTATGCATGTACTTCATGGCGCACAATATATAGATGGTTACATATAGTATAACATTGAGAGCGGCCTGATAATTATAAGACGTGCTGTGATTAGTCTTGACTGTGGCCCTGATTAATAGAATATGTTATTGATGATCTGGTTGCAGCGCTGCGAGTATGAGATATGGCCGGTGAAATTAACTGCAGTTGTGCCGTTTTCTAGCACAGATGCAACCGTGGATAGGAACTTGCCACTACCTGGCTTATACCAAGAAAGAAACTTGTCACTACCTGGCTTCTACAAACAAAGAAAGTTCACAAATCTGGATGACCCCAACGGCAACGACTTTGAGCAGGGTGCCCTGGACGAATTCGTCAGGACAGAACAAGAGGATTGCCTCACGCAGCTGCGTACGGCGCAGCTGGTGCTCACCCCCGCCGGAGATTCTCCTGACTGGCTGCTCGAATACGTCAACATCAGCACCTTCGACCTGGGGAGCGAGTGGAGCCGCGAGACACTGGTGGATGACACCCTCCGACCGGTTCGGTCTAGAAACTACAACCGCAATGGGAATCCCGCTGAGGAGATTCAATCCTGCGCTTTAAGTTTTTAAAACGTATCATTTCTCTTTTCCATAAAACAACAATACGGCTAGCGCTGTTGATGCTTGGCTCCCCGCTTTTAATTTTCCTTCATGCACACCGAATTCTTATACCTTTCACTAGGTACCTAGGGCATGAAAACATCCTCCTTCAAGAATTTCTTGTTAATGATCTAGCACGAGTACAACCTACGGCGGCATGGCCCCTCTTACCCTCAAACCTTTCGCTCTTTAAAAAAATCATAAAAATAGATGAAGAAAAGTATTGTCTCTCTCTTTCTCTCTCTCCCCCTTGCCATAGGTTTAATGTAATCTCACCTGGATAACTTTAAATCCCCCTTTCTTATAAAGTTGATGATGAAAAAGCTTACAAATCTTGGCAATTTCATAATGTATTTGTCAAGATGACACATGTGTGAGATCAATATAATATTGAGTACAAAGTGTAGTCTCTCTCTCTCTCCCTCTCTCTCTTCCTCTCTCTTCTTCTCTCTCTTCCCTCTCTCTCTCTCTCTCTTCTTTTATTTATACCCCCCCCCGTCTTCTCTCTATTTCCTTCTCATTACCTTTTTGCTCTCATTTGTCAATTTCTCCCCCTCTCTCTCTATCTATATCTCCATTTCACCAGTTTGTAACGGTTTGGTCTCGCAGCTCATTTTTGCAGCTACCTCTTGCTCACTTTTCCTTCATGGAAGCGGAGCTGCACGACATCCACACCCTCTAAACCTGCACAGCCTCTGGTCTGTGCCAATTGCACTTAATTAGCTTCATCAGAGACATCGTCCGATGCATACATAACATTATCTTCTAGAGGTTGATCTGAATTGAGATCTTTAAGAACGATCTCGTCTTCTCACTTCTTGAATAGCTTGATCCATTTTACTGCGATGGGCATCTTGAGCACAGTGCCATCAAGTTCGCATAATTGATATATATGTTGCATTATCTAAAACATGAAGCACCATATATGGTCCAAACCACCGTTTAATCATTTTTGGCATAACAATATATTGATTTTCCAAGCTACTGTAATAAAAAAGTACCCAGTCGCTGTCTTTGATAACATGAGGTCATAGTCTATGCTTTCCATCAAATGCTGCTTTATTCTTCAACCTTGCCTCCTTAAGCTTTTCTTTAGCCTGTTCGATATCTTCTTGACGCCTCTCCAGTTGACGAATACGTAGAGCAAGCAAATCTTCTGTAGACATGCCCTCTTCCCATGACATTATGGTCCAAGTCATAACCGCCTCCACTATAGGCATAATGGGTTTTTACCGGTACATCAGCCTGAACGGCATAAAACCTATAACAGAACTGTGTGTAGTGCGGTCAGCCCACAAAGCAAATGGTAAGAGCTTAGGCCAATCATCAATATGCCCTTGATATTTTTTTATCCCTTTCTCTTTTATGATATAATATAATATATATTTTTTCATATAAACTTAATTGTTGATATTTGGGTTTAGAGCTTGTAAACCCATAGCTCATGGTGTATGACCTTGTATGAAGTTGATACCAAATGACCATATTCCAAGTATCAGATAGTTTGTTTGTGAGAATCCAGAGAACTGCTGTGAGGATTATCCGCATAGCCACCCTTTACATAGGCCCTTGGCCATCCTTATTTAGAATCCTTGTCCACACCTAGCAGCCAACGCTTGGCGTGGGTCCATGACCCCCCTCGGGTCTACCCTTGGTACATTACTCCCCCGTTGAAGAAGTGTTTTTGTCATCAAAAACAAAAGTGGTGATAGTGTCATAAGAAACACTCGTGTTTTCTTCATTGGCATCCTAGCTTCATGGACCTAGTTGTCCTTTTGATTGGAATACAATTTAATAGAAGGTTCAATGAAATAAAAAAGAACATCTTGATTTTCTACATTGTTGTCCATATCCAACATAGCGTATATATTCCATTTAGAACTCACTTGAGTATACTTAACGAGTTATCACAACGAAGATGTACCCAAAAGAGTACCTCTTTTCACTTTCCATGAAAGTAAGTGACTGACGTAACTCATCAGCAAAAGTTAAGTCCTTGACTTGTTATCATTCTTCATCAGTAGAGAACCCCATCATAACTGGTGTTCAAGGTTGACGAGAAGTTTACTTGAACATAAGAAAACTAAACTTAGTCGCAAACATGATTTTCCTTATGGTAAGAAAACCCCAAGTAGAGAGATAATCTTTCTAATTAGGTTGCTTTGTGGTAACGTACATACTTAGCATTTCCTTGGTAGAATGTTATGCTCATGCGGGTGCACAAGAAAAGAAATAAATAATTTCCATGTGAAAACCATGCTAATTTATTTGGACCATAATAGAATGTGAAAATCCATCACATTTAGGTATCAAATGAACTAGTTTATTAACAAAACATGACTTTACTACTTGTTTAAACAACCATCCGTCGAAGTTGTTTAACCATACTTGCAACCTTAATCAGTTTCACTAAGTATCCGATAATTTGTGGCCACTAAAATTTTTCTTGATACAATGTGCTTAGAGTTGTCCAATAATCGGATTTGACTAGCACGTAGGGACTCAATCACGACACATAATTGAAATAAAGGGCGTTAGTGTCAGTCCTAGAGACTCATATTCTTCACATGTGGAATATGTCTTAGATAGATAAGGATGTCTGAAAAAAGAACATCCTTCAAGAACAAGATGTACTTGTGTGTGGAGGGCTCTAAAAACTCTACCACATGAGTGAGAGGGACCCTCGTTATCTTTACTCTACAATGGCTAAATTGAACTCCTTGAGCTCCAAGAACATGTTGTAACCCATGTGACAATATGTGCCAAACCTTACATATAGGTCCAAAACTGCATAATGCATAAATGTATTTTGGACACTATGTGGATGAAAACATAGAAGCTTATATATTCTACTTGGAAAAATAAACAAAAACATATTAAAAAATGAAATAAAACCAAATCAGATGCGTACTTGGAGGTTGAACCTAGTGTTCACGTACCCGTAGTCAATTGCACATCATCAATTTTTTTACCTGCAAAGACCTAGGAACACTAATTGAAAGATTAGTGAACATAAATAAGTATTGCACTGGTATTCCTTGGTGTTGCCTTTGCAATACAAAACCCTTGGTTAAAATTGAGGATGTCAAACCCCTTGGTTAGACTCTCTATGAAACTACTCAACCTAGCAACCAACGGTGACCGGCACAGTTTACCGTGTTTGTTTAATAGTAATTGAAGTCAACTTTGGAAGTTGAACTTTTTGAGCTATATATAGTATCTCTATATATAGCACCCTGGTCCCCTCTATATAAACTTATCTCGTGTGATCAATTGACACACTTTTTGGGATTTGCAGATCTAGAGTCGTCTCTCTCTCTCTCTCTCTCTCTCTCTCTCTCTCTCTCTCATCTGTCATCTCGGTCTTCCTCCCTCGTCAACATGGTATCAAAGCTATGGAGAGCATAGACATGACAGATAAGTTTGCTTGTGATTTTCTTTTCTTAAGCTGATTCAAGAAGCTTTGTTTTTGTCTTTTTCTTGTTGTGTTGATGGTTTAGAGAGAAACACAATAGACGTCTTGGATGCAACTGCGTTACAGAGATATCATCAAAGAATGTAGCCGATAAATGTAATTTTGTCCTTTTTCTAATATAAAATCTCTCGTCCTTTATGTTTTTTATTTAAATTACTCATATGTGTAAAAGTATCTCTCTCTCTCTCTCTCTCTCTCTCTCTCTCTATATATATATATATATATATATATATATATATATATCTATCTATCTATCTATCCAACTTGTTATTGTGCTCATGTTTTCAATGCTTCATACATACATATATCTTTGGTCCCATAACTCATATTTGACCTCCAAGGACGATAATAAAATCTCTCTCTCTCTCTCTCTCTCTCTCTCTCTCACACACACACACACACACACACACACACACACACACACACACACACACACACACATATGCATCCCTTTGAACTATACCCCCTCTTTTCAACTTGTTATTGTGCTCATGTTTTCAATGTTTAGTTGAGCCACTTAAATCAATGCAGAAGTGTATTTTACAACAACAAAAATACCTAGAGAGTGTAAAGGCGCAAAGGTATAGCATTTTAGAGTTTGAGACAAACCAAAGTATTGATTGATTTTGAGAGAAACACAACATAAGTAATGGCTTTGTGTTCAAAAATATTTAGTAGGATAATCCACACAAGAAGGATTACTCCTCATTTAAGGAACTTGTAGACCTAAGAATCCAAGTTACATATGAACGTAGAAGAAGCTCGGGCTCTGATTTTCTTGAGCACTATTGGAAGAATGCCTTATTATCACTCTTGAGTTCTTTAATGCGTTGGGGTAAATGTCGATACATGATATCAATGTCATGTGTATCCATTGCTTTTACGGCAATAGCTTCCATTTCATCACGCTCTATATCAATTAAGTTCACCTTTTTAAGAACAACACAACAATATGTGAATAGCGAAGTTAAATGAGACTATACAATCTCTTATTTACTTGCAATTTCTACCTGACATTTCTCTTTACTCATATCCTTCTTTGATAGCTCCTTTAATCCTTGGTTGATATGTACTTGGTTTTCCTAAACAATCTAAAGAAGCCTCTATTTAATTGAAAAGAGGAACTAATGTATAAAACACATGCTATTACCTTCTCATCGTCTTTTTCTGCATATCTTAGTGGTCTCTTCCTTGCTCTAGATGGCCTTGAATTGAGGGCAACCTAAATAATTCTTGCAATTAATTTGAGTGATACATACTATAACGTAGAACCAAAATATTGAACGTTACAAGGAAAAGTAAATCTACCATAGAGTCTTTTACCGATAAGGGCAAATTTTCATTGTTTGTCACCTTCTCCTTCAAAATCTACAATAAACATATTAAAAACATTTAACCCTTGGTATCATGCTAGATATTTTAATCTTAAAAACCAAGGCAATGTAACAAAGGATACCTTTGTTGACACATATTCTTGAAGTTAACTGCTACTTACCATAACGGTATTAAGGCTTACAAAATTTTGCCCCTTCCTTGTTTCTTTGATAGTAGGCGTCATGTCTTCCACACAACATTCCTATATTATGAGCCAACTAGATGATGTAAGAAACCAAGACTAACAATTACCACATTTTTTAGTATCATGTTAATCTACAATGAGAAAGGACCCTTGAGGATCTGCATTGAGTACGTTTGGTAAACACTGAAAAGGTAACAATCCACCTTGCAATGTTGATAAATTCTATGGGGAAAAAAATGAATAGTTATCCCCACATGCATCTAGATCACAACCATGATATAGAAACCTAAACTCTCCTAAATCAAACACTTACCATTTCATTTGAATTAGTGAGGGTCTGCAAATGAGATTCCAACTCATCAACAAGTAATTGTTCCTTACGAGAGAGAAAAATGTTTTCTCCTTGTCCATGCATTGCATGACCTCCTAAGTGGCACATAAAGATGAGATTAGTGAATTTGGAGCTAGTGAGGACATCTCAACAAAATGAACTTACCATATGATCCTTGATAGATACATGTTGGTGAGAAAAGTTCTCATTGAAATGTCTTTGTTGATCAATTTGAGAGTAGTCCCTAATGTTGTTTAAAGTAGTTGCGTCCTACCACAAAAAACTCAATTTATAAATGACTAAAGCATGATGCTCCCATAATTCAAATTAAAAATGACTAAAGCCTAACACTCCCACAATAAAGAGGTTTGATATGACCAATATGGTTAGAGACCTCAATAAATCATACTTGATTTGAGACCTCAAGACATGGAAACTTACAAATATAGATGGAGAGACGCTCATTGCATTCGTCATCATTTGCAAAAGAGAGCCGTTTCCCATAGTTAAACTGTCCTCATTTTGACAACCATAACCCTCCTAGAAACAAGAAAACATATCCACATTTTGAAAAGCAAAATAAGACTTGACCCTAGCTTAAAATATGCAATGTACATAAAGATGTTACCTCACCGTCAATGCCAAAGCTTGAGTCTTTCAACACTTGATTTTGATGATTCTATTATAAGTCCAAAGTTTGTTATAAAGTGGATACCAAAGTGTTATTATTTCCTTTATCAATAGTACCTTGAATATTACCATGTGTCCAATCAAGTTTTTGTCTTGTCTTTGCTTGGCATATTGTTGTGCAACTTTCTCTTGAGAGCCTTTCCTACCCCAGTCCATGCAATATAATACATAAAAACTAAAAACCTCACATATCAAGGCTCGCAATATATAGACAGGTTGTCTCTCTTACCATCTCATCATAATAAAAATTATGCGTTTCCATCCTATGTACCTGTCCTTCAACATTGTCAGTATTCTATAAGAGAAAACAAAAACAAGGTCAAAACTCAAAAATCATAAGAGACTCCAAACAAGTACATGTGACCCACTACCCAATGGCCCAAACAAAGTTCAACTATAAGTCTCTCTCAACATACTACATATGCAAATGACAACGCTTGAAGATCTTTCACTATAAAGTCAAGAAGCATTTATAAATTCCTCTTACCATTGGATCAGCTGAAGTTACTAAAGTTGGAGCCTCCACCACATCATGAAGAGCTTCAAGGGTGAAATTATCCTTTAAAAGATGCAAAAAAAAGTTCGCTTAATATTTGATTTTAGTATTGTAGTAAACATAAAATAAAATAAAAATGATTATTACCATAAGAGCACTTGAAGTAGATGCACCTTCTCTTGCATCATAAACAAAAGGGTTTTGGATTTCCACCACATAATCGAGTGGTTCTTCTACACCGTCGTTGCTCTTATAGGAGGGAAAAAAGAGTCATATTTACATTATTGAAGTGGCAAGAGTAAAGACACAATCGTATAAAAATAAAAGGGTACTTACAATAGGTGAGATAGGATTAGATTCACGAAGCTCTTCTTGCGCGTAACACCTTTTCCTCAAAGCATCAATAGGCATATTCTCATCTTCACCCTCATTTGATGGCAGTGAAGAGAGATTATTCTTTTTTGGATCATTTGTCCCTTTGTTTCTATTGTAGTGTCTCCATCCAATTACCTTGGCATAGGCATCTGACAGTACTCTCCACTGTATTATATTGTTTTCATCAAAGTATAATGGCTTAAGAGTATGCATTTTAGACATAATGAAGCGCTTAAGTTCCTCTCTTTTCTCCACATCTTTTCTCAAATTAATTTGAGAAGAATCTCCTATTGCCATATTGCTGTATCCATCTTTGAACCATTCCTTGCGTATTTTGTCCATACTCTTACAATACGACTTGTGTTGTACTGAATGAAACTTTTGTAAGAATTCTTTTCCTACAATCAGATACAAGTGACGAACTTCTTTAGGGCGAAAAATCCGCTCGTAATTAATAGCCATGGAATGAGGATGGGGTTGAGGTGAAGATGTTGTTATGAGATTGGAGGCTATATCCCGCTCAACATGCGAAACAAGTAATGAGGGATTTGTTGAGGAAATCCACCATTTGAGATTGAAATCTCTTGCCCATGCAATCGATTTCTACACCACCCCACTAACATGTGTCTATGTGTTAATAAGGCCACTCCAAATTCTAACCAACCTTCCACATTCATAAAAGCAAGACATTTGCCATTCACTCTTGCTAACCGAATGTTTTGGGAGTACTCGGTGGTATCACAAAAACTCTCGACAAAATGGACTACATTTGCCACTTCCCAATTGATTAGAGTGTGAACATCCATAGTAGGCATGCACCTAATGAACATAAGAGAAAAGAAAATGAAGAACATTTTTTTGCCGTATTTGAATCAAACCTTTTATGCTAAACAAAAGAGAAAGTTACCATAATGAGCTTGTTGTCATCGTGGAATGAAGACACCAAAAGCTGGTATGCTTAATATGCTGCCATTGCAAATGAGGACCCCAAAAGCTGATCGTCTGTGTATGGGAGTTTCTTTAAAATATATAAGCAAGAGGAGGATCCCAAAAGCTCTTCATTATATGGGAGTTTCTTTATATTATATAAGCCGGAGGAGGATATCTGAACAAGCAGAGGTATGGCAAAATGGAGAAGTCTCTCCATGTAAAAATAGGGAGATCCCTCTTGCTCACTCTCTCTTTCTCTCTCTCTCTCTCACTTTCTCACACCCACACACACACACACAAATTTTGTTTACTTCACGTCAAGGATGGAGCAAATGACCAGGATTCTAGAACTGTACTTGTGTGGTAAAGCTTGTGTGTGTGTGTGTGTGTGTGTGTGTGTGAGAGAGAGAGAGAGAGAGAGAGAGAGAGAGAGAGAGAGAGAGAGAGAGAGAGAGAGAGAGAGAGAGAGAGAGAGAGAGGGCTCTAGTCCAAGGCTGAAAATTGCAACCCTTCCCACCCTTCCGTTGTAATTTACCCTGCACCTGCATGGCAAAAACTTTATAGGCCTTCCCAAAGACGGGCATGCTCGTGAAAGGGCCCTTCCCCTGCAAAAGGTTATCTTTTACTAGACCTTCCCAAGGAAGGGTAACTTGCCAAAGTGCCCTTCAAAGGTTAGTATAGGACTAAAGGTAATGTTATAATGTGCCATATTTGGAAATATGTATAAGTGCAAATAGTATATAACACACAAGTGGTTCTTGATACTTGGGGAGTCTTTCGTAAGACATTAGCTCCATTACTTTTGAGCTTATGGTGGGCACATAACTCTTCTAATACTAGTCCTGATAATATAAAAAAAATTACATCATTAGCTCCATGTTTATCAACCCTATGTCCATTGACCTTGACGATGCATTCTTGCATAGCCATTTACATGCCTTCTAATTGAGATAAGCTATAAGTGTCACACTCTCTCTTGGCTAACAAGGGGATGGTTTGAATTGATCAGACTAGTTGGTCATAATCTAATCTATACTATTCTAGGAAACCTCTTCTCGCTTGAAACAAGTTTAGCATCAAAGTCACTGTCCAATAGCTCCTCATGTAAGCTCTGCATTGCAAGTTCTTGATCTTAGAGAGTGTACACTCTTAAGGCGGTATACAAAAATTCTTAAAATGCTTGCAATCAATAACTCACAATGATTTCCATGTGCTTCTTCTAATGCTATGTGTGAAGGGCCACTAAACTTTTGCCCTGCATAATGATTGGCCAAATGTGAAATTGTCCTTCCCTTGTGATGGGCAACAACATAAGTTACCCTTCATTGGGCAAGGTAAGGGCACCTTGCAATTTTCAGACCTGCTCTAGTCTCGGGCGACTAGGAGTTTCCAGTACATTATTTTTGCAGTAGTCTGAGTCTCTCTCTCTCTCTCTCTCTCTCTCTCTCTCTCTCTCTCTCTCTCTCTCTCTCTCTCTCTCACACACACACACACACACACACACACACACACACACACACACACACACGTCCAATCCTGACTCGTGATTCAGAGCTAGAATTCTTGACTGTGAACGTGGAGGCATCAGACCCGACCTTTCTTGAGTCTCGCTAGCGTTTCATCTCTTTCTCTCCCTCTCTCGGCACGCACAGTACATACGTCGCCCTCAATCTTCAAAACGTTTCTGTTGCAGTAGCTGCAGGCTTTCAATGCAACCGGACTCTGGTGCAACTTGCTGCGAAGTTTAGGAATTTTTTGCTGCCATTCTCGGAGCTATTTTCACTGAGCATCTCGCGCGACTTTTTTTTTATCGTACCCAATGCCTTTTAAATTAGCATCTTTACATGAAAAAGCTATGCTCTCCAGTGTTCGGGAAAAATCATTTTCCCAAACGTACGAAATGCCTTTCCTTGAATTTGCCAAGAGGAAAATTTAAGAAATTAGTTACTTTTTAGGTTTTTACACTATTTTTCTCTATTTAGGGGCGGAATTTCTCCTTTTCCCCTTGAGCTCAACCGGCATTTTGGAAATTGAAAACGGCATGATATTAAGCTGAGACACATTTTTCCCGAACACTACTGATGCTCTCTCTTTAATCATACGGAAAAGCCAGCAGAAGGTCCCCAAAACGTTGGTTTTTATAGGAATCACAAAAGATGCTTCTTTAAAAATTTAAATGAAAGTTAATCTAGGAAGAGGGGGGGGGTTTTCCATGGGCATGGCACATCGGTGAGACGGAGAGAGGGAAAAGCGGTAAACTTTTTCCAAGGCAATAATGTTCAGGGAAGATGTGTCTCGGCTTGATCTCGTGCCGTTTTTAGTTTCAAAAATGCCATTTCCCTCTTGAATAATAGGTCTTGATTTCACGTCTCCTTGTTGGATAGATCTTTAAGGTCTCTTCGGATACTTTCCTGCGACGATAAAATACTGTTCTTCTTCTTCTCCTCTCGTTGTCTGCTCTTGTGCCCCTGTCCCCTCTCTCCTCTTGTGCTCCTCTTGTACACTAGTTTCCACAAAATTTGGATGAGTTTTTTCCCTTGCCTCTTGTAGGGTGACCCAATAATTTTTTCCCTTCTTCTACATTGGGATGGGTTCCAAGCCACTGCTACAACACAAAAGGATAGTGCTGTGGTGGAAATAGTTATCATGAATGGCGGGAAAAGGTCAATTGTTGAACCTATTCCAGTTCTTTTCTTACCCTTGTCTCATAAGGAGCTAGAAAGAAAGCATGGTGATTTATTATCATTTTTCCTTCAACCATTATTGGTTGAGCTTGAAACATCCTTTCTAGATGGATTTGATGTTGATTATGCCGTGCCCAATGAAGCAATTTTCAATGGCCTTCAAGAGGGAACAAGTCTAAGATGTATATTGATGGTTTGTACCGGCGATCATCCTGCTCAGTGCAAACTAGGTCAAGTGAAAGATGGTGGAATGGCCTTTTGTAGGTGAGACAAGGCGATGGCAGAGTTAAGGCGAGATGGTAATGGTACACAACGTTATGTTTACTCAAATAATAGATATCAAGGAAGACATCCTCCTGAGGAACGACATGTAGATGACTTGTGGAATAGTATTAGGATGTCCAAACGATGTAGAACAAAGGAGAAGGTGGAGGAGACTTTAAGAGATGGAGGTCTAGCAGGTGAATCGGTGTTGTGGAGACTCTTTCATCTCTATGGATTTGACATCTCGAGAGACCTTGTGTATGACGTCATGCATATACTACCTTTAAATCTCTTTCAAAAGTACATAAAGAGATTAATATCATTGGACTCTTCGCAATTCAAGAAGAAGATTGATGTTGCTGTTAAAGAGGTTGCAGACTCTATTCCAAGGCCTATCTTGCATGCGGGTAGATGGACAAAACGTGCCTCAACACAGTTCAAAATGTTTAAAGCAGAGGAATGCCAGAAATTCATTCAATGGTGTCCAAAGTCTAATTGTGGTATCATAGTTCAACCTATTGAGTGTTTGCGTTGCAAATTCTTTTGGCTTTGCACACAATCGGATGAGCATGAGATACTTTATGAAACTAGTTGTCTCAAAGTTCTCTCAAGGTTATTATCTCCAGGCAAGGTAGGGTGTGTCCCACAATGTCTTGAGAAGGGTGACCTTGTCCTTGCAAGGCAGAGAGAAGATTTGAATACCAATGCATTTGTGAGAAGTGTGGATATTGACGAAAAAAAGGCACTTTTAACATGGAAAGATGAGCAACATGGAAAAGATTTGGTGGATTGGAGACACATATATAAGGTTATGCAAGGTATTATCTAGACAAAGATACATCTATCGTTACTTTTGTGTATTTAACTACTTTTCTTGGAGTCATGCCTTTAATAATTTTTTTAATAATGGTTGTTGTAGGTTGTCATGCGCATTACAATGCGGAGGCGACTTGAATTTGGACTTCTAAGCAGCCTAATAAAACTAGTGTATTTGTGCTACCTAGTCTAGATTTTGTCAACCAATGTTAGATTGTACCTCATGTGGACTCCCTACATTGGCTAGATGTGGAATTTTCTGCAAGTCTATTTATTTCGATATGCAATCATTTATCTATGTCATGTTTATGGTCGACGTTTAAATCATATCAGCACATGTTGGCTACCTGGTTACTCAGGTTTCCAAGTTCAAGTTTTGATGTTTACTTTTATTTGAAAATTAATTTTTAGATGTATTTTATTTTTTGACAAGTTTTATACTATATGCATCTTTCTAAAATCAATAATATTACTAATGTGTCAATGATAATCTTCTGTTGCAACTGTTAGAATCTTTTTGCAGCTCCTTATGCAGACAGTAGGAGATGAATCAAGAGAGAAGCGCTAACAATTTTCGGAGCTTGCGTAGAGTATGACATTGTAGAGTTCATTGTGTTCATTGCACGATTCAATAATCTCCAATTTTGTGTGTTGTAGAAAGCTGTGTACTATCGTTGAACGTGTTTTTTTTTTTAATAAACTAGCAATTTATATGGATTCTGGTGTTGGTAAGTTGAAGCTACTCATGCCTAGCTTGCTATTTGATGTGTTGTTGCAGGAGACAAAGGGAATGTGGATTGTGTGGAGAAAATTTCTTTCTTTTAAAGTGGTGTTGGATATTTGTGTTGGTAACAAAAACTCTTTATGCTTAGCTTATTACCTGATATGTTGTTGGACACATTGTGAAGGTGGGTTGTGCATGGCCATGTGACTTTTAGGTGAGAAAGATGCTATATTTTGGAAGTACTTTCCACTGCTAAGCTATAACAGTAAGTGCATACATTGTGGAAAATTGATTGCTACTTTTAGCAAAACAGTGAATTCTTTGAACACTTTGAGTGAAACTTTTCCTCTTAAGGGAAAAGTGAAACAAATGTTTGACTCATGTGACTTATGCTAGTCACATTTGTGAAAGATTTTCACACAAGTGAAACATTCCATAGGAAATTCCCACATCATTTGTCACAAGGGGAAAAACAATGGCTTGTGTGAAAAAGTGTCTGAATTTATTCTCATGTGTGATTTTCAAGTGTGAAAAAGTCTAAAAGCTGTGGAAGATGCATGTGTCGTGAACCCAAGGTCCAGTACAGATTGTATATTTCAGTGCAGATTTACCGTATAGAACATAGATACCAATCAATGGTCATGGGTGAAAATGCGCATGTTGCTACTACGAAGTGCTCTTGTTTTTATTGGTGCTGATGACATGCAGAAAACCGTTGCTGAAGCAGATGGGTTAGCCTATTGGGAGAGAAATCTACCTGCTACTATCCATCCAGCATTCATGCCATCGTGATGCCTTTGAGTTCACAATAGTCTGGTTGGCACAAATACCCCTCATACTGCAGCGCTGCCTATGTGTGTGTGTGTGTGCACGCAAACGCCTACTCATGCTCACAATGTCCTGCAACATGCATCGAACTGCCTTACATCCAGAGTCGACACTCAGCCATGCTGCAAAAGCAATCCGAGTGCATAGCCCAAGCGACTATTATTAGGCATGCGAGATTTGACAGGCCAACGCTAGTCATCTGTATTTTTTTATTTAGTGCTGCTATAGACGTTGCATTAGTAGCACTAGCGAGCAGAGGTTATCTGTATGCAGGCAACTGCATCTACAAGAAATATAAGGTGCAACCCATAGGTGCCCAAGGAAGAATTTCGTAATAATCTTATGGTTTTGTTTAAAATAATGTCATCAATAGAAAATAGTAACAGTAATGCTATACTCAATTGATTTTCTTGGGATGAACATGATGACAAAGTTGAAATATTGCTGATAATGTTTTATCGTTGCTACCTTAATAGCAATTTGTGTTGTAGCTCCTCCTTGGTTGGACACACATAATGTTAGTTCACACCTCTCGTTGGCTGTTGGGTCAAGTTTGATGGCCCAGAGTCTTTGCACATGTTGAAAAATTGGACGCTTCATCTGCAGCCACTCAAAATTGATTACTTTTTCTTCACTTCTACACCAAAAAATATTTAAAAGTGATTTTATTACCGGTTGCTCGTGATTGTCAACTAATCTTGTTATCAGTGATTACAGGTCTTTCTTTGTTATCAATTATGACCATGGTTCCTAATGATAGTTACAACGTCATGATGATTATGTACAGTGATAAAGTGGATGCAAGGTATTTTGAACTTGCATGGTTACAACATGGACCTATGGTACTTTGACCTGCAATATGGTAGCGACATGGATCTATATTGTCATGTTTTTTATTTTTTAATAGAAAGCGTCTGTGATGCCAAGGTACGTGACACCGTGATGATTATTGGTATTTCAAAGTTTTTCTTTGTTGAAAGCGCCTCTAATGCCACCATAATGCCATGCTACGTGAACCCATGATGATTATTCCTATTTCAAAGTTTTTCTAAGTGTCTATAATGTCATGGTACATAAACCATCATGATGATTTTCTGTAATGCCATGGTACGTAAATCCATGATGAGGATTGTTGTCAATTGAGATCTTGGGTGTCCCAATATGTTTATTACATGCTGTCTTTTGTATATATTTGTGCACATGTGATTACGTCGATATTAGATTTGTTTCTATGTTATCTGCACATGTGATTGCTGTTGAGCTTATATGTGAAGCTACTCAATATATACATTCTCTATATATGGCACCCAGGTCCCCTCTATACATGCATCATCTCATGTGTGTATTCTACACACTTTGGCATTCTATTTCTGTGCTCTCTCTTTCTCTCTCAACATGGTATGAGAGTGAGACGTTTTTGTTTTCGATTTTTCTCCTCATTGATCATTGAAAATGATTTTGCAAAAACTACTCTTCTCGTAATTGAATTTTTCTCCTAATTGAGATTGATTTTGCAGAAAATAGCTTGCTGAGGCACTGGAATTGATGTGGTCTACAACTTTGCAGATGAAAGTTTTTTCAAATTCTGCATTGATTTTGAGTTATCGTTTGCAGACTGCGTACATGCCTGAAAAGCAACTTTCGTTTTTGGTTTTTCTATTTTTATGCTAATTGAGAATGATTTTGTAGAAACTATTCGCTCGAGCCATCGGAATTGATGTGATGTACAACTTTGCAGAAGAAACTTTCTCTAAATTCTGCACCGATTTTGGGTTATCGTTCTCGTACTGCGAATATGTTTGAAAAGCAAATTTTACTATCTGCTTTTGATTTTCCTCATAACTGAAAACTTCTCAATTATATTTTCTCTTCATCAATCATATATTTGTTACTGACGTAACTTTGCTGCAGAAGCCAGTTACATATCGTTCCCATTCAGTCGAGCCGTTGATGATCGTCCAAATTCTATCGAGCTAGTGTTGGTACATGATCTTTTGTTATATGATATACTCGTTCATTGATTCTCGTATAATTATTATTTTAGAGATATAGTTTACATCGTGTTATTGATAATCTCTCGTTGATACCATAGTGATTTTGATGGTACCATGATGATGTTTTGTTACTACTTTGGTCATGGTGATTTTTGCTGATACCATGATGATATTTCGTTGATACCATGGTTATTCTTGGTGATGCCATGATGATATTTCATTGATTCCATGGTTAGTCTTGGTCATATCATGATGTTGTTTCGTTGATTCCATGGTTATTCTCGGTGATACCATGATGTTGTTTCATTGATACCATGGTTATTCTCGGTGATACCATTATGTTGTTTCGTTGATATAGTGATTATTCTCAGTGATATCATGGTGTTTCGTTGATACCATGGTTATTCTTGGTGATACCATGACGTTGTTTCGTTGATACAATGATTATTCTATGATGCTTTTCGTTGATACCATAATGATTTATTCATTTTTATTGATACAATGATGATATTTTGTTAATACTTTGATGATACTCATTGATATCACTACGTTGAAAAATGTCGTTTTATGTAGTATATACACATGTCATTTGCATCACGTAATCACGCATCTTTTACTTTTACGTTCATACTTATATGTTGTCGTACGTATATATGTCGTCAAAAGAGTGGCGTCGCGAACCATCTCTTATGGCATTGTGAATCTAATTATTTCACTAACGATGCTAATAATTTTCATGACTATGTTTTTTGAGTCTACGATCTATGTAGGATTGATCAAAGAATTGACTTCATGAAGACAAACTCGGTGACAATAAAAGATTTATGAAGACATGTTTGGTCATGCCATATTGATGACAAGCTACACAACAGATTCACGGAGACACTTCTGATTACGAGCTAATCGATAGTCTTTACACCTCTTTATTGAACGTTTGTATTCATTATTGTATTTGATAGGATAGGAGTAATGTAACTCCTCATAAAACATTCATTAAAGGAGTGATGTAGCTCCTCATAAAATATTCATTGTAAAAGGAGTGATGTAGCTCCTCATTAACATTTGTACATTCAATGATTTTTATAATATAATGGTGGGTGTATATAGAGCTGTGGGTTTTTCCCTTGATCCCCGAAGGGTTTTTTCATCCACAGTTAGGGACCCTTATTTGAGCGGGGGTGTTGAGCTTATATGTGAAGCTACTCAATATATGGCTTCTCTATATATGGCACCCAGGTCCCCTCTATATATACATCATCTCATGTGTGTATTCTACACACTTTGGGGTTCTATTTCTGTGCTCTCTCTTTCTCTCTCAACAATTGCATCGGCATTACGTTTTTTTCTATGTCGTCTCTAGAGCGGCATCGCAAACCGTCTCTAAGGACAATGCGATGTGGTTATTTCTAACCTTCACGTCTCAATACGTTTCTTGAGTTGAGATTGTTTACAGGATGAAAGTCACGTCAAGTAGTGTGTACCCTCAAAGATAATCAAGCTGCTTAAAGACATTGAAGCTTCTCAAAGATATTGAGGAATTTACATCAATTAAATTGTATATATAGGGTTGTTAAAGACCCTTGAAAGGACATATTGTAAAACAGGAGTGATGTAGCTCCTTTGAACAATGTAAATGTATATTTTAAAATATTTTAATATAGCGATGGGTATATATAGAGATGTGGGTTTTTCCCTTGAGCCCCCCAGGATTTTTTCATCCACCATTAGGGACCTCATTTGAGTGGGGGTGTTGAGCTATATATAGTATCTCTATATATAGCACCCTGATCCCCTCTATATAAACTCATCTCGTGTGATCATTTTTGACACACTTTTGGGGGTTTGCAGATCTAGAGTCGTCTCGCTCTCTCTCTCTCTCTCTCTCTCTCTCTCTCCCTCTCTCATCTGACATCTCGGTCTTCCTCCCTCGTCAATAGAACTTGTCCAATAAGGCTTAGCAACTTGTGGGTTTCTTTCCTTGAAAATAGAACTATGATGAGCGAGATCAAACTGTGACCCTCAACACCTATAGAGTGATTGTATATTAGCTAGGTCATATCCCTACAGTTGCTACTCCGAGAGACACAATCAATGCTGCAAATAATAATAGATCGTATCTAGTTGGAATCTTATTCACACAACTGAATCTCAAAATGATCATATCGCTCCTTAAAACATAAGTAAATGATTTCTAACACCCAATAGAAATTAGTCATACTAGATTTTCTTGGGTTTGTAACAAGAGATTACCTATGTTAAGGCTCTCTTAGTCTATTCATGTTGTTCCATGAACTATTTGCGTGATAGCAAGGCCATGCCTATTTGCTATCCATAGAAAGAATCATCTTTATTGTTACCACCTTGTGCACAAAAATTGCGCATCGCTATAATCATATACAACGATCTTTACACAATAGAGTAATATTTTTCAAATGAAATGTTAAAGACATAAATACAAATAGAACCTGAAATTGTGTAACCTAGTCGCCCCTTTGAGAGCAGTTTTCTTCACTTGAGTCTACCTTGTACCCATGTATACTAAGAAAAAATAGGTAGATATATTGCCATGTTTCCCCAAGTTCGTATGCTACTAGCATATTCCAAACTTTGGAAGCTTCTAGGAAATATGCCCTAAAGTGGAGCCTTGCTTTGCGTAAGTTCAATTAAAAAGATGAGAAAAAATAGAGCTTGAGTGTTCATAGAAAATAGATGCTCTTATTGACATAGAGATTATCAGAATACAAGAAGATTAACCCTGTCGAGCTTGAAGAGAGAATCGGCATTGCTAAAGCATACATCTTATCGAGAGTGCCCAATCTTGAAATAGATAGCTCAGGAAGCTTAGCTATCAAAGTTGATCTTAGTTGCCAAATGATGCTTGACGATTTTTGGAAACACCACCCTTGGCATTGGAAGTCGTAGCACTATGTAGTATGGTGGTCGATGTTGGATTCAACTCTTAGATGGGGACGTCCATATTCATCCAATGTGATTCATGTATATATTTTTCTTACACTTGGGAAAATTGTACTTGCTTTGGAGTGACCCTACACCCAATGCATATAGATATATATGGAGTTGTGCTCTTGTAAGCCTTGATTTTCCCATCCGCTTGACAAGACGAAGAGGATAAATTAAGGAGGTATTGGACGACATAACACACAAGTCAGTTCCTTGAGTATCTTTATATGGAGCCTTGCTCCCATACTGCATCTTATGGGAGTGTCAAATTAAACAGAGTCAAACAAAAATTAACCCCATCAATTATCGACTTTTTTGAGTAATATACTATACTAGGAGCATAACAATACCTACAGTATTGGAATAAACAAAGCATACTTGAGTTTCCCAATACTACCTGTATGCACCAGTTACTAGTTAACTTTCAAACCCATCAAATTTGGTTTGCTGACAATGTCTTGATCCTTATCATTCTTGATATCATTAGTTTAGAAAACTTGCCTAGGATTCATGTCCAAAAAAATTGGAAACTCTGAACAAGAGAAATAGGTGCAACCTTGTCGAGTACCTTATTGGTACAAGTTGCACGCCATGCAAGACTTTCTATTACTACTAGGAAACCTTGGCTACAAGCATCACCTATGATTAATTAACCAATTTTTTTTTGAAAAATATCACCTTTTGTTACTTGAGGAACGTTATAGAAGCCTCAAATATCACCTTTTGTTACTTGAGGAACATTATAGAAGCCTCAAATTCTAAGGTAGGTAGAACAACAAAGAGTTGTGATGCCAAACCCTTGACACCTCTTATCAAGGGTAACAAAAGACCTTGCCATTGCATCATCACAACCTTGTCATGCTTTACTTTGGACAATTCTGCAAAACATATTACAATGTAGAAATAAAATTGCTAATTCAAACGTACTTATCAATCCGCCTTGAAAGGTACAAGATATGACCTCCTTGAGAGCTATGCTGATAAAAACTTGGTCGCCATAAACCCTTGCTATTGGATCTTGTGAGACTGCAAGATATTGAAATTGCATGGAACCAGAACCACAAGCAGTACCACTTTCTACAAATAATTGACAACAATCAAAACATAAAAATCTAAATAAATTGTACCAGATGAGATTCAACTTGACTTCATTGTTGGATTGAGTCAAAAGATTGATAGATTATTGCATGTCAACGCTTCTCAATGGCCAGCACCATGCCTCTTGCACGGATTTTGTAGGAGTTTTATACTTTCTTGTGACCTTGTCTTTACTCTTTTACAAAATTTGAGGTGAGCGTTGGATCGATCTTATCTCGCTGCAAACACCATATTAGTCAATTTGGGAATCTCCCAATTTCCACTTTCAAAAAGAGCTTAAGATTTGATCACATGGACAAATCTTAGCCAAAGTTTTGAGAGCATGGCTTGAAAGATCTTTTCAAGTACTACCATATGGAAGGCTTTTTTCTTAAAAAATAAATTGAGATTTGTCTATATAGTCAAATATTCAAGACATTGGTGATTTCCAAATTAGCTATAAAGTCTCAAACTCTCTACATAAGGTGTTTGCAAGTTTTTTCCTCTTTGGTGGACGTACCCATTGCAATTCTGTAGGTTTTTTCCTCCTTGGTAGCTATCACTTGTTGTCTCCATGCACATGCTCTTCAAATATAGTCTAGCTAGCTCTAGCCGTGGGCTTTGGCCCTTAACTAAGGGTGCCTTTTTCTGCTAAAAAAACATTTGGATTTCTTTTTTTTTTTCTCTGCAAGACATGGCAACACTCACAGCAATGTGCAGGTGGAAGGGGAAGGGTACACCGGTTGCATGTGTTGAGATGTAGAGAGAGAGAGAGAGAGAGAGAGAGAGAGAGAGAGAGAGAGAGAGAGAGAGAGAGAGAGAGAGAGATGAGACAAGAGACACACCATGTATGCTCCCAAAGACTGATTCATATTGAGGACAAGATACATATATATAGGTGAGACCAAGCTGAGTAGAGTGAGCCATATATAGATCCAACACCCCCACTCAAACAAAGGTCTCCAGCTTTGGATGAAAAAACCCTTGGGGAGTTTAAGGGAAAAAACCAAGCCCCTATACAATGTGAAAATATGAACCAATGATGATGATGTGAAAGTGAATTGTGCATCTATGTACAAATATACAAGTGACTCAAAGATCACAATGTGCAGATGTGGAGTGTGCATAGTGCATGGTACCTAAAGGATTACAATGTCATATGTACAAAGCTATTACAATAGCAAAGAAGCTAATCTAGAAAGAGTGAGGCCGAAGCAACTCCAAGCTCCAAGCGCAAGAGGATAAAACGTGACTCCAAGATCCACCATATCAAATGCAGAAGACAATAATTTTTTCACTTGTTGAAGAAATCCTAAATCATTCGAAACAAGGATGGAATCATCCACATAAAGAGCAAGAATCACAAAACTGCTACCTTGGCATTTTATATATAAGTTGGGGTCTGAAGAGCAAGAGATGAATCTTTTAGAGGTGAGAAAAAGATCAACTTTTGTATACCAGGCTCGCGAAGCTTGTTTGAGACCATATAGTGCCTTATGGAGTTGAGCAACAAGGTCTTCTTTACCTGGAATAGAAAACCCTTCTGGTTGTTCCATATAAATTTCCTCTTCCAAATCACCATTAAGAAAAGTAGTTCGCACATCCATTTGATGAGCTTCTAAATCAAATTGAACAACAAATTCCCATAAAACTCAAACACTTGTAATGTGAACAACTGGTGAAAAGGTATCTTGATAATCAACACCAGCTACTTGGGAGTAACTTTTTGCAACTAAACGTGCCTTGAACTTGTCAAAAGATCCATCTGATTTTACTTTTGTCTTATACACCCACTACTTACACTTAATAGCTGTAGGACCAGGAGGTAATTCAGTTAGTATCCATGTACCTTTAGAGATAAGGGAATCGTACTTTGCTTCCATAGCCTCTTTCTATTGATCCTTTTGTGGTGAAGAGATAGCTTCATCATAAGTAACGGGATATTTAGAAGTAGAAAAAGCATTATCAACAATATCATCATCATAAACATGACATGAGCCATGTTCAAAATCAATAGGCAGATCAACAAGAATATCAATATCATCATTGACAGCATTTGGAATGGATGGTTGTGAAGAAGAAAGTTTCTCTATAGGATGAGTTTCATCATCTAAAGAAATGGAAAATCATAAAGAAATGATTTAGTATCATCAGAATCATCCATAAACCATGAGTCTCACATAACCTGTTCGTTAAAAGTAGCATCACGATTCACAATTACTTTCTTGGAGGAAGGGTCATAGAATTTGTAGCCTTTGGAAGTGTCATAATATCCAATAAAAATAACTTTAAGACCAAGAGCATCAAGCTTTGTTCGTGTTTCTTTGGGAACATGAATATAAGCAATACATCCAAAGGTTCTGAAATGAGATACAGAAGGAATGTCACCTGTCCATGTTGTGATGGGTATCTTACCAGAGGGTGTAGTAGTAGGAAGATGACTCCGAATAAATATTGTTGTCAAAGTAGCTTCAACCCAAAAAACACGAGATAAACCAGAATGAATCAGCATACATCTTACAACATTGAGAATAGTGCGATTCTTTCGTTTTGCAACGCCGTTCTGTTGAGGTGAATATGGAATAATGTGTTCATGATGAATTCCACTGTCAACACAGTAATTCACAAACTCTCGAGAAACATATTCGCCTACATTGTCACTACGAAGCTTCTTAAGGCGACCAGTTTGAAGTTCCGTAGCCTTGTGGAATTGTTTGAAAGCAGATAAGGCCTCAGATTTTTGTCTAAGTAAAAGTATAGTCGTATACCGTGAGAAATCATCAATGAAAGTAATGAAGTAGCGATATTGTGATCTCGAAGAAGGTAGAGGTCCACATATATCAGTATGAACAAGATCCAATATGTCACGAGAATGAGTTGTATTTGAAAGAGGAAAGGGTTTACAATTAGGTTTCCCAAGAGCACAAAACTCACAAATTCCCATATGGGGATGAGCTTTAAGATCCATGCCATGAACAAGATCACGACGCTAAAGATCAAGGAGTTTTGAGAAATCAGCATGAACAAAACGGTGATGCCATACTTTGCAATCATGATCACATGGAGCAGTAACAACATTTGCTATAGCATGATTGAGAGAGAGTTCAAACAAATTACCGTTTCGAGGAGCAGTGGCTATAGTCTCTCATCTTTCTCAATTCGGCATTTGGTATGATCAAATCCAACAAAGAGATCAAGATCAACAAGTCTTGCAACTGAAAGAAGATTACGTTGAAGATCTGGTACATGTAATACTCCTTGTAAAATTCGAGTGGAAGAAGATAAGGTACCAAGATATAAATCTCCAATATCCTTTACTTGACCAAGTCCTATCATCAGCAAGATAAACAACATGTTGAACTGGTAGTGGATGATAGTTATGGAGCCACTTAGACTGATATGTCATATTTCCTGTAGCACCAGAATCAACAATAAAAAGTGAACCATCACGTACATGAAGTATTCTATCTGGAGCAACTGAACATAGGACGCAGTTTGTTTTTGGTACAATGTTTTTTCGATGTTCAGTAGCATATGCTCTATTACGATTTGTGTCGAATTGATGCTTATAGCACATATGAGTGGGATGATCACAAGAAGAGGAAGCAGAGTCTCTAGATAAACGTGGTTGTTTCATGGTAATATTGTGTTCTTCATCATATTGATGTGCCTAACAATCATCTTCAGTATGGCCATTTCTATTGCAGTAAGAACATTGCTTACTAGGAAATTTGAGATGAGAGAAAATATTACCACGACGGCCACCTTTGCGGTTTCCTCTTTCAAACGGACGCCTTCGAGCATGAAAAACATGTTCCATCTGTTGTGACTTAGTCTCCTCTTGTGAAATCATAGCTGTATCATGACCAGCATTACGTCGTTCTTGACGTTTTCAATATTCAATTAAAGACATGCAGGCTTGGTCGATTTGGTCGAAATCAAGACCATATTTATTAGAGAGAATAGTAACAATGTTATCATAAGAGGAGTCATTCACCGTATCAAGCAGAAGTGTAATCAGTTGTTTTGATGGAACGGGATCACCAGCAACAGCAAGTTGATTAATAATAGATTTGAAAGACTCAATATGTCCCGTCATGGCAGTACCAACTTCATATTGTAGTTTGTTAAGAAACCCTCTCAAATAAAGTATTTCTGTAACATATTTCTTTTGAAAGTTTGCAATAAGGTACTTCCATACGTCGGGGGAAGTAGGCAGTTCATACATATCAAGCAAAAGAGAATCACTAAGAGCAAAAAGAATATACCGGCGAGCTGCTTCAAATATAGGTCCTTCAGTGATAAGCACGTTATCATGATCTGTATCAATAGGATGATGCGGACAAACACGATTTCCAAGGACAACGTCAAAGAGTTCATCGCCTTCAAGAATTAACAATATCTTTGCTTTCCACCCGGAAATCCTTGGCCCTGGAAAGGAGGAACAGAACGCTGCCCAGAGTGAAAGCCATTGACAAGAATAGTCATAGCCATATCTAGTTGCGAGAAGACGTATAAGATAAGATCGCATAATTTGCACACCATATATGGTGAAGGCAGAAATTGAGAACGAGAGAAATATGACGACTGTGTTCTATCAACGATAAACGCAAGAAGGATGCTCAATACACGTCCAAAGATGTGAGAGACATCATTCAAAAAAACAGGGAAAAGGAGACTTCAATAATAAAAGAGTCCTCAAAATAGGGTGACGTGAGACGCAAGACTGACGGCCACAATATGAATAAAGATAAATTTTCTTGAAAAAGTTAATGCCAAAATTAAAAAAACGATCGCGGACGCTTCATGAAGACGCACGACGAAGAAAGCTGCGTCAAGCTCAATCTGCAGTAAAAATAGCGTAACTTTCTGTTGCGAACTTCGATTGACGCAAACCTAGAACTCAAATCGAAGAGCTCAAGGAGACGAACAAGTTCTGGATGAAATATGCCTTGTGCTTTTCCCGCTTCTCCAGATTTTGAGCAGAAGACCCCCAAAAATTGAGACGAAGTTCAGGGTGTCAAAAAACAAATCAACAATAAAACATAATCAATGATTTATTATATCGATTACTAATAAACACCACTGAAAACACTAATCATATTCTTATTAGCACAAAACAACCACAGTTATTTGAAAATGTGGCTAAACAATAGATGTGTAGAGGAACAATATTGAAGGATCCATAATTATTTTACAATATATCTAAACCATAGATGGCTAGTGAAACACTACTAACGATAATTATCCCTAATTAAGCAGTATCCGAGGATATAGTGGGTGCATAGTGATCCATCATTAGGGGTGGATAATAGTAATAGAGTTACTTGGAAATATAGAAATATGGCTAGATCTATAATTTGTGAAAGCTGTAGAGGTAGATTTTTTTAGATAACCATGACATAGCCAAGCTATTTCAATGTTTTATAGTCTTGATACTAGTATGGATAATTATGAGATCATAGACATTCTTGAGCTTAGTAGTAAACATCTTTACCTTCATAAGTTGTTATGGTAGGTACAATTGTTCTAGGATAAAGTGATACTGTGGAATTCAAGTGCATGTAGGTCACGAGAATAATTGAAGCTATACTTGACAACCGATGTTGTAAACAAGTACATATGGCAACATAAACTCTTTATGTCATAATAGATAGTGCACGAGGTCTAAAGTGGCTATACAATGTTAATTGGTAACCTTGGGTACATAATAGATCCATAGTTATTTGACAACATGGCTAAACAATAGGTGACACGAGAGACAATATTGATGTTTTACAATATATCTAAAGCATAGTTGCCTAGTGAAACACTACTAAGGATAATTATCTTGGAGACAATATCTTGATACTAGAAATATTAATTGTCTCGAGGTGTATATGGTGTGGTTTTTGATATGTATAATTACCTGGCAATGAGGTGCTGCAACATGACGAGTCTCTCTATGCGTTTCCAGTATATGACGTCCCAGATGAGCAGTGTACTGAAATAAAGGGACACCTGGGTGGTCGGCTGAGGAGAAAGGGTCCCTCCAAAACCACTCACCAGGGTCCCACTACACTCGTGCCAATGGAAAACACTCCCAAGCCCACACCCTCTAGTGGCCAGTCGCAACAGCTGCTGGGTCAGGATCTATGACACAAATCCTCCCACAGATGCCCACCACTCAGATCCTCTAAAAACAGCACTCTGCCACCTATGGGGCCTCTAATGAGACTCAGTGTAAGCATCCCTCACCCTGTAGCTATGATGTCCTATGATGTCCCGACGCATGCTCTGCACCCCTCTCATGCCTTGAACCAATATCTCAAAAACTTTCAATAATGTTACACTATTTTCCACAAAATTTGGATGAGTTTTTTTTCCTTGCCTCTTGTAGGGTGACCCAATAAATTTTTCCCTTCTTCTACATTGGGATGGGTTCCAAACCGCTGCTACAACACAAAAGGATAGTGCTATGGTGGAAATAGTTATCATGAATGGCAGGAAAAGGTCAATTGTTGAACCTATTCCAGTTCTTTTCTTGCCCTTGTCTCATAACGAGCTAGAAACAAAGCATGGTGATGTATTATCATTCTCCTTCAACCATTATTGGTTGAGCTTCAAACATCCTTTCTAGACGGATTTGATGTTGATTATGCCATGCCCAATGAAGCAATTTGCAATGGCCTTCAAGAGGGAACAAGTCTAAGATGTATATTGATGGTTTGTACCGGCGATCATCCTGCTCAGTGCAAACTAGGTCAAGTGAAAGATGGTGGAATGGCCTTTTGTAGGTGAGACAAGGCGATGGTAGAGTTAAGGCGAGATGGTAATGGTACACAACGTTATGTTTACTCAAATAATAGATATCAAGGAAGATATCCTCCTGAGGAACGACATGTAGATGACTTGTGGAATAGTATTAGGATGTCCAAACGATGTACAACAAAGGAGAAGGTGGAGGAGACTTTAAGAGATGGAGGTCTAGCAGGTGAATCGGTGTTGTGGAGACTCTTTCATCTCTATGGATTTGACATCTCGAGAGACCTTGTGTATGACGTCATGCATATACTACCTTTAAATCTCTTTCAAAAGTACATAAAGAGATTAATTTCATTGGCCTCTTCGCAATTCAAGAAGAAGATTGAGGTTGCTATTAAAGAGGTTGCGGACTCTATTCCAAGGCCTATCTTGCATGCGGGTAGATGGCCAAAACGTGCCTCGACACAGTTCAAAATGTTTAAAGCAGAGGAATGCCAGAAATTCATTCAATGGTGTCTACCACATGTTCTTAATGTGGTAGATTGAATTAGCAAAGAGGACAAATAACTTGGGATACTTTTGGTGGATATTGCCCACATGTTTTTTGACTGTAGTCGAGAAAAGGGTTGGAGCCAAGAATACATTGAAGTTTGCCGCTCTTTATTCCTATCATGGAGAATCCTTTATGAGGAGTACTATGGTGCCAATTCTTCTCCACTAGAACATGTAGCAGGTATGGTTAGGTCAAAATTAACTAGCTTGGTAGTACAAAAGCTTTTGATAGTAAGCATCTAAAGCTTTTGATACTTACTAATGGATTTTTTCTTTTCACTTGTTTTGAAGGTAATGGAGAGATTTTGGATGATGTTTATCGTCATGGCTCTCATGATGGCACATGGTGTTTTAAGCATGAGAGAGATATTTCAAACTACTTGAGCATACATACCAACAACAAATCGAATGAAATATCTTATAGCAAATACCATAGTCGGGTTTTGTGTATAGACATACACAAACAATTGAATTTAGAGAAGGATGGTCTCACAAGTTGCCAAAGAGATATGATTCTTATACATTCATGCTTGATCTTGCCTGAAAATCTCATTCATGGAGCAAGAGATAGGTGTTTTGAGATACACGAGAAATGCGTCCTTCATACATCTTCTGAGAGGAAGGCTAAGGATGTCTGGAATGCTTCTCTTCGATTATTACCATGCCCATGCCAAATCATGATCAAGAAAAAGGGTGTTTTTGTGGGAGCAAAAAAAACCAAAGCCGATAGAGCTTGAGACATTGGAGATAAATGGAATGATAGACTTTTGTCTAGAAAAGGTATTTGCTCACGAACAACGGGGAGAAGTCAATGTATCTGTTGTGGCAAAAAGTTTATTAGATAGCCCCAATATGATTGACGAAAACTCTGGAATGTGCCTTATTCACAAGAGCCAAAAGTCTAATTGTGGTATCATAGTTCAACCTATTGAGTGTTTGCGTTGCAAATTCTTTTGGCTTTGCACACAATCGGATGAGCATGAGATACTTTATGAAACTAGTTGTCTCAAAGTTCTCTCAAGGTTATTATCTCCAGGCAAGGTAGGGTGTGTCCCACAATGTCTTGAGAAGGGTGACCTTGTCCTTGCAAGGTAGAGAGAAGATTTGAATACCAATGCATTTGTGAGAAGTGTGGATATTGACGAAAAGAAGGCACTTTTAACATGGAAAGATGAGCAACATGGAAAAGATTTGGTGGATTGGAGACACATATATAAGGTTATGCAAGGTATTATCTAGACAAAGATACATCTATCGTTACTTTTGTGTATTTAACTACTTTTCTTGGAGTCATGCGTTTAATGATTTTTTTAATAATGGTTGTTGTAGGTTGTCATGCGCATTACAATGCGGAGGCGACTTGAATTTGGACTTCTAAGTCGCCTAATAAAACTAGTGTATTTGTGCTACCTAGTCTAGATTTTGTCAACCAATGTTAGATTGTACCTCATGTGGACTCCCTACATTGGCTAGATGTGGAATTTTTTGCCAGTCTATTTATTTCGATATGTAATCGTTTATCTATGTCATGTTTATGGTCGACTGTTAAATCATATCAGCACATGTTGGCTACCTGGTTACTCAGGTTTCCAAGTTCAAGTTTTGATGTTTACTTTTATTTGAAAAGTGATTTTTAGATGTATTTTCTTTTTTGACAAGTTTTATACTATATGCATCTTTCTAAAATCAATAATATTACTAATGTGTCAATGATAATCTTCTGTTGCAACTGTTAGAATCTTTTTGCAGCTCCTTATGCAGACAGTAGGAGATCAATCAAGAGACAAGCGCTAACAATTTTTGGAACTTGAGTAGAGTATGACATTGTAGAGTTCATTGTGTTCATTGCACGATTCAATAATCTCCAATTTTGTGTGTTGTAGAAAGCTGTGTACTATCGTTGAACGTGTTTTTTTTTTAATAAACTAGCAATTTATATGGATTCTGGTGTTGGTAAGTTGAAGCTACTCATGCCTAGCTTGCTATTTGATGTGTTGTTGCAGGAGACAAAGCGAATGTGGATTGTGTGGAGAAAATTGCTTTCTTTTAAAGTGGTGTTGGATATTTTTGTTGGTAACAAAAACTCTTTATGCTTAGCTTATTACCTGATATGTTGTTGGACACATTGTGAAGGTGGGTTGTGCATGGCCAGGTGACTTTTAGGTGAGAAAGATGCTATATTTTGGAAGTACTTTCCACTGCTAAGCTGTAACAGTAAGTGCATATGTCACCATGGGTTTCTACCCATTTCGTTTGGTGAACCATTTGCATGCTTCAGAGCTTGAACTGCAATGTAGAATGTGGAGTGTTGTAGGTTTTCTCAAGATGCATTTCTTCAAGGCCTCGTCCACTCTTTATTAGGGGTTTGGTATCTGATGTGTTGTCTGGAAGAATGTGAAGCTTGATTTTGTGGCACATGTGGCTTTTAGGTGAGCAAAATGCTTGAAGGTATTGTCTACTGCTATGTTGTAAAAGACAATGATTATGTCATTATTATTGTTTTCTTATGAACCATGTGCAGGCTTTAAAGCTTGAAGTGCTATGTTTTGGAGATACTTTCCATTGCTAAGCTGAAACAACAACTGCATATGTCATCATGGATTTCTGCCCATTTTTTTTGTGAGACATGTGCATGATTCAAAGCTTGAATTGCAATGGAAAATCTGGGGTGTAGTAGGTATTTTCAAGATGCATTTCTTCAAGACCTCACCCACAGTTTAAGGCTGGTTTGTTATCTGATATGTTGGAAAGAATATGAAGCTAGCTAGCTTTTGTGGCACATGTGGCTTTTAGCTAAGCAAAATTCTGCCTTTTAAAGGTATTTTCTACTGCTACATTGTAATGGAAAGTGATTATGTCATCCATATTGTTATTTTCTTCTGGTGAACCATGTGCGGCTTTAGAGCTTGAAATGCAATAGAGAACATGGGGTGTAGTTGCTTATATCAAGATGCGTTTCTTCTTTTATAGATTCTTCCTTCTATTTTCTATACGTAATTTTGCAGGTATATTTGATCATGATACCACGTTGCAAGCAGAAGTGTAATCAGCTGCTTTTATGGAACAGGATCACCGGCAACAGCAAGTTGATTAATAATAGATTTGAAAGACTCAATATGTCCCGTCATGGCAGTACCAACTTCATATTGTAGTTTGTTAAGAAACCCTCTCAAATAAAGTATTTCTGTAACATATTTCTTTTGAAAGTTTGCAATAAGGTACTTCCATACGTCGGGGAAAGTAGGCAGTTCATACATATCAAGCAAAAGAGAATCACTAAGAGCAAAAAGAATATACCAGCGAGCTGCTTCAAATATAGGTCCTTCAGTGATAAGCACGTTATCATGATCTGTATCAATAGGCTGAGGCGGACAAACACGATTTCCAAGGACAAAATCAAAGAGTTCATCACCTTCAAGAATTAACAATATCTTTGCTTTCCACCCGGAAATACTTGGCCTTGGAAAGGAGGAACAGAACGCTGCCCAGAGTGAAAGCCATTGACAAGAATAGTCATAGCCATATCTAATTACGAGAAGACGTATAAGATAAGATCGCATAATTTGCACACCATATATGGTGAAGGCAGAAATTGAGAGCGAGAGAAATATGACGACTATATTCTATCAACGATCAACGCAAGAAGGATGCTCAATACACGTCCAAAGATGTGAGAGACGTCATTCAAAAAAACAGGGAAAAGGAGACTTCAATAATAAAAGAGTCCTCAAAATAGGGTGACGTGAGACGCAATATTGACGGCCACAATATGAATAAAGATAAATTTTCTTGAAAAAGTTAATGCCAAAATTAAAAAAACGATCGCGGACGCTTCACGAAGACGCACGACGAAGAAAACTGCGTCAAGCTCAATTTGCAGTAAAAATAGCATAACTTTCTGTTGCGAACTCCGATTGATGCAAACCTAGAGCTCGAAGAGACGAACAAGTTCTGGATGAAATATGCCATTGCGCATTTCCCGTTTCTCCAGATTTTGAGCAGAAGACCCCCAAAAATTGAGACGAAGTTCAGGGTGTCAAAAAACAAATCAACAATAAAACATAATCAATGATTTATTATATCGATTACTAATAAACACCACAAAAAACACTAATCATATTCTTATTAGCACAAAACAACCACAGCTAACAAGGATCAATGCTCAAAAAATAAAATTTATAGCAATTTTGAATCTTACATGCGAATCGCATACACATAATTTTTTGTCACCATGAATTGAATCGGCGTGTGATCGTTACCACTCTGATACCATGTTGAGATGTAGAGAGAGAGAGAGAGAGAGAGAGAGAGAGAGAGAGAGAGAGAGAGAGAGAGAGAGAGAGAGAGAGAGAGAGATAGATAGTTCTATTATCATCCTGGGAGGTCAAATATGACCTATGGGACCAAATGAACATGTCACGTGGTGTGAGTGGAGTTCATAAGTGAGTCTCGATGCTCAAAAATGGCTGAAATGAGCGTCGCAATAGAGAGTCCACATCGTGGTTGGGAGAGGAAGGTATGTAGGGAGAGCTCATGGCTGAATATATGGGGAAAAGAGGACCTAATGTGGTCAAAAGCTGAGCACTCAAGTAGTGTGTGGTAATCACTCTCTCGCACTTGACGAGGGCATAAGGTGCAAAGTCGATGACACTCCTCGCCAGTGCCCCAACGTCCTGTCTCGCAGCGTAGAGAATGGGAGCTAAGACGAATGGAGGCAATGGTGCGGATCGCACTCAACGGGATGGGCTCAAGGATGTAGGAATGGGTTCGGTTACCTCGTTCCGAGAAGAAGAGAGATTTGTAGTTTGGGGCAACGTGTGTGGTGTAATGGCTGAAGCGAGAACCTCCAGATTTCTCCCAAGCCATGATACATTGGCGTTGTAAGAAGGCCTCATTAACTTGGGAGTCGATCGACGCATCCTTGACCAAGTGACATGCATCCCATCTTCCAAACCATTTCTTGATATCAAGCATCCACCCCGAACTTAGTATTTTGCTCTTGCATGTCTTTTGAACCTTTTGACTTGCTTCATATGCGATTCTAGGAAGTCGATGCAAAGGGCTACGTTGTGTCTTACGCATGTACTCCACAACCCTTTCCATGCCCAAGACCTCAATGGGAAGCGATCCGGACTCAAGAAGTAAGAGCATGTAGGGTGTTTGTGTCTTGACTTGGAGAAAGTTGGTGAGAAAACGCTTTTGGACATTCTCAAACTCTTTCCAAGTAGACTTCCCGATGCTTCCACCCCACACGTCCACTCCATAAAGAAGCACCGGTGTCACCAATGTGTCAAAGAGGTACTTTTTGAGAGCCCAACACTTGATCTCTCCTGCATTGCACATGTTCTCAAATGCATAATAAGCCCTCTTTCCGGCTTCCAAGCGACGCATTGCACAATCCTTCCATTTATGATTGGATGGAACCTCAAGGCCAAGGTACTTGAAGTGATCTACCACTTCAAGTTTCTCATTGTTGTATACAATGCATGGATTTTCGTCATTGAGGGTCTTTACAAGCATAACCTTGGTTTTGGATCCATTCACGATCAGCCCGCTATGTAGGCAAAAGCGTTCCAAGACACTCATAAGCTTTTGTGCATCTTCTAAGGTATGTGCCAAGAGCACTACATCATCCGCATAAAGCAAAAGCATGATCACCGCATTTCCAATCTTAACCTCTTCTATGCCTTCTTGCTGCATAAAATCAAGAACCATGTATTCCAATTCATCAATGAGTAGCCCAAAGAGGGTTGGGGAAAGTGGGCATCCTTGTTTGACACCAATAGTGCTTGCAAAAAATTCTGAAATTCCATCTCCCATACGTAATCGACATATCACTTTTTGGTAGATGCGAAAGACTGCATGCATAAATTCTCTCGGCACTTGAAGGCTTTGCATACGTCTCCAAAGATTTCCTCGCGGTACCATGTCAAAAGCTTTCTTGAAATCCACAAAGCAACAATACAACTTTTTTCCTTTCAATCGAGACGCTTCCATAAGAACTCGAAGAGTGACAAGGTGATCAATAGTGCTATGATGCTTTCGAAAACCTGCTTGGCCAAGCGCACATTTGCCATTCTTTTCAGCCCATTCACTTATCTTCATCTCCATGATACATCCAAATAACTTTGCCATCAAAGAACCAACCATTATAGTGCGATAGTTGTTCACATTGTTTACATCTCCTCCTTTGTGCAAAGGTTTGATCCAATTTGCACTCCAATCATGAGGCATGCCATACTGAAGTGCAAGGTTAAACATATCGCATATCCAATATCGTGTTTTCTTGCTTGTCCATTTAATCATTTCAGCCTTGACACCTTGAAGGTCACCTGCCTTGCGAGTAGCAAGTTTCTCAACCGCACGGCATACATCTTCAATGGTAAAGAAGGGAGACATAAATGGAAGGGAGCTACAACCCTCCATCTTATCAACATTGGGTTGCTCATAGAGGTTCTTACAATGCATATACATATCCTCAAGAGTCAAGTCACCAAAGCTCTCAACGCGCTTGCCTTTTAGATTTTGCCAAAACTTGCCACATGCATGTGCTTTCTCTTGTGCTAAAAGAAGTTGTTTTTCGACTTCCCACCTTCTCCTCTTCTTTTGAACAAGTGCTTTGTATGTGTGTGAACATTCCAAGTAAACTTCCTTGTCTTTGATTGCATCCAATCTTAGCAAGTGTTTTTGGGCTTGACTACATTCCATGTCAAACCATTTCTTCTTGGTGCTACCCTTCTTAGACCTTTTGCAAGACATGTGTTTCGCCGAAAAGCATTCCTTCGCACAAGAGAAAATTACTTCTTTGAAAACTTTCCACTTGCATTCTAATGTTGGGCTCCCTTGATGCTCTATCATGCTTAACATTTGGTCCACCATATCAGCATATATAAGTGCTCGTTTGAAGTCTAGACGTAGGTACAAATGATTCACATCATGATTGGAGGCTACATGCTCGGGCCGTTTACCACACTTGAGGTCAATACATAACATCCTATGATCCGATTCCGGATTCCATTCACCAAGTGTAAAGCTTTGTATGCATTCTAGAGTGGCTTCTGAGAACAACATATAGTCAATCACGCTAGCACCATTGTGCTTTCTACATGTAAAGTCATTGGTGCCTTGCCATAGAGATACACCATTTGCAATGAGCATTCCGGTACTATTGCACATATGTAGAAGTGACTTTCCATAGTGATCCACTTCTTTTGCATCATTAGAACTTCGATTATACATGTATGAGTCATCCACTCTTCTTGATACATGCGGCATGTCGACTTGAGAGAGAGAGAGAGAGAGAGAGAGAGAGAGAGAGAGAGAGACAAGAGACACCATGTACGCTCCCAAAGACTGATTCATATTGAGGACAAGATACAAATATATAGGTGAGACCAAGTTGAGTAGCGTGAGCCATATATAGCGCCAACAAAGAAAACCTTTAGTTAATTTGGGATGATCGTCCACATTTGGTACATGCTTCAGTATTCTAGTCTACTCCAGTTTGATATCAAATGAGTAATCTATATTCCACTTTGATATCAAGATTCCAATCTATTCCTATTTGATATCAAACAAGTAATTTATATTCCACTTTTTTATGCCTTATCTAGTCCATTGGTCACATGCACAAAGATTCCCCAATTTAGGCTGTGTGTAAATACTCATCCTCGTGTAGATTCACCGATTTAGAAAACACCAATTGTACGTATTGTTGAACAACCACGCACGAGAGAGAAGAGAGAGAGACGACTCCATCATATGGAATCCCCAAAGTGTGTAGAGAGCACACATTGAGTACACATATATAGTGGGGACTCCTAGCTATATATAGCATAAGTGTGGGATCTCTATATAGCTCCAACACCCCCACTCAAATAGGAGTGCCTAACTGTGGATGAAAAAACCCTTGGGGGTACAAGGGAGAAACCCGCAACACCATATACATGCACTGTTGTATTAATAAATTTCCAAGTTCACAAAATATGTTCTTGAGGAGCTACATCACTCCATAATACAGAAAAATCACCATGAAGGCTCATAAAAATTCTAATGAAAATAAATTAAAAGGTTTAACTGCAGGAGCTACATCACTCTTGTGCCGGCCACTACAAAAGATAGAGCAGAGTGATGTGCCACTGCAAATGATAGAGCAGCTTTAGCGTTTTTGATCCCTTATATATGTTGCTTAAGATTTTCATCCTGTAATCCATACTAGCTCAAGAAACATATCGAAATGTGAAGGTTAGAAATAATCACATCGCATTGTCGTTAAAGACGGTTCGACATAGAAACAAACATAATGTCGATGTAATCACATGTGCAGACGACATAGAAACAAATGTAATATCAATGTAATCACATGTGCATACATATATACAAATCCGAGATGTAATGAACATTTGCAGGTTGTTGTTGATGCCAACCTTTATCGTGATATACATGAGAGCTCATAGCAACCAACCAGATCTACAAACCAAGAGTTGTGACAATAGGCCGAGCAACAAGATGGGAAGCGGAGAGAGAAAAGAAGTCGTGCTATTTTACCTTGTCTATTGAACTCTTAGCGTTGGTTGCTAAAATAGATAAAATAGCACCGATGATAGCTAATAAAGACATGTCTTTATTTAGGAAAGCTGCACGGCTCTAATCAAAGCCAAAAGTAGCTACAAAAAAGGTGACTTTGCTACCCAGATTGAAGAAAAATTATCTCGTAAGCGCTCTATAGGGCAGAAGCTAGTTGTGAAGCCAAATGTCTCAACACTCTGACCCTTGTGTTTCTGTGCATAGCTTACAAACTCCTACACATCATGTCAGCCTGCATAGACTTGTATAGTTGAGAGCGAGTACATCAAGCAGAGGGTGCTTGTAGCTAGTGCATGTGTGAGGTGGCACCATGAAACTTGATGCTCAAAACGTGAGCATCACCATATTGAACTGATTTGCTCTTTGTAATTAGTTACGTCCTCACCTTGCCACAAAAACTATCGTGCAAGCTATGCACCCAAAAGTATCTGGTAGAACACTATTTCTTTGCATGGTTAAAAGCAGTCGTAACCAGCTAAACAAAGCATGCCAACAACAGGTGCTTGCGTGCAAATGAGCACCATCGCTTGCAACACACAATTTTCCTTTATAACCAATTGTCCTATCATGCACGACAGAAAAAAAAAAAACATGATAGAAACCAAAATAAACATCTACTTAGCTTCTTTGTTTCCACGACCATAAGATATTGCCTTTGACGTTGCGGCATCTCACAATCAATCTCTATCCCATGTTGATGAGGGAGGAGGACCAAGAGGAGAGGCTCTGATACCATGTTAAACAACCACACACGAGAGAGAAGATAGAGAGAGACGACGCCATCATATGCAATCCCCAAAGTGTGTAGAGAGCACACACTGAGTACACATATATAGTGGGGACTCCTAGCTATATATAGGATAAGTGTGGGCTCTCTATATAGCTCCAACATGTATACATCCGTCCATTTAGGAAGCACATTAACAAAATGCAGATTCAGTATTTCAAACAATACTAAATGCAGATCCACCGATCTAGAGAGCATTAGTGTAGATTCATTGATTTTTAGGTAGCATGTATTATTGTGTAGGTTCACTGGTTGAGGCAACATTGATCACAAAATCATTCTATAGTGGTTGGCCACCACTATCCTTAGTATGATTTTGTTACCTGGGTATATAAGGTTAGGTTAGATTATAGGTTAGGTTAGTGCTAGTGACAAATAGTAGAAAAAAAGCAAACGGACTTCAAAGATGACTCGTGTCTTCAAAAAACGCAAATGGACTTTGGTTCGGTTAGCCTATAGGTTAGGTTTAGATTATAGGCTATGCTAGGTTATGTTAGGTTTAGGTTATAGGTTATGTGAGATTATAGGTTAGGTTAGAGCTAGCGGCAAATGAATAGTAGAAAAAACACAAACGGACTTTGAAGATGACTCATGTACTTCTAAAAATGCAAACGGACTTCGGTTAGGTTAGGTTATAGGTTAGGTTTAGGTTATAGGTGAAGTTATAGGTTGGGTTTAATTTGGTTATAGGTTAGGTTATAGTCTAGGTTATAGGCTAGATTAGGTGCACACAAACTTCAAAAACATTAATATATAGTCATTGACCCTATGGTCCTAATCTCCGTACACCTCTAGACCGAGGTGTGCGGGGATCAGACATGGCTAGAGAATGTGAGATTGTTAGAGATTGAGCTAGTAGCAAATAATTGAAAAAACGCAATCGACCTTCAAATGTGCACACAGACTTCAAGAACCTTAATATATAGTCATTGACTAATAAAGACGAGATTATTACCCAGTGGTCGTAATGTCCGTTCACCTCTAGACCGAGGTGTGCGGGGATCGGGCCTGGCTAGAGAATGTGAGGTTGTTAGAGCTAGCAGCAAGTAGTTGAAAAAAAAAATTGGACTTCCAAAGTGCACACAGACTTCAAGAACCTTAATATATAGTCATTGACCAATAAAGACAAGATTATTACCCTCTGGTCCTAATCTCCGTGCATCTCTAGACCGTGGTGTGCGGGGATCGGGCCTGGCTAGTGAATGTGAGGTTGTCATGTGTTGTCATGTACTTAGTAGTGTGTAGTTATAGCAACTAGAGTGTTTTAATTATTTGTTGCATCATTGGTACATAAAGTATGGATGATAGGATGGCGTTTCCTTGTGCGCATGGCAAGCATCAGTTCTTTCAAAAATGAAAACTCTGCGACCAACACATACACAATCACAATCTCTTTCTGATAGAGCAACCTACAAGTGTTGAGCTATATATAGAGACACTATATATATCTCAACACGCTATATATAGTGTCTCTATATATAGCTCAACAACAAGACCTGCGTTATCAATCTTATGGTCTAGAGATTGAAGGTCAAACTCCCAAGTAGATATTTCTCCAACTTCATCCTAGAGAAGACTATTTTCAAACGAGCATCCATCGACTGAGTCCTGCCAACCAATACCTGATGTGGCATTTCAAGAAGTAGAGACATGGATCCCATCATTGAAAACATATAATACGACAACATTGAAATCAATACTGCGGACCAACCTCAGTATCCCGTTCATATCGATGGCATAATAGCAACGATAAAGAAGGCGATGTCGTGCTGTGGCACGTATATAGTGGGAACGGGCATTAAACGATTTATCTTGTGACTTTTTGACGCATAAGTATACTTCATATAATACTCATATGCATAAATAAAAGATTTCTACCATACCTTAGTATTTACCTTTGAAGTAATATAAATGTACATTACTATTAGAAAGTACTACAAGAGAAGTATCAATGATTGTGCCTCTTTTTGTTTGGGGAAAAAACATTTGTATATTTCTTCTAATATCACAGCTATACCCTACCATATATAAATTATTTTCTTCTTTCCACATTTATTTAATAATATAACCCTTCAATAATGCATACCTTCTTGGATACATACAAGAGGGAAGGGCCTACTAGAAGACTTTATGAAAAGGAAGATCCAAATCTTCTTGGACCATCTCAATTTGAAAATCCCAACCTAAGGGCTTGGAGAAAGTCCAAAACCAAGTCAAGCTCTTTTAGTAGGCCAATTTTTCTTTTTGAAGCATGTCAATCCGAGTTACAGGGAAAACAATGAAAAATCCTCTCACAACTACACTGCAAAGAAGAGATGGTAAATAGGTGAATCAAGTGAAAAGAGGTAATCTTGGTTTTTTTCCATAAAATAAGATATTTGGAGGATAAAAGACACAAGCATCTGAATGTGACACCTCAAAGATGCCTTGAAGGACAAGACACACAAGTTGGGACCCCCTACTGGAGCCACACAGAAGATGCCTATGTGGGGCCTACATACATCATGCACCCACATGGAGCCTCAACGACAAAAAATGTTTAATTTCATTAGATTTTAGTCCTAATATTTTCCATTTTAAGAAATATCCAAAGAACATTTGATTTGGGCTAATTCTTTAGCCTAATCAAGTGATTATGTAAAACATGGCTCCCTAACCTATAAAAAGGGCAACCTTCTCTTCATTGGGGGCAATTTAGGAGTGAGTGAGAATAGCTCAATTCCATAGTGACACACTCATGCTAGTGCCATACTTTCCCTTGAAGAAATTCTGAAGTCTTGCCTCATCTTCTCTCTCCATTAACGTGGTGACGATTGCTCTCATGTAAGATATATGTTGCTAGTTTTTCTTTCATTTGCATATCTAGTCCAATACTTGTCTCTAACTCTATCTCTATCTCTCATTATCTATCTTTAATACCACCACCATACTTAGATCTGTCTCTAATTCTATCTTTACTCCTCCTTTCATCTCTTTTGTTGTGTCCTAATTGTTTCATTGGAAGGTATTCAAGCAACAATCTTGTCAATGTAATGGGCACAACCTTCTTGCGGGAAACAATTATGTGCACAAGGTTAGTAACCATATATTCATCTTTCACAAGAATCTCTCTCTCTTAAGGTTCTCATTCTCTTCCACAAACTCTAGAATCTCCTTGCTACAGATACTTCTCTCCCCGTAGTAGCCTTATTGCCTAAGGGCAGCAATGGGGCTTGGGAGAGAAACTCTCTTCTTCTTCTCCTTTCACTTCTTTCACACCTTTATCTTTGAACATGCTAAGTATATCATTGATGAATAACCATAATCCACATGGAGGAAATTTATTTCATTTCCATTTTGTGCAATCTATTAGGGTCAACATTTGGATTAGTCAAAAGATTCACTTTTAGTAACGCATAGTGTTTCTATTTGTTCATGAAAGGCTTAGCGAAATACTTCTCTCACCATATCCCATCATACTACATATTATTGACTATAACTTCTCTTTTGATGTGAATGTGGTTATTTTATTATGAATCAAGAGGATTTGTACTCACAACTAATCCCAATCACTAGACAAAACATATACATTATAGTAAGCACAAAGCTACAGTTCCAAAGAGCAATCCATAGCTTATTTGGACAAAAAAGATTAAATATCATTAAGTCATCCATTAACCCTTTTATCCCACCCATGATACGATATGAACGTAATCTCGATGTTTTCATTTTTGTTTTATTTTGACTATCTTTCATGAGTTCTCTCCATCACGTCTATGTTTGTAAGGGAAACGGAGCGGGTTCTTTGTCTACATTTCTTCTTTAGATCTAGAAGCTATGTTATCTACATCTTAGCTCGTTCTCATAACCCTTGAGCTTCCTCACAAACTCTCACAGCAAGAGGCCCAGTACCTTCCTGGCAAGACCACCAACTTCTTAGCATATTTTTGGTGAACCGGATGCGAATCTGCTAGGGTGAGAGTTTGTGGGTAACCATGGGTGATCATGTTGAGCAACAGGGTATGCATTTTGACTCAGCAACAATGCAAATGTTTCAAGCATTTGCAATGTTCATGCAACAACACTATGCTACTAAAATAAGGGAGATTTCAGCAACGAAGGCCATACAAGCGGTCGACAACAGAATGGGTTAGTTCAATGGCAAAGATTTAACCAAGTACTTACGCGAGTATGTGAAGAAGATGGAGCTGCATCGCGTGTCAGAAGGTAGATGATTCAAAGCTTCTTGGGGAGCATGTTAGGGCAATTAAAGATGGGCATGGGAGAAATTGGGAAGAACTCAAAGTAGCTTTAAAGGAGGAATATTTCATGGAGAACTCGGAGAGAGTGACCAAAAGGACATTCTTAGAATGGGTAGTCAAGCCAAAGCAAGGATTATCAATAACAGAGCTACTTAGGGAATTTGAACGGCGCTATGCACAACTCACCACGACAGAAAGGGCCACACTAGATGCAGAGAAGACATATATTTTCTTACAATCCGCAAGTAAAGAGTTTCAAGAAAATTTGGAGCTTCTTCTTAAAGATAAATATGCTGAGCAAGGACTAAAGACTCACTGGAATGAAGTTGAAGGTGCTATCTTGTTGCTTGCCAAACGACAAAGAAGAAGGGACAAGATGGTAGTAAACACTACAAGTCCTTCAACCTCAACTTCTGACAAAATGGTAAAGCCTACTTATATAGACCCTAAGATTGATGACTCTATGCTAGATGAACTTGTGAAGGGAATGCGTGACTTGAAGGTGAAGCTTGCAAAGCTTGAAGAAAAAGGAACACCATCAGGGCCACTTCTTAGGCAAAGACAACAGCCCAAACAAGGGTTTGTTAATAGATGTATTTGGTGTGATAGTACAGATCATGTAAGAAGGGATTGTGATGATTTTAGTGATGCTTTGTCAAAAGATGTTGTCTTTTTTAAGGATGGTAAAATCCACTTAAGAGAGACAGGTCTACCCTTGAGAACTAACTTTGGGAAAGGGGGAATGCAAACCTTAGTTGAGCATATGGCAACTAACCATGCTAGCTCTTCAGCTGAGGCAGCTACTTATGGAGTAAAAATTGAGCATCTTAGTGATGAAGAGGTGAATGACCATCATGGTCAAATTTGGCCAAATGTCATGCAATTAGCTAAAAAGGGAAAGCTTACAAAAGAGATTCTACATGAAGCAGGTGATTGCATACGTCTAGAAACAAGATGGAATGATCTAGTGGACTCATTGTCAGTGAATGCCTACATTACAAAATGCCAACAAAATGAGGCTATTGTAGAAGAAAAGCGCAGGCGTGAGAATGTTGATGAAGGATCATCAAAAAGAGCTTCTAGAAGTGGGGCAAGAAGTGTCTTAATGCCTTCCCAAACAACCCCGACACAAGGAGTGTCTCCACCTGAAGTACTCATGGAGGATTCTACAACAGGAAATAAGAAAGAGCCAACAAAATCTAAGACAAAAGGCCCAACTTATAAACTACAATCTGATATTGAGGTGGCTACAGATTTAAAGAAAGTCTTGGAGGAAAGGATTTTGAATAGAAAGATTGAGTTCACTCTGGGAGAAGTCCTTGGCATTGCAAAAGCGTGAGTTCCATGAGGAGATCATACATCATCAAGAGAAAGAGGAAAACTCTTGCTGCGGTTGTTCGTCCACAGGTTGAAGACACAAGGGATGCTCTTGCAAAATAAGGAGGATGATGGAGCTGTGGTAGGATGCTACCAATCTAGTGGGAGAGTGAAGCAAGTGCATTTCTCAAATAATGATGAAGAAGTTGAAGCTATTCCTAGGAGTTACTATTCACGAAGTCACTGGGCAAGGGCTACTTCAAAAACTTTGGTCAAGGTAGGTGATCTTGAAGAGCCATTGGTTGCCTTGATTGACCATGGTTCAGTAATAAACATAATATCAAAGAGTGTCTACAACAAGTGCAAATGGCTGATGGACATAGATCATGGTTGGATGGTGAAAGTGTTAAACAATTCATCCGGTGAATTGTATGCAGCATGTCTAGTTGTGAAGGTGACAATAGGTGATGTAAAGATTAACCAAAACTTCTTTGTACAGGATACATCTTCATATCATCTCATCCTTGGACAACCCTACATTGTGGGAGTTTGAATGGAAACAAAGGTAATGGATGATGGTTCAGCATATGCTAGGATACGTAGCAGAGATGGTAAACACGCTGTCCAATTTCTCACAGTTTGTGTAAACCATGAAAGAAATCGTGACAACCTCAGAGAACATCCTCTACCAAAGGTGATCAAAGAGTTTCATGATCATAGAGAAATGATGGATTTTGGCCAAGTACCATTGTAAAGCGGGATTGCAGTGGTACGGAAAGAAAAAGGGTCTCGCCTGATGCAAACATAGGCTAAACTTTTTCAACATGGCTCCCTGACCTATAAAAAGGGCAACCTTCTCTTCATTCGAGGCAATTTAGGAGTAAGTGAGAATAGATCAATTCCATAGTGACACACTCATCTTAGTGCCATAATTTCCCTTGAAGAAAGTCTGAAGTCTTGCCTCATCTTCTCTCTCCATTAACGTGGTGACGATTGCTCTCATGTAAGATATATGTTGCTAGTTTTTCTTTCATTTTCATATCTAGCCCAATATTTATCTCTAACTCTATCTCTAACTCTCATTATCTATCTTTAATATGACCACCACACTTAGATCTGTCTCTAATTCTATCTTTACTCCTCCTTTCATCTCTCTTGTTGTGTCCTAATTGTTTCATTGGAAGGTATTCAAGAAGCAATCTTGTCAATGTAACGGGCACAACCTTCTTGCGGGAAACAATTATGTGCACAAGGTTAGTAACCATATCTTCATCTTTCACAAGAATCTCTCTCTCTTAAGGTTCTCATTCTCATCCACAAACTCTAAAATCTCCTTGCTACAGATACTTCTCTCACCGCAGTATCCTTGTTGCCTAAGGGCAACAATAGGGCTTTGGAGAGAAACTCTCTTCTTCTTCTCTTTTCACTTCTTTCACACCTTTTATATCTTTGAACATACTAAGTATATCATTGATGAATAACCATAATCCACATGGTGGAAATTTCTTTCATTTCCATTATGTACAATCTATTAGGGTCAACATTTGGATTAGTCAAAAGATTCACTTTCGGCAACACATAATGTTTCTATTTGGTCCTAAAAGGCTCAACGAAATACTTCTCTCACCATATCTCATCATACTACCTATTATTGACTATAACTTCTCTTTTGATGTGAATGTGGTTATTTTATTATGAATCAAGAGGATTTGTACTCACAACTAATCCCAATCGCTAGACAAAACATATACATTATAGTAAGCACAAAGCTATAGTTCCAAAGAGAAATCCATAGCTTATTTGGACAACAAAGATTAAATATCATTAACTCATCCATTAACCCTTTTATCCTACCCATGATACGATATGATCGTAATCTCGATGTTTTCATTTTTGTTTTGTTTTGACTATCTTTCATGAGTTCTCTACATCACGTGTGTGTTTGTAAAGAAAACTGAGCGGCTTCTTTGGCTACATTTCTTCGTTAGACAGCGACATGATGCAAAGTCTTGCAGGCATGTGGCTTTACACTGGTGCAAAAATTTCAGTTCTCAGTACCACATTGGCAATGCTTAATTTGCATTCTATCTACGGTTGGTCTGACGCCTCAGCCACAGAGCTTTTCAGGTAAATACATTCTATCCTAAGTATCATAAAGTGCAAATTATAGTTCAATAATGTGATCAAGGGGTTGACTTGCTCATGTAACGATAGGTTGCTCAATGAGAAAATCTTACCAGAAGGGAATCACATGCCCCCTACCCATTGAGCCGCTAAAAAGCTTCTTACTAGTTTGGGTTTGGATTATCACAAAATACATGCATGTCCGAATGACTGTATACTTTGTTGCAATGAGTATGCAAATTTGAAACAGTGTCTCATTTGTGGATCAAACAGGTACATGGAGGACACAGAATGAAAATTTATCCCTGCAAAGGTCCTTCGAAACTTTCCTATCATTCTAAGAATAAAGAGCATGTTCATGTGCAAGTCCATAGCCGCTTTGATGACATGGAACTCAAATACTAGATTGACAGATGATGTGATGCAGGTAGCTGTTGACTCTCATGTATGGAAGCACATACAGGAAAGTTGGCCTACATTTAAGAACGAGCCTTGATGTATCCGCTTTGGTATGGCAATGGATGGAGTAAACCCATTCATATTACGGAGTTTTTCATGGAGCACGTGGCCTATTTGTCTGGTCAATTATAATCTTCCACCATGGCTAGCTCATTAGGGCCAATTTGGATGAAAAAAGGGATGTGTAAGGATCTAAAAAGGGGCAACCTAAAAAATACCATGAAGATCTTACCAAAACTATTCAACATGGGTACTAATTGGATAGAGCTCATCAAGCACCAACCATGGACCATGTGAGCACTAAATTTCGAGTTCATATGCAAACATTATAGCTAAAATAGTGCAAAATATTCCAAAATCCAATGAAGGATATCTTGACACATGTACAAAAGTGCCATACTTTTGGAAATCTGGCTCCTCCTTGACCCTTAGATCAAGAATAGAGAAACCCTAAACAACCCTTATTTCATTCAAATTGGCCCTAATGTATCAAGAAGGGCCATCTATTGTTGTCATTGATCATCCCAGGAAAGTACAAAGCAAAGAACATGGACTTCTATCTGGCACCACTTATGAAAGAGCTCCAAATCTTATGGATAGGAATCAATGTGGTTGATATGTCCCAACCAATTGGACGATGGAATGTACATGTGCAAGGCATTCTCATGTGGACCATGCACGATTGGCCAAGCTTTGGTGATTGCTCAAGAATGTTCCTTTGTAACCCTCACACACATGTGATTCCTGGATATGAAAACACTTTTATATTTTAATTTTGTGATGTTTCGGGCTTGAGTTACTCGGAAAATCATGCATGTCCAAAATGTGGTCCTCGACTTGGCTTCCACCGCTCTGAGCATTTGAGCAAGACAGTTTACGAGGAGCATGGTAGATTTTTTCCTGAAGGACATGAGCTACGTGGACCAAACATATGCAAACATGACATGCATCCACTGAAAGCGAGAGATTGGAAAAACATGTGGTTGTAGAGGGGAGTTTGGATGCCACCTGGAATGAAAAGACTTTCTATTTTCCATGAACTTCGATATTGGAGTGAACTACTGATTAATCATTTTCTCGATCCATTGCACACCTTCAAGAATGTGGGGGAGATCATATGGAAAACCATCACAAGAAAAAGGGAGAGCAAGGCCCAAAGAGATGACCTGCAGGCTGTGGGTTGAATGCTAGAGATGTGGCCTCGACTTAAACCCAATGGAAAGTTTGCTATACCAAAAGGTCCATGGGTTTTGAATCGTGTACAAGAGCAACAAGTGAAGAAGACTATATATTCATTCAAGAATCCCACAGGGTGCATGCGATGTTTGAAAACGGCTTCTACAAGAGATGACAATCTCAGTGGTCTTACGTCCCACGATTGGCACAAATTTTTACAGTTCATCTTACCAATTTCCATAAAGGGTTGTTTGGCAGATGACATTAGAAGAACAATATACAAAAGCACTGAGTTGGTACGTTGGATCAGTTCAAAAGAGATAAGATAAGACAACATCGATGCAGCACGCTTAAATGCTATTGAAGCGGTGTGCATGGTGGAGAAGTACTTTCCAACAAACATTTTTACCATCAAAATTCATGTACTTGTGCATGTGGCCGATGACGTTGCAGTTGCTGGGGTGGTCCATAGCAGATGGATGTTCTTCTTAAGGAGATTTATGAAGACTTTAAAGGGGTTTGTTCATCAAAGGGCTCACCCTAGGGTAGCATGGATGAAGGATGGCTTGTACAAGAGTCTCTTGTCCTCATCAGTAAATTTTTGGTCTCAATTGATCCAGAGATGCCCCGAATGTGGACTACTGAGGTCAACGTCAAGGTGACAGTGGACAAGCCGCAGGGACAAGGCATTGTTAGGAAGATGGACATCACAATGCGAGAAAAGGTTATGAGATTTTTCCTTCTCAACTCAGACATCATGCAAAAGTGGCTAGAGAGGTACAAAGTGAAAAAGCAACAATGCTTGGCAGATCGGCTGCAATTTAAGTGCGCCCGTGCCACTAGAAACCTTCCTTTTCCAAATCATCTTCAAAAATTGCCTGACTTTCCAACTGAGCGGAGGTTAGATGTGACAATTTCAAAGGCAAAGAGGAATGGAGTGTTGATTACTGAAGAGGAAGAGGAGATGTCAAGGGGTTGCGATTGGCATGTAAATTTTCACAACTTCCTTTTCAAGCTCCACATGATCACATGATCACATTGCTTTAATAACTTTTAGTCTGTTTCAATTTTGTGACTCCAGTATCACAAATATGGAGCTTTGTGGTCACATGGGAAACACTTCAGAGTGCAATAGATCGATGAACAAAGGGTCACTTTCGGCAGTGGTGTTAGAGAAAGCTTCATCCAAGAAAGTAGGATTAGTGCCAAGAACGAGAACACAGTGACTAGCCAACTTGAATACTTTGGCTACATCCGAGACATCTTGAAGATTAGCTTTAGAAAGTTTGATATGTTTATCTTTGATGTCAAGTGGTTCAAAGTTATTACCAGTGGCCCTAATGCAACTATGCAAAAGACAAGAGTGAATTGATTCAAGTGAACTCTAGGCGGGTGTGGACAGATGCACGGGATACATTCATACTTCCGCAGCATTGTGAACAAGTTGTGTTCACACACGATCCACTATGGACAAAAAATGATGAGAATGATCTGTCTAAACCCTGCTGGCTCTATGTCGTTCCAGTTGCTCTATAGAGCGAGCAATTATGTGAAGGATTGGATGTTGAGGTCAAAGAGGTGATTCATGAACAAAGCGCAGGACTGACGAAAACTTTAAGTTTAGATTTTGAGGTGGATGTCAGCAGTGAGCAATTTTCTGAACCTAGAGAGGAGATGTCAAACACTGAAGCTGATGAGGAGAGCGACAAAGAAGTAGAGTTCAATGACGAAGATGTAGAAGTACAGATTGAGATAGACATATTTGGTGCATCACATCTCATAGAAGAATAAGAGATTAACTAAAGATTTTTTCTAGGAACTCTTTTGAGAAACTCTTTTTATTAGTTTACAATACACTTTAGATTCATTCATTTGTGTTGCAGCTTCATTTACTTGTTATTTGTATTGATTAAGCGTTTCTTTTGTAAACTAACGTATTTTGTGGGTGTTATTTGTGTATGATTAGCCATGGCCGATGGCGATGAGACATACTCTCCTAGTTTTAGTTTCTTGTCACTCCGGTCGGCATGTCACTCGAGTAGATGGGCTTGTTTTTGTCTCAGTTCACACCAAAGCGGATCGCGATGGCACAACACCTTTGGGCAGTAGGTTCCTTAGACCTACTACGGTCGACCCTATGCCCGGGACTAGTGTGGTGTCTACACCAAGAGTCCCGACACCTCAATCGAGTGTGCCCCCTATCCCTAGGACTCGTGTGCCCCCTACATCGATGGGTGGTTCATCCTCGAGACAAGGTAGGCATCGTTATGGTGGCGGTGGTTGTTGTGGTAGTGGTTCTACAAATGCATCCACACCATCGAGAGAGTGACCACCACTCTCTTTAGTAGATATTTCATTGATTGGCACACCACATACACCTTGGGGATCACACGAGCATGATCGTAGAAAGGTGTACAAGAGCAGGGATGGGGCTGTTATGGCGGATAGGGTCGGATAGGCCATGTGACAGAGGATTCGACAGCTCTGTACAATTCAATTTGGTCACTTTGTGATGGAGGTTTGGGATAATCTCGATCATGAAAGAAAGAATTACATCATCAAGGCAATTCACAAATGAGTACATGGCGGCAGAGGGGTATGATCCAGTCTCGAATCCCTGGATTTTGAGTGTGGTGAAGGCCACAATGTCACACTGTCGGTTAGAGGCGAGAGACACGTACAATGCCAACAGTTCAAAGCCAATATGGTTGGATGCAGAGGAGTGGTCAGGGATTGCACGAGAGACACAAGACAATCCTGAGAGATTTTAATAGTAGAGAGATGTAGCCAGAGCACGTTTGGAGCGTGGTGGAGCCTCACATCTTGGGAGTGGAGGCTATGACACGTTTCGACATGAGTTTGTAAGTATTATACGTATGCTTTAAATTATTGATAATATATATGCTATTTGAAGATTTATCGCATGATTAAATCATAATTCTGCAGGAAGTTGCCGTGAAGTGCCTTCCGACACGCCGAGAGGAGAAGTATGGGTACCAACATGGACTTGTGGCCCTTCTGACCCACCTATAGGAGGAGGGAGAGGAAGTAGACTAGGAGGCATTACCATGAGGGTCTTCTTGATGCAATTTTACCCAGTCATCTTTATACAGTCTTCTTGATACAATCTTTTTTGTAGTTGTGGTCTTCTTGATATAGATTGTTTGATGTGTATAGATTTATAGTCTTTATGTTTATTGTTTACGGTATGGCACAAATGTTATGGTTAGGGTTTGGCAATCAAGTTAAGGTTATGGTTTTGCTTTGATGGTATGGCAATCATATGATGCTTATGGATATGGTTATGGTTATGGTTGTGCAATGATGGTATGGCTGTTATGGTTATAGTATGACAAGCAAGTTATGGTGATGGTTATGGTATGGAAAATGGGTTATGTTTATGGTTTTGTAGTTTTTGACTCATGTTTTAATTATGGTTATAAATCTTTATGCCGTTATGCCATGATCAAGCTTTTGATTTTGTGGTTATGTTATTCTTACAATTCTGCTAATTGCCATACACTCGCTCTTTCGCGTCAGCTTGTAGATGGAGTGGGGTTGCTTGTGCATTCCTCCTTTGGGTAGAGAAGGATGTTTTATTTTGTTGCAGTACATTCAACATTAGTTCCCAGCCCTCTCTACCCAAAAACAATTTGCACGTTTGGTCATCGGTACAGAGTACGGTATAGGCGTCAGTATACACTTTGAAAGAAGTGTTGAAATATGCTATAGAATTACCAACACATATGCAAATTCTTGTTTAGACGCTTATTTCATAGGATATTCCGACACCACATATACCGATGCTTATACCGTCAACGCGAGACCGAAATCTTTTCCGATGCCTATTTCAACGCTTTTTAGTTTTAAAACTAACTTTGTCTCGTCGATATCTACATCGTTTTTTGCATGATGTGCTGTAGTATATTATAGAGGGAACTCAAGGATATATCTAAAGTATCTTCACATACAAGCTCAATATTAATATCCACATGGAAAAAATAAAAAAAATAATCAAAACATAGTTCTTTAACATGAATCTTTGAATGCCACATAAATTATCAGAATTAAAGTTCTTTAATATCTACAATCATAACTCTTTATGAATCATCAAAACCATAATCCTTCAATATCTACGATGGATATAACTCACTGTTAAAAAGATATATATGATGGATATCATTCTTTCTATAGCAGCTTCATGCAACTCTCAATCATTTCAATAAAAGAAAATCTTGATTTGATCTCTATCATAAATTATATACAATCAAAACAAAAAGCAAAATACAAAGATTTCAAGTGATATGACTTTGATGTAACTCGATATACATGCATCGCAATATATGTGATACACATAAAGAGTAAATATAGTGACTTGTTATGTTGAACATAGTCTTTGCAAGACTAATAGCACTCTGGTTGTCACACCGCAAGGGTGTTCTAGAAAGAGGCGAATAATCAATATCAACCAACGTTTATTAAGGGGAGGGTTCTCCCTCCTCTTGAATATCTACCATAAACTCCGGACCAAACCTTAAAAAGTACCTTTTGAGCTTCCATCCATTCACTCTCGTCTTGTGAATTTGACCATTTGCTTCCATCAATCTGTAGCTACCATTGGCGTCTCGCCTTTTGAAGATGAATGTCCCTTCCCATCTGGGCTAAAATTTCTTATCTTTCCTAGTGTCAAATCTATTGTTGTATCTCAATACTAACATGCCTTTCTTCAGACCCTTTTCCTTAAGCCCTTGATTGAATGTAAGTCGGTGTCGTTCTGCTTGTGTTGCATAGTAGTTGATCGCATCTTCCCTGTCTAACTAAAGACTTTCTAGATCCAAGATGTGGTTGCAGAGATGGGCAATTGTGTGCTGTAACTGGCTAGCCATGACTTGCAAGCTGGCTATCTGCACCTCGATGGATAGAATGGCCTCTTTTCCATCTATCAAATGAAAGGGGTGAAACCTAATGATGTTTGGAATGTCGTGCGGTAGGCCCAAAGAGCGTCCATGAGATGCTTATCCCAATCACTTGTGTGGTTATTCACCTGCTTTGTGATGATTTTATAGATCATGTTGTTTACCTTTTCCACTAGACCATTGCACTGTGGATAGTATGGAGTTGAGTGTCAGCGTGTGATGCCTAGCTTTTTCATCAGTTATCCCACCAAGTCGCCTCTGAAACCTGGCCCTCTATCAAATATTATCTCTAGAGGTGGGCCAAAGCAGCAATATATGTACTCAAATTGAACTTCGCCACTTCTTGGGTTGTAATGCGTGTGGTGATTGCAGCTTCCGCCGATCGGGTCATGTAGTCTACACCAATTAGAATATACAGTTTACTCAACTGGGCCCTTGGTAAAGGACGAACTGCATCTATTCCCCACTTCTTAAACGGGCCATATGAGATGATAGGGGTATGTGGCTCATATGTTAGTGTTCGATCACTAGATTCTTGACAAGCTCTGCATGTTTTACACCAATGCTGCATATCCTTGTTCACACTAGGCCAAGAGAATCTTGCCTGTAGAATTTTCCTACTAGTAATATCTAGAGCAAAGTGGCCTCCGCAAACACCATCATGGAAACTTGAGATTACCTTCGTGATTTCACTCAAGATTGGCAGTCACATGAGAATGTGGTCTTTGCCCTTGTAGTACAAGGTGTTGTTTATAAGGTGGTATCTTGTTGCCTTTTGGACAAGCCATTGTTTCTGGCCCTTGGTATACCCTTCAGGACATTCTCCTATATCTAAGAAGCTAATGATATCATGCATAGCATCACTACCCTCGAAGAGGGGCAGCTTTAGTTTCATTGTTCCTATGGGAACATCTTGTATCCTTTCCTTGGCTAGAGCATCTGCTTCTTGATTTTTTTCCCTAGGGACGTGAAATAGCTGCACCGCTTCAAATTTTCTTTAAAGATCCTTTACTTGGCATAATTGGCCAAGAAAAACTTAATTTTTACAAACCAAAGTGCCATTTATCTTCTTTATTAAAAGCATGGCATCGCCAAACACATTTAGGCGCTGAACCCCTTGTAAAACACATTGTTATAATCCAAGAATTAGGGCTGTGTACTCTGGCTTGTTGTTGTAGTGAGAATGTAGTAGGTGCCCAATAGAGAAGACCTTTTCCCTTTGCTCATTGAAAATGATGATGCCAGCTACAGTCTGGTCCACTGTCCTTTTGTAAGCTCCATCAAAGAAAAGAGAGTGAACTCATTCTATCTTAGGAACTTTTACCATTGGTGTCACTCCTTTACCTTTTGTGTTTACATTTAGCTTCTTCTCATAGTGACGATGAGTAAGAATACCTGCTAGACTAGCTCTGGTGGAGCTCTCCACTTGCATAGTGTAATCAAACTCTTGTAATCCAATGAGCCACTTAGAGATTCTAGATGAGACATCCATTTGTTGCATTACATACGGAAATAATTCTTCCATTGTTACAATCCAAAGGGTCTAGGCAATAGATAAGAGTGGAAATTTGTAGTGGCAAACATCAATGCAAGCATCATGTGCCCTACCGTGGTGAATCCTTTTTTTGATGTGGTCATGATGCGACTAGAGAAGTACATAGGACGCATGAAAGAGTTTTGGGGATCCTTTTGCATTAGTACAACCCCAAGTGTATCACTTTCTATAAAGCCTTGGGTGACTAGACCTTAGGATCCTCCTCCCAACCTCCCATTATAAAGGTAGGCTCCTATCCTCTTGCCCTAGATGGATCCCCTGTCCACACTTCCTAGCCTTTCCCCTTGCCCAGTTTGTGACTGCCTGGCCTTGCCCTTGTCCTGACATTACTCCCCCCTTAAGGAAGATTTTTCATCCTTGAAAACAAAAGTGGGAAACTTCTTCTTAAGAGCACTAATGTTTTCCCAAGTGGCACCTTCCTCAGGTCGATCTTTCCACGTGATTAAAGCTTGTCGACGTACATGATGATGTGTACGTAAATCATAATAGTCAAGATTTCCTTCAAGTTCATGTGGTAAGGTAGGAGCTTCAATGAAATCGACCAGAATTTGTTGGTCAATGACATTGTCATCCCCATGTAATTGCTTACGTAAACGGCTTACATGAAACACCGGATGGACACGAGAGTGTGTGGATAACGATAGTTTGTAGGAACGATCACCAACTCGCTTGAGTATTTTGAAAGGCCCACAATATCTTGGAGATAATTTAGGTGTTGGCCCAATTTTTAGACTTTTCTGAATGCTCTGTCACACGTAAAAATACTTCCTGCCCTTGCTCAAAGGTAACTTGCCGATGTTTCTCATCAGCATACTTCTTATAACGATCCTGCACTTGTTGGACATTCTGACGAGTGAGTTTTAACATATCCATATGGTCTTAGAGAAAATCCTTAACCTATTGGAGTTTTTCGGTTGCCAACCCCACCGTAACAGGTGACCTAGGTTGAAAACCATACATGAGTATGAAAGGACTAAATCCAGTCGTGACATGCTTAGCACTATTCTAAGCAAACTCAAGAAAAGGTAGATATTCTTCCCAGTCTGTTTGTTTCTTGCTAATGTATAGGCGTAGCATATCCTCTAGCACTTGGTTAACTCGTTCAGTATGACCATCCGTTTGTGGATGATCGGATGTACTGAGGTTGAGTTGTGTACCCAATCGTTTAAACACAGCCCTCCAAAAATGACTGTTAAACTTGGGATCACGATCACTCACAATGTTACTTGGTAAGCCATACAACCTGTAGAGATTGTCTACAAATAACTTGGATAATTTTGGAGTCTTAATCGTTGATTTGGTTGGAATAAACATACATAGTTTAGTCAACCGGTCTACGACCACCCATACTGACTCATGACCTCAGACAGTGGCTGGTAAACCCACAATAAAATCCATAGAGATACTTTCCCATTTCCATTGGGAATCTCCAAAGGCTATAAGAGTCCTCCTGCCTTCAGGTGCTCTGCTTTGTTAACTTGACATTTTTGGCAATGCAAGACGTAATCTTGAACAAAGCCATGTAAACCTAGCTAGTAAAGCTATCATTGTACGAGAGCATAAGTCTTTTTAATAACTGGGTGTTGTGCACTTGGACTGTCATGAAATTCATAAAGAATTTGGTGCCGAATTTCTGTGTGCGTCGGTACACAAACTCTTCCCTTATGGAGTAGGTATCCATTGCCGATGGTAAAATTCTTCCATTGTTTTAGTTCATCACTCGATAGAGGAGAACTGTGTCTAGAGATTAACAATACACTACCAGCATTGGAGTGAGAAGGATCCCTAATTTGCACATGGCTCCAGGCTTTGGAATATGCGTCATCCTGCTCATATTCGCCCTTCAGAGAGTCTAAAATTTCAGTGCAAAGTTTTGTGAACAAGAGAGAATTGATCTCATGCATACAACTAAGAGCATCAGCCACCACATTGTATCGTCCTTTATGATACCGGAACTTTGCGTCATATTCCTGAAGAATCTCAGTCCACCTGGCCTTTCGACCCTTCAAGTCGGATTGTTGTGTAAACCATTTAATGCTTTCATAGTCAAACACAATCTCAAATTGAGCGCCATACAAATAATGTATCCATTGAAGCGGTCCAGCGCGGGCAACAAGAAGAGTAACCTCTAGACACCCTTCAAGGCTCCCGTGCTGCTCAATGGGGCTGGGGCACAACACAACACAAACCAAAACAACAAACCCCCAGCCAAATCCCAACTACACAATGGGCACCACCTAGTTCAAGAGCGAACTAGGACGCAAAACAGGAGAATCGTTAGAGCAACCCACAAACAAGCAAGGAATTTACACTAACCCTAACACCAATGGAATATTCTCACACGCTAAAACACGAGAGAGAGAGAGAGAGAGAGAGAGAGAGAGAGAGAGAGAGAGAGATGGTGCTCGGGCTGCTTTGAAGTGTATCGTTAATGATCAAGCAAACATAAATATATATATGTAAGAAAGAGAGAGAAGGGGGAAGGGGGTGCTTGTTGCATTAATGACTTCTTACAAATCTGTCATGACCAATCAAAGTGAGATTAGTATTTGTTCAACATAGCCTGAGTAAATTACACCACAACACATCACAAGAAAAAAGCCACCCCAATCACTGCCTTAAGGCCAGGGGAGTCCTCTCCACCCTGTCGCCCTCTTACAGCATGTGGGATTTATGGCTAAATTAATAACAATATCCGAAGACAAGCTATCAAGAACTTAAATAAAACACCAAGACACTTACACATCATTATTGTCCATGACTTCACATTGGAAGGGAGACAACGTATCCATGCTTAGTCCAAATTCACCCTCCTTGATTCAGCAAATGTTGGGCTTACTCTAGTAGGAGAAATGATAGATTTCCTACTCTCAATTTAATGATCACTCTCTCTTACAATGGCATAGAGTTCCCTTGCTAATCACCCCTAATACAGCACATACATATGCATAATGCCAATAAGATTCCACTCAAGAGCTCCTTCTCAAGAGGTTGAGCTTGGCTTCTCAAGCTATAACATAGTGCTCTTTCTTCTCCCCCCTTTTGTGCTAGCTACACCCTCCTTTTATAGCAATTTTGAAGGCTAGGGTTACTCCTCTAACCATGGTTGGGTTAGATTTTCAGCAATTTATCTAATTTCTTTTGCTTGGAATTATCAAGAAGTTGGTGGGGAAAGAGAGAGGAGAGAAATGGAGGTGATAGGACTTTTCATAGTGGGTTAGTGTTAGTAGAGTTAGTATTAATTTACAAATGGAATTGGATATTTACAATGGGAGTATCCATGTAGGATACAAATAAGGAAGAAAAACTCTTAAGAGGTAAGAAAAGGTGGATTTCTTACAAGGTTGATGCTCCAAGTGTCTTGAGTAGGGCCAATTTTGACGCTTGTTGACGGTCCACTAGCTTTGACGGTACATTTTTTCTCCACTCTTGACCTTCCTTGAGAGACAAGGTAATTGAAGCTAAGTAATCAACTACCATGATGCTGTCTTTTAAGAGAAGAGGCTGAATTTTGTGGTTTTTTTTATAGATATGGGTAATTTGGAGGAGGAAAAATGAGACTAGGTGGTCAATTTTGGAATGGAATTGTGTGAGGGAGGTATGAGTTCACCATGGTTTCTCTTATTCTTCAAGGTTGAGGAGAAGGTGAGAAGGGTGCAGAGAGGAGTGGTGAGAGAGGTGGGGATGATGAGTGGAGAAGTGTGTGTGAAAGAGGAAAATGATAAAGTGGAAGAGAGAGTGTGGCTGCATAGCATGGGAAAACTGGGGTCCACTAATAAAATTATAGCTCACAGCTCGTAGCTCAACAAAATATGAAAAAATTTGAGGCAAAAGTTCAGCCCACGAGCTACAACTTTTGTTTGTATCACCTTTTCAAATTCAGAGAGCAAGTGAACTTTAAAAATTCAGCAAAACCGACCAATTTTTTCCACTGCACAAGGTCCTTGTGGGGTCCTTCTTTGGATGATTCTTTTGAATACCTCCAAGAGTGAGCCCTCCATAGTGCATGTATGCATGCCACCTACCCTTGACCTTATTTGGTAGGTCTATGATTGAAGATATTGTTGAGATCATGATATAAGTGAATAGTACAACTAAGAAAATCAAATATTGAGGGGTCTAAAAAATATGTACATGTCAAATATAAATAATATAAGTGGAAAAAATATAAAGGGGTCAAAAGAAATCTCTCTCATTATGAGGCTACCATAAAAAGATAAATATTTTTGGTGTTCTAATTTTTTAGAAAAAAAAAACAAAATAGATGTAGGAAGGAAAAAATCACAATAGTGAAAAAATATACACATAAATAAAACTAGTTTTTTTGGATTTTTGTTGGGGTGGAGTTACACCAAATATAAGAGAAGCTTACATGAAAATATTTCTATATGTAATAAAGAGTATGAAAAATGGTAAGAAAAATTGTGGTAATGATGAGGCAATGTACAGAGCATAAATAACACACACCTAGGTAGAAATATTTAAATAAATACCAAAATAATTATGAAAAAATCTTTTATTTAGGCCCTATATACAAAGCAATATTTACATACGCATGGGTCATAATATACTTATATTTTTTATTTTTATTATTTTTTTGGCTCAACTAGCCCAATGACTAGCTAATTGAGGGTTTTTTATTTCAGTAAGGAGATATGGGAAAAGTCCCCTAACTCACACGCACCTATATACAGTGAAAGGGTGAGGGTAACCACAGTGTTTGAGTGATTTGATAGGGTGAGATAAATCACTATGGCAATTACAGAGAGCCGAAAAAACGGCTATCATTAGCCCTCCCTCAGGATGATGGTATATTCATGTACCATCATATAGAATCTTTTTCAAAGAGAGTGCTTCAGAGTCCTTGACAAGATCTTCATTGTTTGGCCCCTTGGAATTTTGGTTTGTGTTACACTCATGCTTCATGGAACAATACTTACATGGGATAGTTGCCTTTTGCTCTGGTAGATCCTTTGGTAGAAGGCGACTCAAGTAAGGCTTCAAGCAATAGCCGTTTACCTTCCTGGAGTGCTCTTTCCCATTCAAGTCCATAAGTTGATAGTAACTTGAATTGAAAGCCTTCTTGACTATGTATGGCCCCTGCCATCTTGTTTCAAATTTGGCATCAAAACAATTATCGAGTCGATTGTCATACCTTAGCACAAGATCTCCTTCATTGATGCCTTTGTCCTTCAGTTTCTTGTCAAGCTTCTCCTTTGTCTGTGTGGCTTTCCTCTCATAGCACTCGTATGCTGCTTCTCTTTTCCACTCAAGCTCAGCTAAGGTAAGAAGTCGATCCATCCATGCTTCTTGATCATCTTGTGCTGATTTGCCATGAAGTCGCATTGTTGGAATGTTTAGTTCAATTGGCTGTAAAGCTTCTTGACCATAGACCAAGTGAAATGGTGTGAACTCCGTGGCTTCCCTATATGTGGTTCGATACGCCCACAAGGCACCATCCAAGAAGTCATCCCACAACTTTGTCTTGTTTTTTACCATCTTTCTAATGATGCCTGCAATGACACCATAAGCTTTTTCTACCAAACCATTTGATTGGGGATAGTAGGGTGTACTGTGACGATGTAGAATGCGAAGTTCTTCACAGACTTCTGTGAGCAATCCCTTTCTAAACCCTGGACCATTATCAGAAACAATCTCCAAAGGTGTGTCAAATCTACAACAAATGTGAGTGTAGACAAATTTGCTCACTGTCCTCTCATTTACCTTTGCCACACTTTTTGCTTCCACCCACCTAGTCATATAGTCTACAGCCATTAGAATGTAGAGTTTACCATTTTTTGTCCTAGGCAGAGGACCCATAGCATCAATGCCCCACTTTTCAAAGGGTCCATTTGCAAGCACAATTTTCCTTGGACCATAAACCAATCTTCTATTCCCATTTACCTGCCAATTGTGACAACTTTTACACCAATGTTGGACATCCACATGCAGACTTGGCCAAACATACCCCGCAAGCAAAATCTTCTTCACAGTTAATTCTTGGGAAAAATGACCACCACATGCCTCTTCATGCAAACCTTTTAGAATGGCTGGAATTTCCGCGATAGTTGGTACTCTTCTGCACACTTTATCCTTCCCTCTTTGATAGAGGGAGCCTTCTAGGAAGAGATACATGCTTGCCTTCTTCACGAGTCTCCTCTTCTGAGCTTTTGTGAAGTCTGGTGGAAACTCACCCTCCAAAATGTAGCCAATGATGGGAGCCAATGACTCCAATCCCTGGTACCTCCATTGCTTCACAGCAGCCGCCACCATGATGACCTGCACTTCTTTCTTTACACATGCAACGGCTTGTTGTGCAAGTAAATCAGCATCTTCATTTTGTTTCCTAGGAATATGATATAAATGCACCTCCTCAAATTGATTAAATAGCCTACGGATGGTATGAACTTTGGCCCTTAGTCTTTCATTTTTGCATGCCCAAATGCCTAAAATCTGCTTCACAATGAGAAGTGCATCTCCTTTTACCATGAGACGTTGTATACCATGGCCAATGCATATTTTTAAACCATGAAGTAGTGTGTCATATTCTACTTCATTGTTGCTAGCTGAACTTGGTAGATTGAACTTCTCTTTCATGACCACCTCTCCACTTGGGTTGAGCAACACTAGCCCTCCCCCTGCTTTTCCTATGGCTCGACGAAAAGCTCCATCAAAGAACAAGGTAAAAGCATTAGGAATACTTTTTGGTGGTGGCAATGGTAGGGTCTTTACTTCAGGCACCTTAATCTCCTTTTCATGCACCCTATAAGTGAGAATCCCTGCCAATTGTGCACGCACACTATCTTCTACCTTGAAAGAGTATTGAAACTCTTGCAACTCCATAATCCACTTTGAGATCCTAGTACTAAGATTCATTTGAGATGACACCCAAGGGAACAAATTCTCTACGGTGAGGATTACAAAAGGTTTTGGGAGCAAGTAGGATCTAAACTTCCTTATCGCAAACATGAGAGAAAGCATCATGAGTTCTGCCTCCGTGTAGCCTCTCTCCAAAGCATTCATGACCCTACTAGCAAAGTAGATGGGTCGCATCCTTGTACTGTGGGGATCTTGTTGTAGCAACACAACACCAATTGTTTCCCTTCCAACACTAGAGCTAACAAAGAATGTGTACTCCCAACAAGGAGGCATGCGTATTGGTAGCTCTGACAAAATGACTTTAATGTTACAAAAATACTCTTCAAGCTCATCAAACCATGCAAATTCTACTTGTTGTGTCAAATTTTTCAAAGGATGAAGCAACTCCGAGGCTAAGTGAATGAAGTGTGACATATACTTCACCTTCTGAATGAAAGAGATGACCTCCTTAAGACTCTTCGGTGATGGGAGCTCAATAAGAGCCTTTGCCTTTGAAGGATCCACCTCAATGCCTTTATAGGAAACCTTGTGACCGAGCAAGATCACTTACTCACCTATGTGGCACTTGTCGGGGTTGAGTTGACCTCCCATGTCGTAGAGCTTCTTTAAACCTTCTTCTACGCTTTGTAGATGCAATGATTTTGAGCTATAAATGCAGAAATCATCAATGAACACCATAATTGACTTTCCAAATAATGCTTGAAACACCATGTTCATGAAACGTTGGAATGTTGCAGGAGCATTTGTCAGACCAAATGGCATGACTCTAAAAGCATAACAACCCCAAGGAGTGATAAAGGTTGTTTTCAATTGATCTTCCAATGCGATACCTATTTGAAAGTAGCCTGAGTAGCCATCACACACAGTGTACTTCTCATGACCAGCTACCTCATTTAGTATCTCATCCTGAAATGGGAGGGAAAAGTGATCTCTTTTTGTTGCCTCATTGAGTGGACGGTAATCCACACACACCCTCCACTTTCCATTTTTCTTAGGAGTGACAACAACGGGAGAGACCCACTCTGAATTCTCCACTGGATAAATAAAACCTGCTGCTAGAAGCTTTCTTACCTCCTTGAGTAAAGCCTGCTCCTTGATGACTCCTAGCCTTCGTAGCTTCTGAGCCTTAGGTGTGGCCTCTGGCTTTAACTCAATTTTGTGTTGAACAGCATCTACTCCATGCACATCAGTGTAGTCTTTAGCAAAAAGCCTAGGAAATTTCCTTAGCACACATTTGAACTCCTCTCTTTCATCCTTTGTAAGTGTTGTAGATAGCATACCTTCATCTTGAACACCTTCGTTCTCTTGAGGACCTACCTCCTCCAAGCCTTGACAAGAGGTCTCCTGGTTGCTTGGCTTAAACCTTACCCCCATGACTTCGATGGAAGACTCCTCTTCAGTAATGCTGCCGCTACTTTCTTCTTCTGAAGTGCTATCGGTCCAACCTTCTTCCGTCTCACTTTGAGATGATTCTTCATGGAGCTCCTCTTGGCGTTGCTCCTTCATGTCAAAGACAACCTTCTTATGATTTTCGTTCTTGCAAATTAGCTTTCCACTCTACCAATCCTGCAAAGCTCGCATTTTCATTAGCCATGGTCTCCCTAGGATAAATGGGTAACCATTTCCTTTGGTAGACATGACATAGAAATCCACTGCCTTCTTAATGCCAAAGGCCTCCACAAAAACATTTTTACAAATGCCTACGCACCTAGCCTTGCAATATATTGTTTGCCATCTTGACCTTAATTTCAGGTGTCTCATGGATGTGCATGCCTAGTTTTTGCATGAGTCCCTCTGTCATGATGCAAATTTGTGCACCCCCATCCACTAGACCTTTCCTAACCAATCTCCCTTTTATGTAACAATCTAGCACAGGTGTAATGTCCTCATTCATTTCAGCTTGTGCAATTTTTACAACAGGCACACTCTCTTTTACCTTTCTCCTAGTGCTAACTGCCCTTGTTAAATCCCTCCTAACTTGTGGACATAATGCAAGAAATTGAGGCCATGAGATATCAGGACCCTTACCTCTCATGTCTTCCAACAGGTTGTATGGAGCCATTCCATGTCCAAGAGGAAAGTCTTGGAGGTTGATACGACGTCGAGTCCTCTTAGCTTCCTTGGTCTCCTTTGCCTTCTTTTCTCGTCCATGGTCACTTTGTGATGTAACTCCTTCTTTCTCCTTACCTTTCCCTCGGCCACGCTTAATGCCATTTGCTTCCATGTCAACCTCTCTTGAATTTTTCACCTCTACCACATGCACGTTTGGGTCTGGCAAAGGTGGAACTCCTTCCACTCCTTGTGGAGGTGGTCTTGGTCCATTTGGCCTTTGTAGAAGCCTTGGTTGTTGACCAGCTCCTTCTCCTGCATTCATCACTGGGTAATTCAAGTTAGGTCTCCCTGGCTCTCCACGGGGCCAAGGACAATTATACATCCCATGTCCAGACTCTCCGCAATTCCAACATTGCAAGACTCTCCTAGTTCGTGGCTCTCTCTCTTCTGACTTCTTTGCTTGTCCCTTTGGACCTACAGCTTGTGCAAGGTGAATTGACAGGCTGCTTAAAGATTCATTTCACTTCTCAATCACTTCAGTCGTTACCTTAGAAAGCTCCCTAGATGTTGATGCTTGTGACTTACCTTTGGGTCTAAGACCTTCTATTGGAACCTCTCCCCTTAAGCACTTGAGTTTCCTATACTTCTCAGCAGCCCTAGTTTCAGCTGCATCAAAAGTAGCAGGTGCACCCGCCTCAACTTTTACCTTAAGGTCAGGAAAGAGTCGGGCTATGAACCTCTCCTTCTTTAAAAATTCTGCACCATCACCAGGGTTAGCAACATTTCGTATCCATAGAGCCCAAAGACGTAGAAACTCTTGCTTGTACAAGTAGTAGTCATCTAAGTCTTTTTGCTTATGAGAAACAATGTCTTGCCATAGTTTTTGAGTGTTTTTGGGGATCAAAGAAGTATCTCTTAAAACGATTTAAAACTTCTGTGTAATTCCCCTTAACTTCCTCAGGCAAAGAGTCAAACCAAGTACTAGCATCTTTCCTAAGGACCACCTCAAACATTTCTACACGTTCTTGATCGGTTACTATCCTCTTGATACGGCAAGACATCTTGAAATTTGCTAAAAGTAATTCTGCATCCTCTCCAGGCTCTCCAAAGAAAAGAGGATATCCAGACATTTGGCGTTGGCTCTCCATTATTATGAAAGATTACAACATGAGTTACAATAAGGGATACAATAGAGATTTAGAATCATTCGCCTGTAAATGAAGAAGTAAGAAAATACCACTCTACGTTTTCTTCTTCAGCTATCCAAGCTTCAACGAGGTCTCGATTTGTTTGATCAAAACAAAAAGGTAGACTATTGATGAGCTCTAAGAAGGGTTGAAATTCTTCAAAGCTAAGGCGATAAACAGAATTCTCTAGAACTTCATTTTCTGGATCCAAAAGAGCAACCACGTCCCAAGTGATAAATTGCACTTGCTCTACAACTCCCAACGCACAAGCGGTTTGTATAAAAACTAGATCTTCATGCTCGTCGAAGGCCGTGAGAAAGTAGCAATTGACTAGGAGCTCCTTTCCTTCGAGTTCCACACAGTCGGAGTGAGGCAACCTTCTCACAATTTCATAAAGAACATCCTCATCAAGTCCAATCAAGTTTGCAAGATTTAAAGACTCCACTTGTGCTACAAAATTCCTGGACAAAAACTCCTTACGATTATGGTTAAATCATTCAAAAGCATAAAGAGATTTACAATGTCTCTATGAACAAAGTGTCATAGAAAGTAGAGAATTTATACAAATTTGCAATCTTCTCTATGCTCTCTTTATTAAGACAAGCTCTGAATAGCTCCCTATCTCTTTTGTTGAAAGCGAAAGGAAAACTATTAATAAGACGCAAATGAGGGAAAAATTCACCAAATGTGAGTCTATGAAGCATGAACTCTGGCCGCAAGTTTCCTGAAGAGTCTTCCTCAATGGTGAAATGCACTCGCCAAATGCCAAGTTTCACTCTATTTACCAATCTTAGGGCACACACTAGTTGGATGAATGCGCGGTCTTCCTTAGTGCCCAACAACAAGAGGAAAATGGAATCCACGCGTAGGACCTTTCGTCTTAACTTCACCACCCTCTTGTTATGAGAGAGACGCCTTACTACTTGCTCCTGCAACTCAATTGGTAATAGAGCTAGATCTCTAAGGATTGAACTTTCACTGCACACACATTCCCTGTTAGAACAAATGATCATTTTTGTTTCTTGTAACAACTTGGACAGAGAAAAAACAAACATACACACTATTTTGCCGGGCTGCACTTCATTTTAAAATAAAATGAACACATGTACATCAAAAGAAGTGTGGTAGTTGATGAGAGGTAGAATGACAGGATTTGGTGATGCAAGAATTTCTCCTACTCTTTGGGCACCAAACATGAACACCATTCGTTGTTGAAAATGGATCTTTCTACTAATTGCAACGTTTATTCTAATGTGTGGAGTAAAATGAAAGGGAAAAACCTCTATTCCTGGGCCATTATCCATGGCCTATGCATGTCCTAATGCTTAAAATAACACAAAAATATAGACGTCCAAGCTAATATCGTACCTAATGAGAGGCAAAAAAGAAGGATTTACCGAAGTGTTTATCTCGGCTAACCTAAGAGGACCTAAAATCCTACGAATTACCCGTTGAAATTGCAACTTAGTACTAACAATTATGTGTATCTTTTGCCTTGTAAGGGGAATGAAAGGATCATACAGACTCTCGTGATTCATGCAAACTACTTGACTATGCTAAAAGTTGATCCTACACAAAAACATACACGAGTTGTTGTCCTCAGTGGGGGCACCAATTTGAAGCGGTCCGGGGCGGGCAACAAGAAGAGCAACCTCTAGACACCCTTCAAGGCTCCCGTGCTGCTCAATGGGGCTGGGGCACAACACAACACAAACCAAAACAACAAACCCCCACCCAAATCCCAACTACACAAGGGGCACCACCTAGTTTAAGAGCGAACTAGGACGCAAAAGAGGAGAATGGTTAGAGCAACCCACAAACAAGCAAGGAATTTACACTAACCCTAACACAAATGGAATACTCTCACACACTAAAACACGAGAGAGAGAGAGAGAGAGAGAGATGGTGCTCGGGCTGCTTTGAAGTGTATCGTTAATGATCAAGAAAACATAAATATATATAGGTAAGAAAGAGAGAGAAGGGGGAAGGGGGTGCTTGTTGCACTAATGCCTTCTTACAAATCTGTCATGAACAATCAAAGTGAGATTAGTATTTGTTCAACATAGCCTAAGTAAATTACACCACAACACATCACAAGAAAAAAGCCACCCCAATCACTGCGTTAAGGCCAGGGGAGTCCTCTCCACCCTGTCGCCCTCTTACAGCCTGTGGGATTTATGGCTAAATTAATAACAATATCCGGAGACAAGCTATCAAGAACTTAAATAAAACACCAAGACACTTACACATCATTATTGTCCATGACTTCACGTTGGAAGGGAGACAAGGTATCCATGCTTAGTCCAAATTCAGCCTCCTTGATTCAGCAAATGTTGGGCTTACTCTAGTAGGAGAAATGATAGATTTCCTACTCTCAATTTAATGATCACTCTCTCTTACAATGGCATAGAGTTCCCTTGCTAATCACCCCTAATACAACACATACATATGCATAATGCCAATGAGATTCCACTCAAGAGCTCCTTCTCAAGAGGTTGAGCTTGGCTTCTCAAGCTATAGCATAGTGCTCTTTCTTCTCCCCCCTTTTGTGCTAGCTACACCCTCCTTTTATAGCAATTTTGAAGGCTAGGGTTACTCCTCTAACCATGGTTGGGTTAGATTTTCAGCAATTTATCTAATTTCTTTTGCTTGGAATTATCAAGAAGTTGGTGGGGAAAGAGAGAGGAGAGAAATGGAGGTGATAGAACTTTTCATAGTGGGTTAGTGTTAGTAGAGTTAGTATTAATTTACAAATGGAATTGGATATTTACAATGGGAGTATCCATGTAGGATACAAATAAGGAAGAAAAACTCTTAAGAGGTAAGAAAAGGTGGATTTCTTACAAGGTTGATGCTCCAAGTATCTTGAGTAGGGCCAATTTTGACGCTTGTTGACGGTCCACTATCTTTGACGGTACATTTTTTCTCCACTCTTGACCTTCCTTGAGAGACAAGGTAATTGAAGCTAAGTAATCAACTACCATGATGCTGTCTTTTAAGAGAAGAGGCTGAATTTTGTGGTTTTTTTTATAGATATGGGTAATTTGGAGGAGGAAAAATGAGACTAGGTGGTCAATTTTGGAATGGAATTGTGTGTGGGAGGTATGAGTTCACCATGGTTTCTCTTATTCTTCAAGGTTGAGGAGAAGGTGAGTAGGGTGCAGAGAGGAGTGGTGAGAGAGGTGGGGATGATGAGTGGAGAAGTGTGTGTGAAAGAGGAAAATGATAAAGTGGAAGAGAGAGTGTGGCTGCATAGCATGGGAAAACTGAGGTCCACTAATAAAATCATAGCTCACAGCTCGTAGCTCAAAAAAATATGCAAAAATTTGAGGCAAAAGTTCAGCCCACGAGCTACAACTTTTGTTTGTATTACCTTTTCAAATTCGGAGAGCAAGTGAACTTTAAAAATTCAGCAAAACCGACCAATTTTTTCCACTACACAAGGTCCTTGTGGGGTCCTTCTTTGGATGATTCTTTTGAATACCTCCAAGAGTGAGCCCTCCATAGTGCATGTATGCATGCCACCTACCCTTGACCTTATTTGGTAGGTCTATAATTGAAGATATTGTTGAGATCATGATATAAGTGAATAGTACAACTAAGAAAATCAAATATTGAGGGGTCTAAAAAATATGTACATGTCAAATGTAAATAATATAAGTGGAAAAAATATAAAGGGGTCAAAAGAAATCTCTCTCATTATGAGGCTACCATAAAAAGATAAATATTTTTGGTGTTCTATTTTTTTAGAAAAAAAAAACAAAATAGATGTAGGAAGGAAAAAATCACAATAGTGAAAAAATATACACATAAATAAAACTAGTTTTTTTGGATTTTTGTTGGGGTGGAGTTACACCAAATATAAGAGAAGCTTACATGAAAATATTTCTATATGGAATAAAGAGTATGAAAAATGGTAAGAAAAATTGTGGTAATGGTGAGGCAATGTACAGAGCATAAATAACACACACCTAGGTAGAAATATTTAAATAAATACCAAAATAATTATGAAAAAATCTTTTATTTAGGCCCTATATACAAAGAAATATTTACATACGCATGGGCCATAATATACTTATATTTTTTATATTTTTTATTTTTTTGGCTCAACTAGCCCAATGACTAGCTAATTGAGGGTTTTTTATTTCAGTAAGGAGATATGGGAAAAGTCCCCTAACTCACACGCACCTATATACAGTGAAAGGGTGAGGGTAACCACAGTGTTTGAGTGATTTGATAGGGTGAGATAACTCACTATGGAAATTACAGAGAGCCGAAAAAACAGCTATCACCATGTTTTCAAGGCAGACACTATTGCATAGAGTTCGCATTCATAAGCAAATAATTTTGCTATGCTGAATCAAGCTTCTTGCTTTCAAATGCAATTGGCCGCCCTTCTTTTAGCAGGGTTGCTCCAATAGCACGGTCACTGGCATCCGTTTCCAAAACAAATGGTTTCAAAGGATCTACAATAGCTAGAATTGGAGCTGTAGCTAATGCATCCTTGAGCATATGAAAACTATGCTGTTGAGCGGGTCCCCACTAAAAGGTCTTGCCTTTGCCTTTCAGTTGGTCCGTCATGGGAACAACAATATTAGCATAGTTTTTAACAAACCTTTGATAAAAACTTGCAAATCCCAAAAAAATCTGTAACTCTTCTAGATTTTTAGGAGAAGGCCACCGTCGAATGGTATCCACTTTGAATTGATCCATGTGTAGCCCGGTAGCTGAAATAACGTACCCAAGATAGTGACTTTCCTCCTTCAAAAAATCACACTTGGATTCCTTGGCATATAATTGATTTGTTCGTAGCAATTTAAACACCTACCTCAGATGTTGTAAGTATTCTTCCTCAGAAGCAATGTATACTAGAATGTCATCGAGAAAAACAATGACAAATTTGCCCAAGTACGGTTTCAAAACACTATCTATAAGTGTCATGAATATTGCGGGCGCATTGGTTAACCCAAAAGGCATAACCAAAAACTCGTAGTGTCCAAATCTTGTTCAGAATGCAGTTTTAGGTATATCAGCAAGTCAATACGTACTTGGTGATAACCCGACCGCAAGTCTATTTTTGTAAAAATACTAGCATGAGTGAGCTTGTCGAACAACTCATCCATGCGTGGCAATGGGTACTTGTTCTTAACATTAACCGCATTTAGGCCATGATAGTCTATGCACATGCGCATACTGCCATCTTTTTTCTTCACTAATAGAATAGGAGAAGCCCATGGTGAAGAACTTGGCTGGATAAACCCTCTCCTAAGATAGTTAGCAAGTTGACATTCCACCTCAGCAGCTTCAGAGTAACTCATTGGATAGGGTGGTTTACTGCCTGCAACCACGTCGATGCTATGTTGCACCGATTGTGTCGGTGGTAATCTTGATGGCAAATCATTAGGAAAAACATCGTGAAATTCCTTTGATAAATTTTTTAAGTCACTAGCAACATTTGGTTGAGAAGTAGCCGTTGGTGGAAGAGATGAGAGAGAAGCATGCGGCGTTGATCAGGAATGTTCAACAGATTCAATATTGGAAAGAAAATGAGACAATGAGTAACACAAGAAAACTTGATCTATTTCATTATCAGAAATGAGCTGCATAAGCTCGGCTATACATATTAGTGGTGAGGAAGGCACATCCTTCTCTCCTAACAACAACACATGTGTGCCATGGGATTCAAACATCATACTGTTGTGCTCGTAGCTATACTTTAGTGATGGTCCTAGGCTATGCAACCATTCCCTACCAAGTACCACATCTACCCTCTCCATGTTCATAACCTCAAAATCCAAGGATGTGGAATAGCCTTGTATTTTCAACGGTACATCTCGGACTTGAGTATCCCAGATTTTGGCATCATAACCATTCATCATTGTTACCTTGTAGCGGTGGAAACTCGGAGTTTGGGGCAATTTGAGTTTTTTCACCAATGCATAATTAATGAAATTGTGAGTGGCACTGTCATCTACCAAGATGCGCAGCTTGTGCCCTTACCCAGAGATCCGTGCATACACACTAAGTCATGTGGATCGAAGTTGTGTTTGCCACATGGAAGCTGTGATACAGCATTCATGCACCACCTCGGTGTGTGCTACTTCCACCGTAGAGAATCGTGAGGAAAACTCAAGAGGTAGCAGTTGCACCGTGTGCACTCCTTTCTCCTTGCCCTGAGCAATAGATTTCTCCTTGAGAAAATTCTTTTTGCCATGGCTGCTTCCTAAGCATTGAAAGCATAACTTCTCTTTTTTAGCGTTATCAAAGTCCTCAGGAGAGAGAGGACCACGGGACCCCTTGGATTTTTTAGCTGCTTCAAAATTGGCTACTATAAATTTTGTTTTATTGTGTCCATACTGTGTGCCTGTATTACCATGTGTATCAGCAGACACGTGATTATTATGTGATTTCTTTTCATCTGGATCATCATGAATGTGTGCTTTCACTATGGTCTCCTCAAGTGTTTTAGGGTCCTGAGTCTTGACATGCTTCTTAAGCTCTGGTGTCAGACCGCGGATAAACCCACGTACTTGTTAAAAGGTGTCTAGTCCTTCCAAGTTGAGGATAACATCCCAATAGTGAGAGATATATTCAAGTAATGATGGGTGTTGGCGCATGGAAAACGTGTCCCAAGCCGTCCAATTTCGATCTGCCTCATTTGTAGGTAGAAATTCTTTTTGAAACATAGCCTCAAAGGCTGTCCAACTCTATGGTATGATATTCTTCTCCTTAAGAGACATCCACCATTTGTAGGCCTTGCCTTCCAGATTCAAACTTCTTTGCAGTGCACTGACAGCATCAGGAGTACATCGTAAGGCATGAATTCCATCCCACTTGCTGAGAAAGATATTCACTGCATCCTTATTGCAATCTCAGTTCCCCAGTTCTTGGCATTCTTGATTGGTGTGCCCAGGAAAGTTCAAAGGCAATAAGGATTTAAAGAGTTAAAGTCAGAAGGATGGACTTTTGATAGCACTTTACGGCCTAGCAATCGTCCTTGTGAGCAATCAGCCTGGAGAGCACCCAATGAGGGGCCAAAAAGTGGTTCTTTTTTGATTCAATGGGGGTTTTTCTAAGTTTTGAGGTCCAGTGAAGAGGAGGCTCTCACGTGGCAGCGATATGATCCCACATGGGGAGATGGCCCCCATAAATTTGTGGTATATATTGATAGCCGTTTTTCGGCTCTCCCTAATTGCCATAGTGAGTTATCCCACCCTACCAAAATCGCCTAAACACTGTGGCTATTCTTACCTTTTCATTGTAGATAGGCGTGTGTGAGTTAGGGGGCTTTTCCTATATCTTCTTAAAACACTCAGCTAGCTAGTCTCACTAGGCTAGTTGAGCCAAAAATAAATAAATAAAATAAAATAAAATAAAAATATTATGGCCCATTTGTGTGTAAATATTGCATTGTATATATGGCCTAAATTTAAGGGTTTTTATAATTATTTTTATATGGTATTTGAATATTTATACTTAGGTGTGTGTTTTATTAAACCTGTGTATGCCTTCTTTCATCCTCTTACACCATAAGCATATTTTTTTGCCAATGTGTACATACTCTGACCTCATATTTTTATTTTATACAAATCACCCCCACATTTTCACCCTCACTCTCGTGAAAACAAAAGTTGATTTCTACTCTCTTAGTCACGTTTATTATATTATTTACTTGCATACCTTTTCCTCTTTCACCCAAAATAATACAAAGAGGGACCATATCATATGATTCCAATATCTTTCCATATCCATATTTTCTCCACATTTATTTTATTTTATTTTATTCTCATTATTCTAACACCATGTGCTCATTGAGCTAAAATCCATGAATAGTCCATACACTAGTCCCACCATGTATATATTGCTTTATTCACCAATAATCCTCCTCCATGCATGTGTAAAGGGAAACTTGGATGCTTTGTATTATGATATGAGAAAGGAGGGGCTCACTCTTGGATGCATTGTACAAATTCAACAAAGGAGGGGGCCACTAAACGACTTTTGTAGGCATAAAAAACAGGCTTTTTGGTGAGATTTTTGGCACCCATCTGCACTCCGAATTTGGAGTGGTGATCGAAAGAGAAAATGTGGAAAAAAAGCTGAATAATCACCTCAAACATTTTGGTGATTTTTGGAGCAACCACTGGTGAGCTATGATTTTTTGAGTGGGCTCCACTCTGCCCACTTTTCTCACAAAGTAACCCATAGTCTTCTCTCACCTCCTTTCCCACTTCCATACACTCATTCCTCTCTATCCCTCACTCAAACGTGCAACTTTCATGGCTTACTTCATGTTCTTCACCATTTCCATCTCTCCTTACTCCATAGCTCAAAAGATTATCATCTCTACACACATATAGCTCAATTTCTCTCTCTAGAATCAAATTCATATTACCATAACCTCTTCATCCTTTCATAAAAGAGAAAAAAATAAGCAAATAACCAATCTCAAGCCCTGAAAAAGGAGGAGTTTTATCATGGAGAATTCAACTTCCCCATGGTCACAAGAATTGCACCGACAAAGTTCTACAACCGCTTCATTCACTGGAGGAGAAGGTGGAAAATTACATTAACATCTTGTGGTTTCCACCAAATTGTGTATATTCTCATTCTTCTCTTACTTTTTATCATTGTATAAATCATATAATGCACCTTGAGTGCATATGCCATGTAATTTTACCCCATCCTACTAACTTCAAACTACTAACACTAACTGCTAACCCTTTTTTTGTAAATTGCATCCACTCTACTCCACCGTGGAGTAGGCAACTTCACACAAAAAATCACTCACCTCTCTAGAATATTCTCTATTTCACCTCAATAATTCTCTCCTCTTGAGCCCACATCCATGTGACTCAAGAGACAAGAGAGACCCACTCTCATAAGAACATATAAAAAATTTCATAAACATGATTTTCTATGAAAATATTGTTGATTAGTTATAATCCTAATTAGGGCTCTCCTCACCTATAAATAGAGCCCTTCTCCCTTTGTAAATGGCAGGATCCCTACACAATTGCTCACTACTTTGAGCGTGCCATTCACCATCTTAGTTTTAGGGAGTGAGAGTGAGCCATCTATGCACCATTACATGTGGTGTATAGGAAAGCTTCTTTGAGCTACTTGTAACATTGCAAGGGAGTGAGTAATTCATAACTTCCAATCAAAGTTGTACCTACTCTTGCGCATCAATTTAATCAATAAGTTGGGTACAAATCGCGGGTCAAAACTCTCTTGAGTCTCTCCAATTCACGCTTGGCAACCTCATCTCGTTTGGTTTAAGGTGACGCGTTTTCATTTTGAGATTCTTTTGTAGTATCTTCTTGTATGTGACTCAAGATCTCTTGTGTTTATTTTCGTTGCTTGGGAAAACATTATAAGAGGGTTGTATGGTGAGAGGTCTCCCATAACCCTAAGATAATGTGTAGATTGCAACATCATCAAACTTAATCGTGTCTCTTGACTCTCCTCCAAGCTGTTCATACACCCACGTCAATCATTAAAATTGAAGTTAAATTCTTGCACAAAGATCTCTCTCTTTCTTTTGTGTGTGCGTATGTGTATGTGTGTGTGTTTGGTGTGTGTATTTGTAGCATTTAAATTAGTGATAGTGTACCCTTCCTTCTCGCTTGTATTGCTAAGGGATTCTCCTCTTTTGCGTCCTAGTTCGCTCCCTAACTAGGTGGTGCCCCTATCTTGTTTGGGTTTGGCTGTGGGTTGGTTGTTGTGTTGTGCTTGTGGTTGCCCCCAACCCCAATTGAGCAGCACGGGAGCCTTGAGGGGTGTTTAGAGGTCGCCTCTCTTGTTGCCCACCCCGAACTGCCTCAATTTTGGTGCCCCCACTGAGGACAACTTGTGTATTTTTGTGAAGGATCAGTCTTTAGCATAGTCAAGTAGTTTGCATGAATCACGAGAATTTGTATGATCCTTTCATTCCCATTGCAAGGCAAAAGGTACACATAATTTTTAGTACTATGTTTCAATTTCAACGTGTAATTCGTAGAATTTTAGGTCCTCTCAGGTTGGCCAAGATAAACGCTTCAGTAAATCCTTTTATTTTGCCTCTCATTAGGTACGACCTTAGTTTGGACGTCTATATTTTTGTTTTGTTTTAAGAATTAGGTCATGCATAGACAATGGATAATGGCCCAAGAATAGAGGTTTTCGCCTTTTATTTCACTCCACACATTAGAATAAACATTGCAATTAGTAGAAAAATCCAGTTTCAACAACATATGGTGTTCATGTTTTGTGCCCAAAGAGTAGGAGAAATTCTCGCGTCACCAAACCCTGTCATCCTACCTCTTATTGATTATCATAGGTCGTTTGATGTGAATATTTTTATTTTGTTGTAGAATAGATTGCAATTTAAAAAACATTATTGAAAAAACAAAAACGTGCGTCACTTTGAAATCAATTCAATGGAGAGCCAACGCCAAATGTCTGGATATCCTCTTTTCTTTGGAGAGCCTGGAGAGGATGCAGAATTATTTTTGGCAAATTTCAAGATGTCTTGCCGTATCAAGAGGATAATAACTGATCAAGAACATGTAGAAATGTTTGAAGTGGTCCTTAGGAAAGATGCTAGCACTTGGTTTGACTCTTTGCCTGAGGAAGTTAAGGGGAATTACACAGAAGTTTTGAATCGTTTCAACAAATACTTCTTTGATCCACAAAACACTCAAAAACTATGGCAAGACATTGTTTCTCATAAGCAAAAAGACTTAGATGACTACTACTTGTACAATCAAGAGTTTCTACGTCTTTGGGCTGTATGGGTGAGAAATGTTGCTAACCCTGGTGATGGTGCAGAGTTCCTAAAGAAGGAGAGATTCATAGCCGGACTCTTTATTGACCCTAAGGTAAAAGTTGAGGCGGGTGCACCTGCTACCTTTGATGCAGCTGAAACTAGGGCTGCTGAGAAATATAGGAAACTCAAGTGCTTAAGGGTGGAGGTTCCAATAGAAGGTCTTAGACCCAAAGGTAAGTCACAAGCATCAACATCTAGGGAGATTTCTAAGGTAACGGCTGAAGTGATTGAGAAGTGAAATGAATCTTTAAGCAGCCTGTCAATTCACCTTGCACAAGCTGTAGGTCCAAAGGGACAAGCAAAGAAGTCAGAAGAGAGAGATCCACGAACTAGGAGAGTCTTGCAATGTTGGAATTGCGGAGAGTCTGGACATGGGATGTATAATTGTCCTTGGCCCCGTGGAGAGCCAGGGAGACCTAACTTGAATTACCCAGTGATGAATGCAGGAGAAGGAGCTGGTCAACAACCAAGGCTTCTACAAAGGCCAAATGGACCAAGACCACCTCCACAAGGAGTGGAAGGAGTTCCACCTTTGCCAGACCCAAACCACCTTTGCCAGACCCAAACGTGCATGTGGTAGAGGTGAAAAATTCAAGAGAGGTTGACATGGAAGCAAATGGCATTAAGCGTGGCCGAGGGAAAGGTAAGGAGAAAGAAGGAGTTACATCACAAAGTGACCATGGACGAGAAAAGAAGGCAAAGGAGACCAAGGAAGCTAAGAGGACTCGACGCCGTATCCACCTCCAAGACTTCCCTCTTGGACATGGTATGGCTCCATACAACTTGTTGGAAGACATGAGAGGTAAGGGTTCTGATATCTCATGGCCTCGGTTTCTTGCATTATGTCCACAAGTTAGGAGGGATTTAACAAAGGCAGTTAGCCCGAGGAGAAAGGTAAAAGAGATTGTGCATGTTGTAAAAATTGCACAAGCTGAAATGAATGAGGATGTTACACCTGTGCTAGATTGTTACATCAAGGGAAGATTGGTTAGAAAAGGTCTAGTGGATGGGGGTGCACAAATTTCCATCATGACAGAGGGGCTCATGCAAAGACTAGGCATGCACATCCATAAGACACCTGAAATTAAGGTCAAGATGGCAAACAATAGCAAGGCTAGGTGCGTAGGCATTTGTAAAAATGTTTTTGTGGAGGCCTTTGGCATTAAGAAGGCAGTGGATTTCTATGTCATGTCTACCAAAGGAAATGGTTACCCATTTATCCTAGGAAGACCATGGCTAATGAAAATGCAAGCTTTGTAGGATTGGGAGAGTGGAAAGCTAAATTGCAGGAATGAAAATCATAAGAAGGTTGTCTTTGACATGAAGGAGCACCGCCAAGAGGTACTCCATGAAGAATCATCTCAAAGTGAGACGGAGGAAGGCTGGACCGATAGCACTTCAGAAGGAGAAAGTAGCGGCAGCATTACTGAAGAGGAGTATTCCATCGAAGTCATGGGGGTAAGGTTTAATCCAAACAACCAAGAGACCTCTTGCCTAGGTTTAGAAGAGGTAGGTTCCCAAGAGAACCAAAATGTGCAAGATGAAGGAATGTTAGAAGGTATGTTGTCTACAACACTTACAAAGGATGAAACAGAGGAGTTCAAATGTGTGCTAAGAACGTTTCCTAGGCTTTTTGCTAAAGACTACACCGATGTGCGTGGAGTAGATGTTGTTCAACACAAAATTGAGTTGAAGCCAGAGGCCACACCTAAGGCTCAGAAGCTACGAAGGCTAGGAGTCATCAAGGAGCAGGCTCTACTCAAGGAGGTAAGAAAGCTTCTAGCAGCAGGTTTCATTTTTCCAGTGGAGAATTTAGTGTGTGGATTACCGTCTACTCATTGAGGCAACAAAAAGAGATCACTTTCCCCTCCCATTTCCAGATGAGATACTAAATGAGGTAGCTGGTCATGAGAAGTACACTGTGTGTGATGGCTACTCAGGTTACTTTCAAATAGGTATCGCATTGGAAGATCACTTAAAAACAACCTTCATCACTCCTTCGGGTTGTTATGCTATTAGAGTCATGCCATTTGGTCTGACAAATGCTCCTCCAACTTTCCGACGCTTCATGAACATGGTGTTTCAAGCATTTTTTGGAAAGTCCATTAGGGTTTTTATTGATGATTTTTGCATTTATAGCTCAAAATCATTGCATCTACAAAGGGTAGAATAAGGTTTAAAGAAGCTCTATGACATGGGAGGTCAACTCAACCCCGACAAGTGTCACATAGGTGAGGATGAAGTGATCTTGCTTGGTCACAAGGTTTCCTATAAAGGCATTGAGGTGGATCCTTGAAAGGCAAAGGCTCTTATTGAGCTCCCATCACCCAAGAATCTCAATGAGGTCATTTCATTCATTCAAAAGGTGAAGTATATGTCACGCTTTATTCACTTAGCTTCGGAGTTGCTTCATACTTTGCAAAAGTTGACACAACAAGTAGAATTTGCATGGTCTGATGAGCTTGAAGAGTACTTTTGTAACATTAAATTCATTTTGTCAGAGCTACCAACACTCATACCTCCTTGTTGGGAGTACACATTCTTTGTTAGCTCTAGTGTTGGAAGGGAAACAATTGGTGTTGTGTTGCTACAACAAGATCCCCACAGTACTAGGATGCGACCGATCTACTTTTCTTGTAGGGTCATGAATGCTTTGGAGAGAGGCTACACAGAAGCAAAACTCATGATGCTTTCTCTCATGTTTGCTGTGAGAAAGTTTAGATCCTACTTGCTACCAAAAACTTTTGTAATTCTCACTGCTGAAAATTTGTTTCCTTGGGTGTCATCTCAAATGAATCTTAGCACTAGGATCTCAAAGTGGATTATGGAATTGCAAGAGTTCCAATACTCTTTCAAGGTAGAAGATAGTGTGCGTGCACAATTGGCAGGGATCCTTACTTATAGGGTACGTGAGAAGGAGATTAAGGTGCCTGAAGTAAAGACCCTACCATTGCCACCACCTAAAAGTATTCCTAATGCTTTTACCTTGTTCTTTGATGGAGCTTTTCGATGAGTCACAGGAAAAGCAGGGGGAGGGCTAGTATTGCTCAACCCAAGTGGAGAGGTGGTCATGAAAGAGACGGTCAATCTACCAAGTTCAACTAGCAACAATGAAGCAGAATACGACACACTACTTCATGGTTTAAAGTTATGCATTGGCCAAGGTATACAACGTCTCATGGTAAAGGGAGATGCACTTCTCATAGTGAAGAAGATTTTAGGCATTTGGGCTTGCAAGAATGAAAACCTAAGGACAAAAGTTCATTCCATTCGTAGGCTGTTTAATCAATTTGAAGAAGTGCAACTATATCATATCCCTAGGAAACAAAATGAAGATGCAGATTTACTTGCACAAAAATCAGTTGCATGTGTTGAGAGTGAAGTGCAGGTCATCATGGCAGCAACAGTGATAAAGCAGCCAAGGTACCAGGGGATGGAGTCATTGGATCCCATTGTGAGCTACATTTTAGAGGGCGAGTTTCCAGAGGGCTTCACAAAGGCTCAAAAGCGGAGGCTCATTAAGAAGGCGAGTTCATATTTGTTTTTGGAAGGTGCCCTTTACCAAAGGGGAAAAGATCAAGTTTGTAGGAGAATACCAACAACCAAGGAGATTCCATCCATTCTTGAAGGTTTGCATGAGGAAGCGTGTGGTGGTCATTTTGCACAGGAACTCACTGCAAAAAAGATTTTGCTTGCCGGATACGTTTGGCCAAGCTTGCACATTGATGTTCAACATTGGTGTAAAAGCTACCACAATTGTCAGATTAATGGAAACAAGCTTCTGTTACATGGTCCACGTAGTCCTTGCAAATGGTCCGTTTGAAAAATGGGGCATTGATGCTATGGGTCCATTTCCCAGGACTAAAAATGGAAAATTGTATATCTTGGTGGCCATAGACTACATGACTAGGTGGGTAGAATCTCAAAGTGTGGCAAGAGTGAATGAGAGCACAGTTAGCAAGTTTGTGTACACTCACATTTGTTGCAGATTTGGCACACCTTTGGAGATTTTTTTTGATAATGGTCCAGGGTTTAGGAAGGACTTGCTCACGGAAGTTTGTGATGAGCTTCACATTCTACATCGGCATAGCACACCCTACTACCCTCAGTCAAATGGTTTGGTAGAGAAGGATAATGGTGTCATTGCAGGCATCATCAGAAAGATGGTGAGAAACAAGACATAGTTGTGGGATGACTTCTTGGATGGTGCCTTGTGGGCGTATCGAACCACATATAGGGAAGCCACGGAGTTTACACCATTTCACCTGGTCTATGGTCATGGTCTATGGTCAAGAGGCTTTACAACCAATTGAGGTCAACATTCCAACAATGTGACTTCATGGCAAAGAAGCACAAGATGATCAAGAAGCATGGATGGATCGACTTCTTACCTTAGCTGAGCTTGAGTGGAAAAGAGAAGCAGCATACGAGTGCTACAAGAGGAAAGCTACGCAAGCGAACGAGAAGCTCGACAAGAAACTAAAGAACAAAGGCATCAATGAAGGAGATCTTGTGCTAAGGTATGACAATCGACTCGATAATCGTTTTGATGCCAAATTTGAAACTAGATGGCAGGGGCCATACATAGTTAAGAAGGATTTCAATTCAAGTTACTATCAACTTATGGACTTGAATGGGAAAGAGCACTCTAGGAAGGTAAATGGTTATCGCTTGAAGCCCTATTTGAGTCGCCTTCTAATAAAGGATCTACCAAAGATCTGTCCAAAGGCCGCTTTCTCATGTAAGTATTGCTACATGAAGCATGAGTGTAGATTCAACCAAAATTCTGAGGGGCCAAAAAATGAAGATCTCGTCAAGGACTCTGAAGCACTCTCTTTGGAAAAGATGCTCTATGATGGTACATGAATATACCATCATCATGGGGGAGGGCTAATGATAGCCATATTTTGGCTCTCCGTAATTTCCATAGTGAGTTATCCCACCCTACTAAAATCACCTAAACACTGTGGCTATTCTTACCTTTTCATTGTACATAGGCGTGTGTGAGTTAGGGGGCTTTTCCCATATCTTCTTAAAACACTCAGCTAGCTAGTCTCACTGGGCTAGTTGAGCCAAAAATAAATAAATAAAATCAAAAAAATAAAATATATTATGGCCCATTTGTGTGTAAATATTGCATTGTATATATGGCCTAAATTTAAGGGTTTTTATAATTATTTTTGTATGCTATTTAAATATTTATACTTAGGTGTGTGTTTTATTAAACCTGTGTATGCCTTCTTTCATCCTCTTACACCATAAGCATATTTTTTGCCAATGTGTACATACTCTGACCTCATATTTTTCTTTTATACAAATCACCCCCACATTTTCACCCTCACTCTCGTGAAAACAAAAATTGATTTCTACTCTCTTAGTCACGTTTATTATATTATTTACTTGCATACCTTTTCCTCTTTCACCCAAAATAATACAAAGAGGGACCATATCATATGATTCCAATATCTTTCCATATCCATAATTTCTCCACATTTATTTTATTTTATTTTATTCTCATTATTCTAACACCATGTCCTCATTGAGCTAAAATCCATGAATAGTCCATACACTAGTCCCACCATGTATATATTGCTTTATTCACCAATAATCCTCCTCCATGCATGTGTAAATGGCAACTTGGATGCTTTGTATTATGATATGACAAAGAAGGGGCTCACTCTTGGATGCATTGTACAAATTCAACAAAGAAAGGGGCCACTAAAAGACTTTTGCAGGCATAAAAAATAGGCTTTTTGGTGAGATTTTTGGCACCCATCTCCACTCCGAATTTGGAGTGGTGGTCAAAAGAGAAAATGTGGAACAAAAACTGAATAATCACCTCAAACATTTTGGTGATTTTTGGAGCAACCACCGGTGAGCTATGAGTTTTTGAGTGGACTCCAGTCTGCCCACTTTTCTCACAAAGTAACCCATAGTCTTCTTTCACCTCCTTTCCCACTTCCACACACATACACTCATTCCTCTCCATCCCTCACTCAAACCTGCAACTTTCATCGCTTACCTCATCTTCTTCACCATTTCCATCTCTCCTTACTCCATAGCTCAAAAGATTATCATCTCTACACACATATAGCTCAATTTATCTCTCTAGAATCAAATTCATATTACCATAACCTCTTCATCCTTTCATAAAAGAGAAAAAAATCAGCAAATAACCAATATCAAGCCCTGCAAAAGGAGGAGTTTGATCATGGAGAATTCAACTTCCCCATGGTCACAAGAATTGCACCGACAAAGTTCTACAACCGCTTCATTCACTGGAGGAGAAGGTGGAAAATTACATTAACATCTTGTGGTTTCCACCAAATTGTGTATATTCTCATTCTTATCTTACTTTTTATCATTGTATAAATCATATAATGCACCTTGAGTGCATATGCCATGTAATTTTACCCCATCCTACTAACTTCAAACTACTAACACTAACTGCTAACCCTTTTTTTGTAAATTGCACCCACTCTACTCCACCGTGGAGTAGGCAACCTCACACAAAAAATCACTCACCTCTCTAGAATATTCTCTATTTCACCTCAATAATTCTCTCCTCTTGAGCCCACATCCATGTGACTCAAGAGACAAGAGATCCCCGCTCTCATAAGAACATATAAAAAATTTCATAAACATGATTTTCTATGAAAATGTTGATTAGGTGTAATCCTAATTAGGGCTCTCCTCACCTATAAATAGAGCCCTTCTCCCTTTGTAAATGGCAGGATCCCTACACTATTGCTCACTACTTTGAGCGTGCCATTCACCATCTTAGTTTTAGGGAGTGAGAGTGAGCTCTCTATGCACAATTACATGTGGTGTATAGGAAAGCTTCTTTGAGCTAGTTGTAACATTGCAAGGGAGTGAGTGATTCATAACTTCCAATCAAAGTTGTACCTACTCTTGCGCATCAATTTAATCAATAAGTTGGGTGCAAATCGTGGGTCAAAACACTCTTGAGTCTCTCCAATTCACGCTTGGCAACCTCATCTCGTTTGGTTTAAGGTGACGCATTTTCATTTTGAGATTCTTTTATAGTATCTGCTGGTATGTGACTCAAGATCTCTTGTATTTATTTTCTTTGCTTGGGAAAACATTATAAGAGGGTTGTATGGTGAGAGGTCTCCATAACCCTAAGATAATGTGTAGATTGCAACATCATCAAACTTAATCGTGTCTCTTGACTCTCCTCCAAGCTGTTCATACACCCACGACAATCATTAAAATTGAAGTTAAATTCTTGCACAAAGATCTCTCTCTTTCTTTTGTGTCTGCGTATGTGTATGTGTGTGTGTTTGGTGTGTGTATTTGTAGCATTTAAATTAGTGATAGTGTACCCTTCCTTCTCGCTTGTATTGCTAAGGGATTCTCCTCTTTTGCGTCCTAGTTCACTCTCTAACTAGGTGGTGCCCCTATCCTTTTTGGGTTTGGCTGTGGGTTGGTTGTTGTGCTGTGCTTGTGGTTGCCTCCAGCCCCAATTGAGCAGCACGGGAGCCTTGACGGGTGTTTAGAGGTCGCCTCTCTTGTTGCCCGCCTCGGACCGCCTCAATATATTGGGGTGTTAGCCCCTCCTAAAGCAACGAGGTGTGGAGCTCCATGGCTATGGCGAAGCGGATCCTGGTGACCATGCCCGTTTTGGCGAGCGGCTACCACTTACAAACCGCGTTGGTCGGGGGCTGAGACGGCATGATGTTGATGTGGCATAAGCGGGGTCTCTTTCCTTCTATAGGTTTCAATTTTTGAGGAGACAGTCGGTGAGCACTAACAGCACCGGTGGTGCCCCCTTCTAGGGTACTGTTCATGTGGAGATGGGAGGTTGAAGGGCCATGACAAAACCCAATGAGGGAGTGGTTCACTTACAGTGGAAGAGAAGGTTGAGAATGGAAAGTCGGTCGACTTCTTGGTGTTGGAGCTATATATGGCTCACTCTACTCAACTTGGTGTCACCTATATATTTGTATCTTGTCTTCAATATGAATCAGTCTTTGGGAGCGTATATGGTGTGTCTCTTATCTCGTCTCTCTCTCTTTCTCTCTACATCTCAACATGGTATCAGAGCTGTAACGATCACACGCCAATTCAATTCATGGTGACAAAACAGTATGTATATGCGATTCGCATGTAACATTCAAAATTGCTACAAATTTTATTTTTGAGCGTTGATTCTTGTTAATTGTGGTTGTTTTTTGTTAAGAAGGATATGATTAGTGTTTTGTGTGGTGTTTATTGCTAATCAATCTAATCGTTGGTTACGTTTTCTTGTTGATGACACCCTGAACTTCATCTCAATTTTTGGGGGTCTTCTGCTCAAAATTTGGAGAAACGGGAAAAGCACGATGGAGTGTAGCGCAATGACACTTTTCAAAAAAACTTGTTGGTCCTCTCGAGCTCTTTGATTTGAGTTCTATGTTTGCGTCAATCGGAGTCGGAGCAGATAGTTATGCTATTTTTACTGCAAATTGAGCTTGACGCAGCTTTCTTCGTGAAGCGTCCGTGATCGTTTTTCTAATTTTGGCATTAACATTTTCGAGAAAATTTAGATTTTTTTTATTCGTATTGTGGCCATCTATCTTGCGTCTCATGCCACTCTATTTTGAGGACTCTTTTATTATTAACGTCTCCTTTATCCTGCTTTTTTTGGGTGACGTCTCTCACATCTTTGGACGTTCCTTGCGAATCCTTCTTGCGTTTATCGTTGACAAAATGAAGTCCTCATATTTCTCTCATTCTCAATTGCGTCCTTCACCATATATGGTGTGCAGATTCTGCGATCTTATCTTATACGTCTTCTCGCAACAAGATATAGCTATGACTATTCTCGTCAATGGCTTTCCTTCTGGCCAGCGTTCTGTTCCTCCTTTCCAAGGCCAAGGATTTCCATGCTGGAAAGTAAAGATGTTGTTAATTCTTGAACGCAATGAACTCTCTGATGTTGTTCTTGGAAATCATGTTTGTCTGCCTCAGCCTGTTGATACGGATAATGATAACGTGCTTATCACTGAAGGACCTATATTTGAAGATTGGAATGTTGTCTATACGGATTGGAAACGACGTGATAAAGCAGCTCGTCGATATATTATTTCTGCTCTTACTGATTTTCTTTTGCTTGATATGTATGAACTGCAAACTTTCAGGAGAAATCTGTTACAAAAATACTATATTTGAGAGGGTTGCTTAACAAGTTACAATATGAAGTTGGTACTGCCATGACGGGACATATTGAATCTTTCAAATCTATTATTAATCAACTTGCTGTTGCCGATGATCCTGTTCCACAACAGCAACCAATTACACTTCTCCTTGATACGGTGAAGGACTCTTCTTATGATAACATTGTTACTATTCTCTCTAATAAAGATGGTCTTGATTTCGACCAAGCCTGCATGTCTTTAATTGAATACTCTCAACGTCAAGAATGTCGTAATGCTGGTCACGATACAACTATGATTTCACAAGACGAGACCGAGTCAAAACAGATGGAACGTGATTTTTATGCTCGAAGGCGTCCATTTCAACGAGGAAACCGCAGAGGTGGACGTCGCGGTAATATTTTCTCTCGTCTCCAATTTCCTAATAAGCAATGTTCTTACTGCAACAGAAATGTCCATACTGAAGATGATTGTTGGGCACGTCAATATGATGAAGAACACAATATTACCACGAAACAACCACATTTATCTAGAGACTCTTCCTCTTCTTCTTGTGAATATTATGGACGATCTGATCATCCCACTAATATGTGCTATAAGCATCCATTCGACACAAATCGTAATAGAGCATATGCTACTGAACATCGAAACAACATTGTACCAGAAACAAGCTGCATCCTATGTTCAGTTTCTCCATACAGAATACTTCATGTACGTGATGGATCACTTTTTATTGTCGATTTTGGTGCTACAAGAAATATGACATATCAGTCTAAGTGGCTCCATAACTATCATCCACTACCAGTTGAACGTGTTGTTTATCTTGCTGATGATACTACTTGTCAAGTAAAGGGTATTGGAGACTTATATCTTGGTACCTTATCTTCTTCCACTCGAATTTTGCGAAGAGTATTACATGTACCAGATCTTTAACGTAATCTTCTTTCAGCTGCTAGACTTGTTGATCTTGGTCTGTTTGTTGGATTTGATCATACCAAATGCCGGATTGAGAAAGATGGATAGACTATAGCCACTGCTCCTCGAAATGGTAATTTGATTGAACTCTCTCTCAACGATGCTGTAGCAAATGTTCACTGCTCCAGGTGATCGTGATTGCAAAGTATGGCATCACCGTTTTGTTCATGCTGATTTCTCAAAACTCCTTGATCTTCAACGTCGTGATTTTGTTCATGGCATGGATCTTAAAGCCCATCCCCATATGGAAATTTGTGAATTTTGTGCTCTTGGGAAACACACTCGTAAACCCTTTCGTCTTTCAAATACAACTCATTCTCACGACATATTGGATCTTGTTCATACTGATATATGTGGACCTCTACCTTCTTCGAGATCACAATATCGCTACTTCATTACTTTCATTGATGATTTCTCAAGGTATACGAATGTATTTCTACTTAGACAAAAATCTGAAGCCTTATCTGTTTTCAAACAATACCACAGGGCTGCGGAACTTCAAACTGGTCGTCCTTAAGAAGCTTCGTAGTAACAATGGAGGCAAATATGTTTCTCAAAAGTTTGTGAGTTACTGTGCTGACAGTGGAATTCATCATGAACACACTATTCCATATTCGCCTCAACAAAACGGCGTTGCTGAACGAAATAATCCCACTATTCTCAATGCTATAAGATGTATGCTGATTCATTCTGGCTTATCTCGTGTTTTCTGGGTTGAAGCTACTTTGACAGCAGTATTTAGAATCATCTTCCTACTACTGCACCCTCAGGTAAGATACCCATCACAGCATGGACAGGTGACATTCCTTCTGTATCTCATTTTTGAACCTTTGGATGTTTGCCTATATTCATGTTCCCAAAGAAACACGAACAAAGTTTGATGCTCCTGGTCTTAAAGTTATTTTTATTGGATATTCTGACACTTCCAAAGGCTACAAATTCTATGATCCTTCCTCCAAGAAAGTAATTGTGAATCGTGATGCTACTTTTAACAAACAGCTTATGGGAGGCTCATGGTCCATGGATGATTCTGATGATACTAAATCATTGCTTTAGGCTTTTCCATTTCTTTCAGATGATGAAACTCTTCCTATAGAGCAGCTTTCCTCTTCACAACCATCCATTCCGAATGTTGCCAATGATGATATTGATATTTTTGTTGATCTGCCTATTGATTTTGAACATGGCTCATATCATGTTTATGATGACGATGTTGTTGATAATGCTTTTTCTACTTCTAAAGATCCCGTTACTTATGATGAAGCTATCTCTTCACCATAAAAGGATCAATGGCAAGAGGCTATGGAAGCAGAGTACGATTCTCTTATCTCTAAAGGTACATGGATACTTACTGAATTACCTCCTGGTCGTACAACTATTAAATCTAAGTGGGTGTATAAGACAAAAGTAAAAGCAGATGGATCTTTTGACAAGTTCAAGGTGCGTTTAGTTGCAAAAGGTTACTCCCAAGTAGCTAGTGTTGATTATTAAGAGACTTTTTCACCAGTTGTTCGCATTACAAGTGTTCGAGTTTTATTGGCATTTTCTATTCAATTTGATTTATAAGCTCATCAAATGGATGTGCGAACTGCTTTTCTTAATGGTGACTTGGAAGAGGAAATTTATATGGAACAACCAGAAGGGTTTGTTATTCCAGGTAAAGAAGACCTTGTTGCTCAACTCCATAAGGCACTATATGGTCTCAAACAAGCTTCGCGAGCCTGGTATACAAAATTTGATCTTTTTCTCACCTCTAAAGGATTCATCTCTTGCTCGTCAGACCCCAACTTATACATAAAACGCCAAGGTAGCAGTTTTGTGATTCTTGCTCTTTATGTGGATGATACCATCCTTGTTTCCAATGATTTGGGATTTCTTCAGCAAGTGAAAAAGTTATTGTCTTCTGCATTCGATATGGTGGATCTTGGAGAGATTCACTCTTGTCCTGGCATTCAAATCCAACGGAACCGTACAAAAGGTATTTTATTCCTTCGACAGTCAAAGTTTATTGCAGATACTATTCAAAAATTTGGTATGGAATCTGCACATTCAGCCAACACACCTTGTCTTGCGAGCTCTACGAAGAACACTTCTGACAATGGCGGTCAACTTGTCACAAATCAACCTAATGCTAACTTGATTGGATGTCTTCAGTTTGTTGGCATGAACACTCGTCCTGATATTCTGTTTGCTGCTAATTATCTTGGACAACATCTTGCATGTCCTTCTCTTAAGCATTGGTCTGCTGCAAAGTGTGTATTGAAATACTTGAAAGGAACTACAGAGTTTGGTTTAGTCTATCGACGACAACTCGCATCGAATTCTATGCAATATCTTTCTCTTTGGGGTTACACAGATGCAGACTGGGCAAGATCACATTTATCTATGCAATCTACTAGTGGAAATTGCTTCTTTATAAATGGTTGTCTTGTTTCTTGGACCAGCAAGAAACAACGTTGTGTTGCAGTTTCTATGACTGAGTTAGAATATGTTGCATCATCACTTGTAGCTCATGAGTTGATTTGGCTTCGACAAATGCTGGTATATATTGGTCACTCTCCTCTTTCTAGCACACCCTTAGGATGTGACAACCAAAGTGCTATTAGTCTTGCAAAAGACTATGTTCAACATAATAAGTCAAAGCACATTGCTGTCCATTATCATTATGTCAGGTATGAAGTACGCAGAGGAACCATTATGGTTGAACACTGTCCAGGTGACGAGATGATTGCAGACATTTTGGCCAAAGGCCTCAACAAGTCACGTTTCATCCTCTTGCACTCAGAGCTTGGAGTTGCTTTGGCCTCACTCTTTCTAGATTAGCTTCTTTGCTATTGTAATAGCTTTGTACATATGACATTGTAATCTTTTAGGTACCATGCACTATGCACACTCCACATTTGCACATTGTGATCTCTGAGTCACTTGAATATTTGTACATAGATGCACAATTCACTTTCACATCATCATCGCTGGTTCATATTTTCACATTGTATAGGAGCTTGGGTTTCTCGCTTGAACTCCCCAAGGGTTTTTTCATCCAGCTAGAGACCTTTGTTTGAGTGGGGGTGTTGGAGCTATATATGGCTCACTCTACTCAAATTGGTCTCACCTATATATTTGTATCTTGTCCTCAATATGAATCAGTCTTTGGGAGCGTATATGGTGTGTCTCTCGTCTCTCTCTCTCTTTCTCTCTACATCTCAACACTTGGGCCATGCATAAGATGCTAAAATAGGTGTGACATGTGTAAGAAATGCACAAAAAATGCTAAAAAATCTTAGGTTGCACGAGCAAAAGGACCACATTTTTCTGTTTTTGAAGCTTTGTAATCCTATATAAAGGGGGTTCTCACACAATTTAGGGCCCTTTTTCCATTTTGAAACTCGGGGCCATTTCTGGACCATTGAAGCTTTGCCATTGAGCGTCGAGCTATGTTGTATGTTACCGAGGTGCGGCTACAGAGTTCGTGCAAAGCCGATGTGTTACCGATTGATGTGTTATGCTCGCCGATGGGTGTGCCAGCTAGGAGCTAGAGCTATATATGGTCAGGTTTGTTGAAAGAAAGCCATCATTATTGTGCATCTTGTGTCAATTCCCCCTACCCAATCTCTTCTTGGTTGTGTGCGTGTATTTTTGGGCGTTTGTAAGTAGTTGTGCCCCCCCGATGGTCTGTTGTGCACAGAGTGTTTGAGAGAGGTTGTGTGTGCGGTGAAGGGCTTGAATCAAGTTGTGCATATGGTTGGGCTTTGTTTGTGTTGTTGTATAGAGTGCGTGTGTACGGTGATGTGCAAATGGTGGTTTTTATGTGATTCATGTGAGTTTTCAAGGTGAACTCTAGTGGTTAGGAGTGTTGTGATTATCCTATGTTATAGATAGGCATGTGGTGTATGTTCTGGGTGTGTACCCCGTTCCCATCTTCTGGTGCCCCCTTAGAGGAGTTGGTTGACGCTCCTCATTAAAGGTGAAGCGGCGATTTTTCTGATGTTGACTGTATGAGACTCAAAGAGCAGGTGTTTCTAGCAAGGCATGGTCAGGATTTTGGATCTCTATAGGTGTTGAAGACTTGACGGTATGGTTGCAGAACTATAGATTGTTTCTGCTGGAAAGGGATGTTTCAAGATAAGACGATGCGGTGTCAGTTTTTTTGTTGCTGGTGCGTGGAAAAGCAAAGTTATGGTTTGATGAACTGCCTGACAAAGTAAAGACCAATTATGAATCACTGGAAGAGGATTTTCAAAGCAATCTCATAGGAGATGTGCAACCAGGCGAGGTAAAAATAAGGCTAGATGGATTGAAGCTGAGGGTAGAAGCCAATTTTTTGGCGTTCACATGGGAGGTTAAAGCCCTTTTGGTGGAACAAATCAAGGTAACTTCTGTTGAAAGTGTGGATTCTCTTAAAATGAGTAAGTTTTTGACTGCTTGCATGAAGAAGTGCAAGACAAGGTAGAGGCTGATGGCTCGGTGTCATAAAAGATAAAGTGATGGCTCTAGCAAAAGGGCAGACCAGGAAAATATTGAAGAAGCGGCAGGCGAGGCAAGGCTTGCCACAAGTGGTGATGCCAAAACAGATGGTAGCGGTGAGATTCAAGCCAAAAGGGATGCAAAGGGAGGTGTCTGTATACAAGAAGAACCAAGGGTGTTGTGGCTACAGAGAAATAGGGTTTTTCCCATGCCAAGGATTCCAGAGAGAGCAACTCTAGTTTTGCAAGAGATGAAGACGGTTCCAAATAAAGCGAGAGAAGTGCTACCAAATCAAGGTATGGTTGTACAGTCTCCTTTGAGCAATACTAGAGAATAGAGAGTACGGTTTGCAGATGAAGCCGAAGCAATGAATTTTCATGAAATTCCCAAGCTTGAGATCGAGGACAAGGACGTGCCGAGTGGTTGGAGCTCCATAGATGCACATATGAGTTGAGACAGAATCAACCCATTCACGGTATGAAGAGTTCGATCTTTTGAAAGTGCTTGAAGTTATGGTAGACGTGTGAAGATCAAGGAACAATACAAGATGAGATGCTTGATGAAGACCAAGTAGTAGTGGCCTTGCCTATGGATGAGGATCAGGATGATGTTGTGTGGGAGTAGTTTCTTTCCACTTTGGAAGAGCATGATGCAGTAGTAGAAGAGGTGACTGAAGTGCAAGCAGCTAAGAACAGCTAATTGAAGTTAATGTGCTTGATGGTGCGGGGATTAAGGGCATTTTTGCTGATGAAAGAGAAAGAATGGAGCCAAATATTGTGATGCTTCTAGTGCAGCAGACGGTGTCTATGGTGGAAAAAGAAGAATTCCAATAAATTTATTTGCTTCCCCTAGAGGTATGTGAGTTTTTATTGATGATATGGTGTTAGATGTAGCTATGCAATGGATGATCCAGCGGGTGCAAAGGTCCTTGGGAGAGGCCCCTACTTTATATGGTTGGGAGGGAGGGTATGATGTGTCAAGTAATTTTTTTTGAGTGATGATGTGATTGATGTTGCTTGCTATGAAGCAGGTGATATGCCAGTGGATGCTTGGAGTGATGGAGATAGGACATGGGTGGTCCACAAGCATAAGGAGCTATGTGCGAGAGAGCGGCACTATGGTATGCAATAACAAGTGGATGGAAGGAGTCAGTGCCAGGTTTCTCATGTAGGCTGAGGCTATGTCATACAAGGGGTGGGGCAACCTACTTGAAGGTTTGGCAGTAGGACATAATAAAATTGTACATATGTTCTTTGGGTTTGCTAATAGTTTTAGCAAGTTTGTGCAGTTGACAATGGAATAAAGCTTGTGTGTGGTTGAACATAAATTTTCAACAAGGGGGTGGCCAACAATGATGCAACCAAAGTATATCAACCATAGAAAGTGGTACAGATAGATATATACAAGCTAGCAGGTACATAACAAAGGTCTAGAGAAGATACAAAGAGCCCGGGTAGATAGGTGGCAGTTGATATGTATGCTTTTTGTGGTTTTATGGACCAAAAGGCCTGTAAATTGGGCCTAACATGGTGGAAGATGAAGGAGGTTCAAGGTGCTAGATTTTTGAATGGATATGAATAGCTTGAATCGGTCTAAAAATAGGTCCAAATGGCTCCTCAAACGGGGCCAAGGTGTGCAAGATATGAGGCTTTGAAGTTGGAGGTGATCGCAGATTTGAGACGGATAGGGTAGGCAATGCCAGGTAGTTAGAGCCACTCTCAATGGATGGGTGTGTAGTTCTTGATTTATTTTAGATCGGCGATCTGAGTCCCGGATGCCAAGATGTGGTGAGATGAAGTTTTGTCGCGGGCCAGGTTGGCCAATTATGACCGGCCGCCTAGTTTGTACTCAATTTCAGCATTCAAAAAATCTATAAATGAAATATTTGCAAGAGGGAAATGGTCAAAGTTTGCACGAGGGGAGATTGCACCCAGTGCTCGTGTCTATTCTTCTCTCCTCTCCTCTCTTCTCTCTTGCCGTGCCGATGTAGCACTCCACTCTAGGAGGTGCATCCGCACATGCTCTTCTACTCTCTCCCGCTCTGTGTCTCTCTATGTCGTGTATGTCATGGAATATGTGCAAGTATGGTTGCCATGTATTCAATTTTGACAATTTATGGATTGCAATATGCTATTTTTCTCTATTTTGCAGGGCCACCGTGTTCTCTGTTTGTAGTAGTGGTACCCTAGCATTGGAGTAGATCCCCAAGGATTGTATCTGATTGTTCTCATAAGAAATTTTGGCATTTTGAAGATTGTTAATATAACATTTCGTTTCTTTTTCTTTCTCTCTCTCCCCACCTCGTCTACGATTCGTGCACACATACCTACAACCAATGCAATCTATCAGCTCGCAACAGGTTATTACTAGGGCGACATCTCTTCTGATTAGCTTAGAGTCTTATTGAAATTGTTCTGAAATTGAGTTATATATATTGGTAATGAGAACACTATAGCTAAGAATGCTTCTCAGATTTTTCTTAATTTTTTTATTTTATTTTTGTGGCTTTCTACACACACTCACTTGTCAATTCTGATGATATACGCATGCACACATACACACACATTCTGTTTGAATGTCTCAATAATACGAAAATTGTCATTCCCTGCTTGATGCATCTTTATTCTTCTATTCAAGCTAACTAGACCTTTACTTTGCCAATTTTGAATGACAAGGGTATACCTCATGTCATCCGCGTCATCTCACTATCAAGGCATTATTTAGCCCGCTTTAAGTAATTTGTACACTCCCATCATACCCACTACAAGTTGAATCAACAAGTTTGATCATGTGGTTTTGCAAGGCATTTTTTTGATGCACAAGAACCCTCCATTCTCTTACAATTTTTTATGTCTAACTAGAAATGCATGTCGTAAATGAAGGATTCTAGGACAGAGTAGCTAAGACCGTATTAATTTTTTGTTGTTTATAATTTCCCCTCACTTTCTAATCGATCCAAGGCTAATCATAGTAGATGTCTGTAAGTAATCAGTGTCATTTTCTCTCTTACATTGAGCTATACGATAAAACCGAATCTCGTTCCTATCTTTTATGTTTGTTTGTGACTCTAGATTGATCTATGCTATTAAGTTAGAACTGCATAGTTTTTGTTCTCGCTAAGTTGTCTCTCAAATTTCAGTTTCAACAAGATTATGGATCATTTTCTTATTTGTGTTCCAGTTTAATTTATTTTGAACATCTCCTTTATCAAGTCCAGGTCCCAAGACTATACGTTCTCGATGTGCAATCAACCACTTAAATCGAATCAAATTCTAGATGGGCAAAATATTCTTTTATCTTATGGCCAAATTATTAACACAAAATTAACACATTTTGGATTTGTTAACTATACTTTGGTGTAAGTTTGACAGTTGTAGCTTTCTCTGAATTGTGCCTCTCTCCACACGTGGTATATATCTTTTCAAATGCAGTATACCATCCAGGTATGTACATCCAATACCTCTTTTCTTGCTTATCTTTTGAGCTATGAACCTAGCCATTTCTCATATGGTGGCTTGAATCCACACTAAATGGAGTTTTTACTGAGAACATTTGACATTAAGCTATGACCATACTCACACAAGTTGAGGTACTTTCAATAATCCTAGAACTTTCTAAGTACTTTGATATACTCCAAAGTGGTCCATTGGTCACAAGTACATAGATTCGTCGATTTAGGCAGTGTGTAGATATTCATCTTGGTACAGATTCGCCAATTTAGGCGGCACATTGATAAATTGCAAATTCATGATTTTTAAACAATATCAAATGCATATTTGCCAATTTAGGTAGCATTAGTGCAGATTCGCTGATTTAGGCAGCACGTCTTATTAATGTAGATTCGTCAATTTAGGCAACACTAATCATGAAACCATGCTATAGTGGTTGGCCTCGCAATGGCTCGCCTGATGATGATCTAGCTTGAGAGAGCTCTGGAACATGATGCATCATAAAAGAATCTGATGACTGCATGCCAAGGCGAGAAAATAGGACAGTGCTCTCTGCTACGAAGCACGGTGGACGCATACCTACTAGATGAACCATAAATAGCACAGAGCAAAGACACTGTAACAAAAGAGGCATGGTTAGAGAAAGCAACAACACAAATCATTAGATTATTAATACAAAGCAAGTGTGTCACATCAATAGGACCACCAAAACTCTCAAAATGACCATAGGCTCCATGATGGAGTACTACCCGGGTATACAAAATGAAGGTTATTTGGATTTGGATTTGCAATGGGTATATGCTGACAGATATTTGGATTTGGACTTGGATTTGAAATTGATATATCTGTCGCGAAAGTATTTATGGAATTGGACTTGAGATTGATGAGAATTGATTGTTGAATGATGAGTGTGACCAATGATATCCTGATTCATCAGGGTATGACATATACTGCTTATTCTAGTGGTATGGGACACTAGAATAGGTAGTATGTGGATGAGGGCTGGCATAAATAATATTGTTTAGTTTAGATATATATATTGGGGTGTTACCCCCTCCCAATGCGAGGTGTGGAGCTCCATGGCTGTGGTGTAGGTGATCCTGGCGTTGCTATGGGCAGTGACCTCATCAATTCTTGCGGGTGGCTACGTACGAGGGCGGCACCACTAGCAAAAGATGATGACTAGGGGCTGAGGCGGCATGCTGACGTGGAAACATCGGGGTCCCTCACCCTCTACAGACTCCAATTTGATAGGAGAGAGTGGGTGAGCACCGAATGTGCCATCGCTGCCCCCGTCTACTATAGTGTTCATGTGGAGATGGGAGGTTGAATGGCCATGCCCAGACCCAACGAGGGGGTAGCTCACAAGTAGTGGAAGGGAGGGTTTAGAATGGAAAGTCGGCCAACTTGTCAAGCCATGCATAAGATTCTAAAATAGGTGTGACATGTGTAAGCAATGCACAAAAAATGCAAAAAAGGGTTGAGTTGCCTACACGAGCAGCAAGACCACATTTTTTTGTTTTTGAAGCTTTGTAATCCTATATAAAGGAGGTTCTAACACACAGTTTAGGGGATTTTTTCCATTTTGAAGCTTGGGGCCATTTTTGGACCGTCAAAGCTCCGTCGTTGAGCGTCGAGCTGTATTGTACGCTGGTAAAGTTCAGCTATGGAGTTGGTGCGGAGCCGATGTGCTGTCGATTGATGTGTTATGCTCGCCAATGGTTGTGCCCTCTAGGATCTAGAGTTGTATATGGTCAGGTTTGCTGAAAGGAAGCCATCATTATTGTGCATCTTGTGTTGATTCTCCCTACCCCTTCTCTTCTTTGTTGTGTGCGTGTATTTTTGGGCGTGTGTAGCTAGCTATGCCCCCCCGATGGTTTGTTGTGCACAGAGTGGTTGAGAGAGGTTGTGTGTGCGATGAAGGGCTTGAATTGAGTTGTGCATATGGTTGGGCTTTTTTTCTGTTGTCCTATAGAGTGCGTGTGTACGGTGATGTGTAAATGGTGGTTTTCCTATGAGTTGTGTGAGTTTTGAAGGTGAACTCTAGTGCTTAGGGGTGCTATGATCATCATGGGCTATAGATACGCATGTATCTTATGCCAGTGACTTGAGTATGATTGATGGCCACAATATGAATAGTTAAACGCTAAATACGATAAAAAAAATTCATGCTAAAAATAGAAAAACGATTGCGAATGCTTCACAAAGACAAAACCTACATCAAGATCGATTGCAGTAAAAACAAGATAACTTTATGTTACGAACTTTGTTTACAGCAACGAAAGACTCAAAACAAAGAGCACAAGTAGACAAAAAATTTTAGTCCAAAAGCACCATTGTGCTATGCTCTATGCTGCATGGCGCTTTATCGTTTCTCCAAATTGTGAGCAAAAGACCCTCAAAATTTGAGACGAAGTTGAGGGTGTGAAAACACAGATCAACAAGCAAATGTAATCAAAAATTCACCACAATGGTTAGCAATAAACAATACACAAAATACTAATCAAATTTCTATTAACAGAAAACAATCGTGGCTAACAAGAATCGATTCTCAGCAATAAAATTTGCAGCAATTATGAATCTTACAAGCAAACCACATATACATAATTTGTTTCATCGCTATGAGTTGAATCATTGCGTGATCATTACCTCTCTATTATAGTGTTGATATGTAGAGAAAAAGAGAGAGGGGGGAGATATAAATAGAGATGCAACAAGATACACACCATGTATACTTCCAAAGACCGATTCATATTGAGGACAAGATACATATATATAGGTGAGACCAACCTGAGTAGAGTGAGCCATACATATCCCCAACAATATGTACCTTATATAACGTACAATGCAACATAGCCCATACATTTTTATCATCATTGCCCAATGCCCATGTTGAGTATTCATGCTCAAAACTCGCATGAAATACTGACATAAAACCTCAAAGGTGACCCCAAATGTTCTTCTGGATTGTATGGAACCTCACCTACTTGCATAGCACCACCTAAGTACGCAAGCATGACACTCACACAAAAAGGGAAATCATCGCCAAAGTTCCACCACCCACCAAGATCCCAAGCAAGATACGAATCTTTGTCAAGGTCTGTACATATCATCTAGTGCCATAGGTCATTCCAAATTGCCAGAACAAATGCATCTCAACTCATCCCATTAACGGCCATAAAATTCATATCATCTTGTTGATACATCAATAGCTCTTCATTCCTTGTGCACAAGAGATCATCACTCCAACCACTAGTGGCTCCAGTTTTAAAATGGAAAATCACTTCAAAAATACTACCACTAGCATCTTCTTCTTCCACATAAGGTATACTTGAAAAGCTACAAGCATGCATACAAAGCCACACAAGGAATCATAACCAAGTCTTTATCATGCTAACGTGTACCAAGACTCACTAACTGCCAATCAAGGTCTTTGCAAGTAGAAGGATATGGCCTAGACATATTTTGAAGCACCTATTATCCATCTATAAGATCATCGGTGAAGAAAAAGATTACTCTTACTCCATTATCAAGATGTTTATACTTAATAATCACAACGCATGTATCATCACCAAAATCTCTTTGAGATGGCACTAGAATCAAATCCATGCACACATAGATCTCATTCCTATTGCATTCAGGACCCAATATCTTTGCACACATTCCCAATACCATTTGTGATAAAGCATATGCATCCAAGGTTACATCAACCATCAGAGCATCACTCTCCTACATTATCTTCTCTTAATGAGGAATTACATGACCATAGCCCATCATCTCATCATCAATGCAAGCATCCATGTCTCGTTGCTGCAAAGTTTTTTTCCCAAAGCATAAATTGCATTTTGTGCAAGGCTACCATATCCTTCATTGATGGATCGCGTAGCTCTATGACATAATCACATATATCACCACTCCAACTCTCATCCCCATTAGATGTGTCACCATAGTAGGCCACCTAATTCTCCTAAATTTCACTCTCATCTCCACTTTCTATGCTAGTGCTTCTCAAATTTTCACATTTATCTATTATGTCCTCAATATCTTGTAAAATAGGCACATGCATGGTTTCCACAATTGACTTACATGCTTCATTCACACTTTCTTGAAGCATATGGTAATTTACACAGGTTTCCAAACCGTTATGCTTGCGAGCTTAAGCATCTCACTCCATTCACATAAAGGTCATCGACACTATTCATACTAGGTACATAGACAACGGGCACTTCCTGCTTGTAGCCAGACGTAGCTTTCTTTCTTTGGTAGTGCAACCTTTGATGCTTCATACATGGATTTGGGATCTTTCTCTGGCAATTTCATCTTAAGGTTCAGCCACATCAAACCTCGGGGAGGTCACCTAAGAAAAATGTAACCTATCATGGGAGTTCAACAGAAGGGCATTTAAAGTTCTTGAAACTTACATAAATCTATATATAGATGGATACTATTGTTTCAAATTTTTACAAAATTTACAGATTTTAAAATAAATGGGTACATTATATTCTATAAAAAATTCACAGGTAAGGGTTTTTACAAACATGTCTTGAATGCATGTGATATGGTAGTTTTACACATAGTGAACCCCCCGACCATCAAACTTGTGAATATCTGTATTCTTTTGCTATTTGTAAAAAAAAATTAAAGTTCATCTTTAGACATGGATTCCACATCCAATAGAGCATTTTTCCAAACTCTCCAAGCATCATCCAATCTTGGCCAAAATTCTACAACATACTCATGTTCTTGCAAAAAAAAACTAGTGACGTGTTTCCATGCATCTTGGTGAGGGATCGCCTTCTTGAACTGTTCCAAAAATAATCTCTTAAACATACCTCCACTTCCTTTGTCATCTTGTGACAAGCCCTTTAACCAGTCTCTTGCATTATCTCTTACCAACAAATTGATACATGCAAGCTTCTGCATCTCACTTGAAACCACTCGGTATAAACATGTCAAGTCAAACTCATAATGCTCAATCAAATCCCATAAATCCTTTTTGCAACCTCTAAAAATGTATGGTTCCATACCGATGTGTATCGTCGCATACCAAAGCCTTGGGTCTTGTCCGACCAAGTGTGACCAGCCAAAGCCCAATCTTTCATAAAGAGGACTCCTATGGCTAGGTGTTAATTCTTTAGTAGTGCTCTTAAGTAGAGAGCTCATTCTAGAGATCTTCGATTGAGGCATACAATGCCTAGAACTGTTTGATTACGTTCCATTGGTTATCCATCCCTACCAACTAGCCATCCCACTATCATGACACGCATCGGCCAAGCTATATGTAAATGGGTAGAGAGAGAAGGTATACAAGCTTCAGGGCAGGGTGGACTTAGGAGGGGATTCTTTAAACTTGATCATATCTTCACATTAGAGCAATCATTAAGGAGAACAGAGGACACAGAAGAAGGAATTACTGTAGCTTTGTGCATCTCATACAGTCCCAAGAGCCAGGCTGATATAACGACTACATGACTTGAGAGTTCGACAGAGAGTCCCATGGCACTCTATGAGATAGTTATAGAGAATGATGAGGCAAGGATGCCCAATTTCTGTGACTTGGTTTGAATTATATATTGACAATATTGTTGACTATATTGAGATTGCAATGGATAGAAGAGAACAATTCTCAAATAAACCAATACCTCTATTACTTTATGTTGATGATATTGTGCCTACTAAAAACTCTTCAAAGGGTATGCAAATATGTCTAGATTCATTGAATACTTATGCACATGATAGTGGGATCTTTGTCAACCTTGGCAAAACAAAAGGTGATAATATTTAGTACTACAATGTAGTGAGTCAAGAGATCAACACTCATTTTTACATATGGATGAGAGATAGTGCATTATATCTTGGTGTTGTATTTAGTGGACCTACTTTCTCTATGAGAGGTGGTGTAGATGCAAGATTGAAGAGGGGAGGATCATTAAAAGGACTAGAGAGGATATGTTCATCAGTGTACTTTCAAGAGCCAGACACTAAGTTGTGTCTATTTGAAACATTGGTCACTTCCGCATGCTTTTTGGAGTGTAGATATGGGGTCCTAGCCAAGATCATCATACTAGATTAGGGTGCACATATGATGGATGGAGATCCGTGGAGAGATGAATTGTACTTATGATTCCAAGGAGGCTGATTGAGGTGAAAGTCTTAGTGCCACATGAGATTGTCAGAGTTGAGATGAGCCCACCACCAATTGTGCTAGAGACTCTTGCTAGATCATTGCCTTTCATTCATAGCACATGGGAGCTACCATGCAACAAATGTGTATGATTGGTGCTTGCATATTCACAACAACTTCATGTTGATTTGCACAAATATCATTTTGGTTTGAGCTACATCAGTTTAGTATGGATATAATTCCCCCTTTCCATTACTCCCTAGATGCACCATCCCTCACCCTCATACATTCAAATACTAGATACTTGCAATACGTGCCTATCTCCATCACATGAGCTAGGGATGTATATGGATTTTCATCAAGACCATATTCCTTGCATGATATATGATCGATTTATCTCATAGCCCAAGTATAGAGGAAACCCACCTATCTCATTTCATTAGATGTGTTATTAGTCAATTACGCACCTCATCTCATTGATTGGAGATACAGACTCACTGATTTAGAGGTATACCCTGAAAGAAGGTATTATGTCAAGTTTTTTGGATGGAGCCAAAGATAGAGGATCACTATATTTTCCAATCCATAGCATACTATGAGATCCAAAGGTGTTTTCATTGCGTATTCAAAGAGGGATTGAGCCCTTCTCCTGTATCGTGGATTACTATAGAGGTGCCTAGGTCTCTTCTTGCTGGATATTTTTAGACTCAGAGAGACTACAATTAGGAGAAAAGTAACTACGCATAGAGGATCCATACACACTAGATCAATATGTTTATAGAGAGACTACTTGGGATGGCTTACCCCACAGGTTACCCAATCACATCCTCATTGCGGAATTCTTCTTGATCTAGCCATGTAGCTTGGTTGCTCACAATGCCCGAGGATGCAACGATTTTCACATCGTAGACAAGGTCTATATTAGAGGATATGGAGAATCATTAAGAAAAATCAAGCACACCCCCTCTGAGAGCTAGCCATGTGTTGGGGTAAGCCTACATTATCCTAGATTGTGGATCCTTTCCCTTACTCTCCATGACCATGTACACATACCAAATGATGTCCATGTATGTATATCTGACCCATGGAACTTTCTAGCATGTTGCCAAGTGCATGTCAAGCCAAAAGAAGATCAAACCATCCCCTTAAAAGGTTTATACGGGCTCTCTACTTGTTTATCCTCTTATGGGCTGATCCTTGAGCCCTCGTACACCTCATCTACGATGCAAGCAAGAAGTTGTAGCCTATTCCTATGTAACATGATTTGATGTACTCATTTCCATCGTGAATTGAATCATAAATATGCCCTATTTCATCCATGAATGGCTGATTGTGTAATCCTCCTCAATCTATCACGTGGTATCACAAATGTGGTGATGATTAGCACCTGCTAATCATCTTAGGAATTTTAATATATCTACGCTAAAGCAAGTGAGCTCTTTCTTTACTCACCTTGAATGATTCATACCTCTTTGCATTAGACATGCAAATTGCTTATCAATCTCCTAATTTTCTATATGTGGGCACATTCTTGGTGAGGTCCAATGAGCCACACTTTTCCATAGTTTTAATTAGAGGTGATTAGAATGGTTTTTGCATCCTCTTTTTGATTAATTTTATCCCTCTTTGATAATGTCTTTCCAATTGTATGGGTGTATGATTTGATTCCCCGTTGCTATGGCTCTATAATGAGCCTCTAACCTCCAGGAACAAAGAGATTACCTCCTCTTAAGCCACCTCCAAATCTAGGTGTATATGTGTATGTGACCTCCTGCAAAGTAGGATTTATTTTTGTATGTTTTGAAGCTCTCCCACAATGTGGACCGATGGGTCAAGTGGTTAGAACACCAAATTTATAACATTGGCACGTGGGTCTTGGGCTCAAACCTCCCATGCCTAATCTTGGCAAGAAGGGAGCACGGGTGGATTTGAAAATCAACTATGAGTTGCATTTGATGGGCAGGTTGGGTCCGCATAGATTAACCAGTTGTTATCGCTCCTTTTGTGCTTTCGATCGTGCATAGAGACCATTTCCCATCTTCTATTGCTCCTTTTGTACTTCCACCGTGCCCGCGGACCTTGTATCCATTGGATGTGTAAAGAGTAGGGAGTGAAGCATGCCACTTTCCACCCAATTGTGCCCTATATAGGCCTTGCCTAGCTAATTACAGAGACCCCATTCCCTACATTTCCATCCTGGCCCTTGGCCTCTACCCAGTCTTACCCTAGGCATGACATTACTCCTCCCTTAGAGAAGCGTTTGCGTCCTCACAAACGAAAGTGGTAGTATCTTCATAAGAACGCTAATGTTTTCCATAGGGGCATCCTTCATGGGTCCAACTGTTTGTTTGATCGAAACACGGCTCAGTAGGAGGTTCAATGAAATCAAGAATAACATCTTGATTTTCCACATTGTTGTCTCCTTGCAACCTTCTCGTGTAACCAAAACATATCCAACATACCATGTAAACTCAACTCACTTGAGTTTGCTAAACGAGTTTTCACAACTAAGATGTACCGAAAAGAGTACCTCTTTTCACTTTCCATGAAAGTAACTAGCTAACTTAGGTCATCACCAAAATTGAATTCCTTGACTTGTTATCAATTTTAATCAGTAAACAACTCCACCAGAACTAGCGTTTAAGGTTGAGAACCTCACTTACACATAAAGAGACTAAACCAAGTCGCAAATATACTCTATCTTTTGGTAACCAAACTCCCACTAGAGAAATACATGCTTTCTAATTGGATAGCTTGGTGCTAGCATACGTGCTTCACATATCCTTTAGCACAAGATTACACTTGTAATATCCCTAATGTTGTTTAGCATCACTTGTAATCTTAATAAGTCGTTCTAAGTATCCAACAATTTTTTGCCACTGAAATTATTCTAGATATCACGTGCTCAAAATTATCTATAATATTGATTTTACCAACACCTAGGGACTTTGTCACGACACTTAATTGAAATAGCGAGCACCAGTGTCAATCCCAGAGACTCATATTATCCATATGTGGAATATGTTGCAGATAAGGATGTTTGTAAGAAGAACCTACTCCAAGTACAAAATTTACTTGTGTGTGGAAGTAACTGTAAACACTCTACGACATAAGTGAGAGGGACCCTCATTAAATTTACTCCACATTGACTAAAATGAACTCCTTAATCTCCTAGAGCATGTTGTATCCCATAAGACAACCTGTGACAAAGAAAACATAACTGCATAATGTAGAAATGTATTTGGGTCACTGTGGCCCAAATACATTGCTCTTACATGACCTTGTCATGTTTTTTAAGAGCAAAATGGATGAAAGCATATAAAGCTTATTCATCAGACTTTAAAAAGTCAAGAAAAGCATATTCAAAAGGGAAATAAAAACAAATCATATGCATACTTGGAGGTTCAACATAACATGCACTTACTCGTAGTCATGTGCATTTTGCAAACCTAAAATAAAAACTGGTAGAACCCCAGGTTTTTTCTTTTGCAATCCAAACCCCTTGGTTAGCTTCTGCAATGTCAAACTGCTTGGTTAGACTTTGCATGAAAACTGTACAACGTAGCAGCCAACGATGACCAACACAGTCTATCATGTCTAATAGTGATTGAAGTGAATGTTGGAAGTTGAACTTTTCCACTTTCCCTTGGCAGCTTCTGGACTTCTTCCCTTGAAAGTGCAAGTGTGAAGGTTCCTAGAATTGACCATCAACACTTAGTAAGTGATTTAGTAATCACAAACTGGGTCTTACCCCAAAATTGTGCTTATATAGACACTCTCAATAGACAAAATAGGAGATCCACTCAAGTTGGAATTGTATTCCCAAATGGGACCTTTTCTAGACATGAGAGTCCATATCTTGGGTTGTTGTGAACAACTTTGCTGTCTATAATGTTTCCTTCATCTATACACCTTGGTAGAGATAAGCCTAAAAGTTTGAGACTTTCAAAAACTCTTAACTTGATCTTCACACTTAAAAGTATGTAGTGAAAAAATAACACCCAAAAAATCAATAATGGAAAGACTATTGCTTGTCCATTAGAATTGATGGGTACTCAACTGGATAGAATTGTTCCATCTTGAAAGCAATCACTGATTGATTACAAGTATATGTCTCTTAGCCATTCCAAAATAGATGGCTCTGATCCCTTTGAAAATAGGCGGCTCTTAGCCCTTCATGTTACCATATCGACATAGAAAGATTTTAGTAAATTTCACTATTCTTGTCGAGAACTAGGAGGGAGAGGGAGAGAGAGAGAGAGAGAGAGATGGGATGAGAAAAATCCCTTATTCAACTATGTTGTATGCCCCTTGTATATGCCTGTGTGCAAACAATGGCTTTGTCGTAGCTTATCTTATAAGCATACAATAGTGTGCTTGTGAATGCTCTCGTAGAGAGAGATAACATAAGTCACATCTTAACCCACCTACCTTGTATGTGGTCGTGATTGTACTAGGGTGACTTAAAAGTGGAACTTTGCCTATGAATAAACAAAAACAAAAAATATTTTAAGACATAAGGTAACTTACCTCGTCCTTGATAGAGTAGCTAGTGTTATAGACGAAGCAATAACAATAATCGGATGGAATTATGTCTAACCTAGCATGCCATGAACGCAAAGGTGTGAACCCTTGGCGACAATGACGGTTGCTACATATTGAGCCGATACTAAAAGTGCCTTGCACAAGTGGACATGGATACATCAGAATTACCCGTTAGTATACATAATTTGTGAGCTTATATCCTCACTTTTCCAAATTCCCACAATGTGCCAATGTCGTTGATTTGAAGTCAAGTGCAGGATGTGCGCACGGGTTAGAATGTTATCAAAGAACTTTTCTTTGTACAATAGGCAATCCTTGCCAACTTAAAGGTTAAAATGTAGAAAAACAAGAAAACGTGAAATTGTCCAACTTGATTGCTCTGTTGTGGTTAGTTGTCATAAATTTTTGAAATAAAAACTCGCTCAAAGCTATATCTGTTGCACAAGAGCGAGTTTTTGTATGTAGCAAGATTTCAAACTTTGGAAATATGGATGCTAGATACTGACGCATGGAGTTCTTGTGCTCATAGCTAACAATGACTCTTGTCAACTTATAAACGTCGTAGCAAAAGAAAGTTGACCTTGTCGAGCATTCCTAGATAATTGACCTTGTCAAATTGTACAACCTATTGAAAAGAAAAAAAAAACTTGCAAGGTATGTACCTCGTACTACCTACTTGGCTTGATTACCATTGTCCTTGACCATGTAGATCTGTCTTGATAAATTGGAACTCTAGAAAAATTTGCCTAAGAACCATGTCCTACCAAAAATGTAAATCCAGAACACAAAAGGAGAAAAACCCCTCGTCGGCTTCGCAAGCTGTAACAAGTAGTCGACCATGCCGAGCAACTTTGCACCTGTCATCAAGTCTAGCAAATAGGCCGTGCTAATCTCCTTGAGATGCTAGAGAGGCAATTTTTATTAAATTCGTGCTTGATTTGGGTTTGTGAACTAATCATTGGTCCTTGCCACTAATGTATGCAATAAAAGTTTAATGTTTATGGTAACGGATACAAGCCATGCTTGTTCTTGGAGTGCTTAAAGTGCACTCACCTACTCACCTCTATTGCATAACAGGGCTATGCAGCATGTTATGAAAAAATTGTCAAATAAAATGAAAATATGTACATACCCTATTAATCACTTGACTTGACTTGCTGTGTTGTTGATATCTTGCATGTTGCATGACCTTGCATGCCATGCTTTTTGTATCCTTGCGGGTGTGCCCTCCTGCGAAATCTCGAGCCTTGCTTGAGTACACAAGATTTTGTTGTATTCTTAATCATGGTCCTTACCATGGTGATTTGTTGCTTGGTTCATATACTTTTAGTTCATATAGACAATCTATTGTTTTTCAATAGATTGTCTAGTTCTTGCTATCAAGGGCCTTTCTTGATTCACGAAAGAATTCAAAGATCATGTTAAAAGTAATGAGAGCTGCTTACCCCACCTTGTCATCAGATAGTTGCCAAAAATTTTGACAAAACCATTGTCATTGTGGGACTACAATCTACACTTTGTCGCCTATCATGGGCATCTCTGTACCTTGCATGATCCGACAACGTGTTCAAGCATGTGAAGCATGCAATCGGCATTGTTTACTTCAACTCTTCTTGTCAAAGGTCTTGATACGATCTCCCTGAGAAAATCTTTTGATGCAGACACTATGAAATCTGCTACAAGCCAGACTCTTTGGCCATCTTAAGAGCTTGTAGCTTGAAAGCATATACAATTCATCCATGGCACATGCATGTGCATGTCTTAATCTTCTTTCCCCATCATCTTGCCGTGGGAAAACCCCCATAGAATTGGAAGGGGGTACCCAAAATAAGACGCCCATTATTAAATCAAGTATGTAGTCAAAGTTGACAATCTTCCATGGCGAGAAGGCAACATAGAGCCAGAAGAAGCACTCACGGTCAGGTTTGAAAATTGCAAGGTGCCCTTACCTTGCCCAATGAAGGGTAACTTATGTTGTTGCCCATCACAAGGGAAGGACAATTTCGCATTTGGCCAATCATTATGCACGGCAAAAGTTTAGTGGCCCTTCACACATAGCATTAGAAGAAGCACATGGAAATCATTGTGAGTTATTGATTGCAAGCATTTTGAGAATTTTTGTATACCGCCTTAAGAGTGTACACTCTCTAAGATCAAGAACTTGCAATGCAGAGCTTACATGAGGAGCTATTGGATAGTGATTTTGATGCTAAACTTGTTTCAAGCGAGAAGAGGTTTCCTAGAATAGTATAGATTAGATTATGACCAACTAGTCCGATCAATTCAAACCATCCCCTTGTTAGCCAAGAGAGAGTGTGACACTTATAGCTTATCTCAATTAGAAGGCATGTAAATGGCTATGCAAGAATGCATCGTCAAGGTCGATGGACATAGGGTTGATAAACATGGAGCTAATGATGTAATTTTTTTTATATTATCAGGACTAGTATTAGAAGAGTTATGTGCCCACCATAAGCTCAAAAGTAATGGAGCTAATGTCTTACTAAAGACTCCCCAAGTATCAAGAACCACTTGTGTGTTATATACTATTTGAACTTATACATATTTCGAAATATGGCACATTATAACATTACCTTTAGTCCTATACTAACCTTTGAAGGGCACTTTGGCAAGTTACCCTTCCTTGGGAAGGCCTAGTAAAAGATAACCTTTTGCAAGGGAAGGGCCCTTTCACGAGCATGCCCGTCTTTGGGAAGGCCTATAAAGTTTTTGCCATGCAGGTGCAGGGTAAATTACGACGGAAGGGTGGGAAGGGTTGCAATTTTCAGCCTTGCTCACGGTGCACCAAGAAGTCCTCCACAGGATCCAAGCCGGTGTGATGAAAATTGCTTCCCAGCCCGAGACACACCCTTTTGATGTTGTTGCTGCGCAATTTTTCTACCACTTCCTCTTGTGAGCTTTGCGTGCAAGCCCTATTTCATGTGCTACATATCTTAATCTCCTTTCTCGCAAGCGACCAGTCCCATGACCTAGCTCTGTGTAGGGTATGGGCTTCGTTGCATCCAAGGGGGCCATGCCCATGCCTTTCTCATGCATGGCGCCAAGCGTGCTCTAAGAGAGAGAGAGAGAGAGAGAGAGAGAGAGAGAGAGAGAGAGAGAGAGAGAGAGAGAGAGAAGAAACATCAAGCCACGCATGAGCCATGAAAATATTTCCTCCCTCCTCCATAGCTCCTCCCTCCCCTAAGCTTTGATACCAGTGTAAAGATTGGAGATTGGAGTATGCCACTTTCCACCCAATTGTGCCCTTTATAAGCCTTGTCTAGCTAATTATAGGGACCCTCTGTACTGCATGTCAATCCTAGCTCTTGGCCTTCCCAGTCTTACCCTAGGCATGACAGGATGTCACCTGCATACCATCGTTCGACCACGTCCCAAAGAGGGGGGCATTCCCACTGAACGGCCAGCTAGTCCCCTAACAAGCTTGGTTTCCCACTATTTGTAGAGTCGATACCTTTTCACATAGGCCCCATCCACCAAGGTCACCAAGGGGGTACTAATTTATGACGCTAGTGTTGAGCAATTTTTTTTCAAGTTCAATACTTGCTCTCAAACCCAATTTCCCATGAACCTCGAGCTTCAAGATTTCCAACCTTTTATGAAGAGGTGCTTCACGAAACTGAAAAGCTACTTTACACTTGGAAAAATTTTAAATTTCACTTGAAGATTGATAAAACCACAGTATCTTTGATATGTATTACTAAGTGATTTTTATCAAGATAGTAGACACCATCAAGGGAGTCCCTTGAAAAGACTCTCTCTCACACATACAATCACGCTATGGATAAAGACAATCTCAAGACGTTTATTGGAACGGGATTTCACACTTCGCAGGTGAGATCCAAGGGATATCTCATGAAAAAGGCGTAATGGAGTGTGGTAAGGTCAATGACTGATGGGGAGACCATTCAAGCTAGAGCTAGCACATCAAAATTTCAAAGCCGTGATGAACAAGCACTCAACATCATTCTCAAAATACTTCACAATAGTTACCTGCATTATTTAGATGAAGCCACCTATGCTCTTAGTGCATGGCAAGCCCCAAAAAGACATTTTGGAGCTAAAGGAAAGAACTCAAAAATTTCATTGAAAATGCAAGTGTACGGGCTCATGATAGGAAGTAATGAGGACCTCTTTTATCTAACTAATAGGCTAAAAAGAATTTGCACATAATCGGTATACATAGAGTCTCCAGTTGAAGAAGAGGACCGAGTAGCTGTGCTCTTAAAGACCGTTCATAAGGAGTATGACTAAATTGTACCTGTGCTCAAAGAAAAAGAGACAATACTCTCACTTGAAAGCGTCATTAATTCTTTACAAGAAGAAGATAAGAAGATCAATAAAAGAAACAAATAATCAACATCACATGGACATTGAAGACGCTTGCTTTCATTGGTCCGCATAAATGAAAAGAGACGTACAAACAGCAGTCTGAACCCAACAAAAACATCGCTCTCTAATTAATTATCTAAAGGAAGAAGATAAGAGATTAATAAAAGAAACAAATAATCAACATCAAATGGACACTGAATGCACTTGCTTTCGTTGGTCCGCATACGTGAAAAGAGAGGTGCGGACAGCAGTCTGAACCGAGCCTAAACATTGGAAATAGATATTGCATCTTCCAACCAACACATGTTTTTGATGGATGATCTTTGCAAAAAAATGTCTAAAAGCTAAGTTCTCCAATTACTATAGCACAACATATCATATACTTGCTAGCTAGATATGGTTTCTTCATATGACAATGGAGGGTGATGGAATAGAAAGGAAGGCTTGAAGTGCTTTTGTGCTGGTGAACCGCATGCAAACATCCATGCTACCCATCTCTTGGCCTGGATACACATCTATGGCGCGATCATTGTGAAGTGTTGAAGGCCGTACTGCCAAGGGCCTCCCAAAGCCCAGATCCACCTCAAAAAGTGCTGATTTGGGCCCATGGTTGATGAAAAACATGTAGATCCTGCCACTCATTAGCTCACCCAACAGCTGCATAAACTCCATGAACTTCAAGCCAGGCTTTGCTAGTCTTCCCCTGATGTATTCCTCATCATTGAGTACATCTATTGCCTTCCTTATCCTCGCTGCGACTACGCCAACACTCTCTTCCCTCAAATTCGACACCGTTGCTTGGACATTCACCACATCCAATGCATTACCAAAATAGGCAGGTGTCAATGCGGGCCTCAATCGCTGCCTCAAGTCTGCCTTTAGATAGAGACAAACCTGTTAATGCGCCAACACAACTTGGTTAGCCAATGTGCAAGAAGAAGATCACAATTGTATATATATAGCCCTTGAAAGCACAATCAAAGCTTTTCATTACCATCTGTTCTGGTGGCATTTCATATGCTTCCACCAATCTCTTCCATATTGATGCAAGCACGGCTTGGTAGGAGCTTATTGAAGGATTTCCTGATTCTTGGATTGCTTTCCGCTTGAGCTGTTGAACTACAGCACTATCAAAATGCAAAACTCTGCAATGGCCCTTCGTCGAAGGGCGCTTTACATTAGGGATTTCCATAGCAGCTCTTGGTCTAGGAGCCAGATCTTGCCCAAGCTTTGACGTATCCAGCCAGCATTTTGGATCAAGCACCGTCCGCACATGGAATGGAGGTAGTGACACGCCTAGACCTCTACAACATTGGCCCCAAGACCTTAAAAAATATGAATAAGAGGAACCGTCGAAAACAGCATGACTGGCAGTTGCACCAATGGCGATTCCACAGCCATCTCTGAATGTGGTAACCTGACAAAATTGGTGAAGAAATAAGGCAACTCGATCGGATGAGCTTCATCTATACATACACACAAACTACAAGGTAGCATTGCCCATCTTACATGTACAATGTATGTAAAAGAGAAGCATAACATTATTCTGCATCTGCATGTATGTAAAAATACAGCAGGCTAAGATTGCCCATGGTACATGCAGAGATAAATTGAGTTTACCTGGATAGAAAGAAAAGCCTCTTCAAAAGGGTTGAAAGGAGTCGGTGCAGTCAAGCCACTGTAGAGGTCATGGATTGGAAACTTCTCTTCTTGCAGCTCGAAAAAATCATAATCTGCAAAAGCTTCTCTGAACTCGACCCCGGCATCATTGCAGTCAATAACGATGTTGCTGCATTTGTCGCCACTGCCATCATTCTCGTGGCGAAAGCGTCCAGCAACAGGATAGAAGTCCACGAGGACCTTGGCCAATCCATCTTTCAAGGTTTGGATGTCGCAACAAGAACGCCCTTCTTCTTGCAGATAATCAGCATTGGCTAGTCGAAGAGCTGGATAGAAGAGGACACTTCTGACGTAGTTGAAATTCAGAAAGAAGGTGTCTGAAGGAGAAAGGTAGAAGTTGAATCGATGAGTAGGACGCAATGGCTTAACGACAGAGGTTTTCGTGATTTGTAGATGCAGATCATCTGATGATTCAACTGCGAAGTTAGAAAGCATTAATTAGCAGGAATCTCTCTCTCTCTCTCTCTCTCTCTCTCTCTCTCTCTCTCTCTCTCTATATATATATATATATATATATATATATATATATATATATATATACCTTTCGCTCGAACAGAACAATCCATCTCTCTCCTCGCTCGCTCTCTCGCTCTCTCGCTCTCGCTGTGTACGTGCGGTACCTAATTTCACTCCACATCTTCTTCCCTTCCCACTTCTGAAATGCTAAAAACTCATCAGGTCGGCAATTTAAATCTTCTTTTTTCCTTTCGGTTGGCAAAATCATAAAGCTTCTTTTTCCAGCCAAATTGGCAATTTCTTTTCCCCAAAAAATCACTGGCATAATTTTTACATGCAAACTTTTTTTTTTTTTTTGCAAAACTCACAATTGTGAGTGGATAGTATTAAGAACATCAGAAATATACACCAACGAGCTGAGACCGAGCCTTGAGGGTCAAAGGATTACAAGTTTTATGTTTGATAGAGAAACCACTCCTAGGCTTTACTTATTACAAGATGTCATCATGACATGTATTGTTCTAGACCAGTCCTCTGAGGCTTGTTTGCCGCCAATCCTGTGGATCGTCACTCTGCTCTCTTGTATGATTTCACAAAAGCTTGCCACAACCAGATCCCCCTCAAACACGCGGCGGTTCCTTCCTTGCCAAATATGGTGAAAGAAGTAGAACCTGATTATTTGAGTGCAGACAAGAAGAGTGGGACTTCCCAACCTGTTACTACCAAAGAACAAATCAGTCTTGAAGAACTTAATTTGCCATGTTCTTTGAATCCACTTGCATATTTTCCAAGCCATGCCACTGATTGCCTGGCATCCCATGAAAAGGTGGGCTAGGTTCTCACTAGCTATTCTACACCCCGAGCGACGATCGGACCCGATTCCTCTTTCTTGTATCTTTACGCCCGTCTCGGTAGAGCTCCCCACGTCACTAATATCTTCATATACTGAGGCCACCTTGGCTTCCAGATGTTCTCCATGACTCCCTCCCACCGTTTTTCCGTCCAGTGCCTCTTCCATAATTTGTTGAGTGAGCTACACCAATTAGCCTCCTGCATTAATGCATGGTAAATGCCTTTAGAATTTGGTCTTCAAAAGAGGCTAATGTCGGGCCATCTCCAAGCATCCCACTCAAAGTTGGATTCACAAATTGGCATCACCACCTTATCAAGCTCTTTCATCACCCTGTAGACTAGTAAGATCTCAAAGCCATTCAGTTGAAATTGAATGGCTAAAGAGTCAGTAGTTTTCCAGCACTTCTTGTTGCCATCCTAGAATTTCTCTAGTCGAACAAGCCCCTTATTATTCACATTCCTGGCCATTTCTATCCAATAGGGGCTTTGTGGCGCGCCGGCGGCCCCAATATTTTAGAGATCGAAGGGGACCTGTGCAAAATGGATTTCTTAAAGTATTTGGTTACTTCTCCCCATTCCAAAACCTCAGCTTCTCTTTTGCACTTCCTCATTAGCTCCCCTGAGAGTCCACCAAATCTAAGATAGGACCACTACGGGGCGAGAAGTTTGTCGTGCATCACAACCCCCTTCCACTTTCTCCCTTTCGATCCCAATTTTACTGCATCAAGCATTTCCTTGGTCATGATAGCCCAAGCTTGGTCCTCTTTAGCCAATGAGACCATAAATTTGGCACAAAGGACCTCAGCATGGGATACAGGGTTAAGAATGCCGAGCCCTCCTTGGTCTACCGGGTGAGCAACTACCTCCCATCTAGCCCACTTCCATGGCTGGGAGGTTTTCGTGTTGTTCTTCCGAAGAGACCTTTTCACTGGTTTTAAGAATTCTTTCCAGTTACACTTAGCCATCTTGAGCATGGGGTTGAGGAAAGCAATATACGGGATCATAAAAGCATTAATCACTCTAATCCGTCTTTGGAAGGGGAGGAGAACAACCTCCCATCTTCTCATTTTTTAGCTTATTTTTTCAAGGACCCATTGAAATCTTTGCCTATGGGTTACATCCACCCCTTCGGGGGCTCCCAGGTGTCTGATTACACTCCCTTTTGAGATAATCTCTCCTGTCCATACTACAAGGTCAAAACAGTCGTTCTCCAACAGGGAGATAAGTCTTGACTTCTCTATATTGCACTTGGATTCCAAGGCCACAAAAAATGTTTGCACAATCTCTAGCGTTCTCCCGACAACTTCAGGGCACGCCTTCAAGAATAGGAGCGAATCATCTGCGAACATTTTGGCCAGTGCTGGTTGTTGCTCGGTAATGCCATACCTTGAATCTCTCCCTGCGCAGCACTGGCGTCGAGCATCGTAATGAGATGATGCAACTCGATGGCGAAAAGCAAGGGGGTCAGGGGACATCCTTTCTTAATAGACCTTTTAACCTCAAAAGAGCCCATAATTCTGTCATTAACACTAGTCCTGTAAAAAACTCAGCCACTTTTGTGCCTTTTTGAGACTTTTGTAAAAAAAAATTCAACACTATGCTAGTTATATAAATAGAAAATAGCTTCAAGGATTTGTGATCAACACTCAGTATGAGTTGATAAAAAATAGTACAGAGCTAAATGAATGTCTAAAGGTGTCTTTCCATTGCCATCTTCTACAACTAATTTGTGTGGATGGACAAAAAAATTCTATTTTCTTTTGAAAGTAAATCAAATCATTGTTAAGAATGTCCAAAATTCTTTGAAAAATCCCTCAATAGGTATGTGATAGATGTACCAAGCTATTTTAACCCGAATACAAAGACTAGTGTTCATGGGTGGCTGCCAACGTCTAGTGTGCGTATGAGGCGACAAAGCCTCACAAAGGCGAGGCCCAAAGCCCAGAGCTCCCATGACTTCTTCTATATAGGACCATTCTATTCTATCATAGGCTTTGTCGAGGTCCAGCTGTTGCAGCAAGATGCACTCTTGCTTGAAGAAGGATGCATACTCTATTCCTACCATTGCTTCCAAGATATTGTCATATATAGATCTCCCTTTAATGAACCCGTGTTGATGGGGAGAGATGATCCGACTCAGGAGGGGGGCAAGTCTGAGAGCCTTCGCCTTGGCAATGATTTTGTATGCTAGTGACATCATCGTAATGGGACGCCAATGTTTAAGTTGACAGCAACATATCTGTTTGGGGATGGGCTTGATAAGCCCTCTCTTAACAGATTCAATGATTCTTCGCACACAGCTTGATTGGCCATCCGTGTGATTCGACCCTTGAGATCATCCCAAAATTCCCTGAAGAATTCAGCCGTCAGTCCATCCCAACTGGGAGACTTTTCATTGCCGAGAGCTTTTAGTGCCGCTGAGCATTCCTCCTCAATGAACGCCTTTTCCACGCGGTTGGCTTCCTCCTGGGGAATCTTCTTTTCAATACTCCCAAGTAGAGACGCTCGGGCTTCTTCCAGTTCCTCAAATTAGGTCTCTGGTTGGACGATAATTTGGCTGAGATAATCGAGCATAAGTCCAGCCATTTCATCTTGGTTTTGAATTGTATTCCCTTTCTCATCATCGAGCACTTGCACGCAGCCTTGACTCTTCCTCACTTTCAGAGCCCTAAAAAAATGTGCTTGGTTAGAAGGCTCCGGTTGAAGGAAAGTTTCCCTAGAGAGCAATCACGCCTTCTTGATTAGAAGGCTCTGGTTGAAGGAAAGTTTCCCTAGAGAGCAATCACGCCTTCTTGATTTCCTCCAACTATTCATTGGCCAAGTGAGATTTAGCTTCAAGCCATCGCTTGTGCTCATCCTCGGTAGCCAGCCCGGTAGCCTTCCTGGAGGTTAATTGCACTACCTCCTCTAAGATGTTTGACATGTGCCTCATTGGCTTTTTTAGCCCGAGGACCCAAAGTTTTGATAGATTTTTGTACACTCCAAACAAATATATTCCAAGCACTAGGTTTATTCATCCCCACATATTTCTTGATCTTTCCCAACTCTTTCTTGGTGATGCTTCTAAAGAGAGGGTCTTTGAACAGTTGTGTCTTTATAACCAGAAGCTTTTTCTCCCCTCTCAGGGATTGCCCTTTCCCCTTTATCTTTCTGGAGTTGTAAGTGTAATGGCATGTGATCGGAGAGGCTTTTGTTGAGATTACCTTCATCTCTAACGTCGATGAGCTCAAGTCAACTTGATGAGAGCAGTAGCATATGTCCATCCAGGAGGCAGTGCAGGCATACTGAAGGGTTGTGTAGGTGAATCCAGGCATGTTGTTGCATGGGCCCACTTCCCACAAGTCAATCATAGCCTACTTATCACATAAGCTCAGCCATTTAGACTTTTCTGAGCCAGCCAGTATACTTGCGCAGCCAATTCTGTCCTTGCTTTTCTCGACCATATTGAAATCTCCAACCAATAGCCACTCCCCTTCGATCGGAGTATCCCTTAGCTGCATCCACTGTTTAGCTCTATCCTTTGCGTTGCAAGGGCCGTAAAAATTTACTACGGTGATAGGTTGATTGTCCCATCTGATTCTAACACCAAGGACTTGTCCAAAGGGGTGATTTAGAACCACCTTTGGCTCCAAATCTCTGTCAACGTAAAGTTCACGGCGTCTCTATTTTCTTTGCTGCATAGCGATGCCTATAGTGACGCCCCATAGCGACGCTCATAGGGACGCCGACATGGGTAAAAAATAAACCAATAGCACCCAAAACTCAGATCTCAAATATCCGAGTTCGGCGCTCAAGAAAAAGAGATAAACCCACGCTCTCCCTCCCTCTCTATTTCTTCCCCATAGAGAAAGACACACACACACACACACACACACACACACACGAGGAGAGGAAGGAGAGCCTGGTATGCTCCTTCCCTCTCCTCTCTCTCATGTTCTCTTCCTCTCTTTCTCTCTCTCTCAAACACACACACACACACATTGTGTCTTTGCAAGAGAGAGAGAGAGAGAGAGAGAGAGAGAGAGAGAGAGAGAGAGAGAGTACACACATGCATAAACAAAAAACCCATACACACACATGCATAAACAAAGAATGCATACACACACACATTGAGAGAGAGAGAGAGAGAGAGAGAGAGAGAGAGAGAGAAAGTAAAGAGAGAGAATAGAGAGAGAGCAAAGAGAAAGAGAAAGAGAGAGAGAGAGAGAGAGAGAGAGAGAGAGAGAGAGAGAGAGAGAGAGAGAGAGAAAGTAAAGAGAGAGAATGAGAGAGAGCAAAGAGAAAGAGAAAGAGAGAGAGAGAGAGAGAGAGAGAGGATAAAACAAAGACAAAGAGAAAGAAGCAGAGAGAGAGAGAGAAAAAAAAAAACAAAGAGAGCGAGAGGGGGAGAATACGAAAAGAGAGAGGTAAGGGGAGAAAACAAAAGAGAGAGAGAGAGAGAGAGAGAGAGAGAGAGAGAGAGAGAGAGAGAGAGAGAGAGAGAGAGAGAGAAAGTAAAAAATATGAAATGGAATGTTATATTAAGATT